>NC_090444.1:514736958-515039349 GCF_031143425.1 Pleurodeles waltl | reverse complement strand
TGTTTGAAATGGCTTCCTACTGGTAACGTTATTAAAGTTCCACACAATGTTCCTATGTTCTTTTATTGAAATACGTAGTATTACAGGAAACAGGTCTCCGCCCAACAAGGGTCAACTGACAAGCATAGGTTCCACGAGTCATGTACGCATGTAGAACCTATGTCATCGTGCTTCAACCACATTCTACCTAAGCACACATAACACATCCTCCTCCTTTTTCTTTATTCAAGCAACACAACAAAAAAAACAAAGACAAAACAATAACACCTAAAACAACACAAAACAAACACACATATAACGCAACACACCCAATACTTACAATGTACCCCACCACAAAATCCTTCAACCAACCAGGAGGTGTCACCTTCCTCTTCCCCTCACGCAACTCACTTCCCGAATGTCCCGTCAAACAATCCAATTCCTTCCTCTTATCTCCTGCACAACCTTCACACTCATTAACACCATCCTCGTGGTTAGTGCACATTGCACAATTACCAGTAGACGCATCATCCACACCATTTTCCCGATCAGGGTCAGACAAACTATTCTCTATAGACATGTAACGTCTATCCTTTTCATCCTCTAGCCAATCAAAGGTCTTCCTCTCATCCACCATCTCATTCACTCCCCCTTCACTACCTTTTACGTCCTGTCCATTATTAGATAGAGCAACATGTTTGAGATTCCAAACTTTACCATCACTCAATCTAACAGCATTGTGTAGCACCTCCACTACTTGCTCTGGCTCAAAATACTGACTTTCACCTTTCTTGACCCTTTAGTTTTTTTTCTACACGAACCCAATCACCCACTACGATCATGATAGGCCTAACATTTTGAGTTTTGTCATCATAAGATTTCGTTTTTTCTTGTGTTCTCTCTGAACAATCCTTCACCAAATATGGGGACCAATGTTTAGTTCCAGTATCCACTAACCAAGCAGGATTAAATTTACTCCTTGTATCCCTCCCTCTCATAATCATGAAAGGACTCAACCCTGTAGCATAATTTTCTATATTTCTGAATGCCCAAACTGCCTTAAATACAGCAGTATGCCAATCAATACGTTTCCCCACAGTACCCTCAATAACACCCTTAATAACTCTATTAAACCTTTCCACCGTGCCATTACCACTGGGATTATGCATAGATACAGTTTTGTGTTTTATACCTACCCTCTCAAAATATGCCTTAGCTGTATCAGAAACAAATTTGACACCAATGTTACTCAACAAATTTGCTGGAATACCCTCCGACAAAAATGTTTTGTCAAGAAATTCTAAAACTATAGCGGTGTTGGCCTTTTCCACACTTTCAATGACTGGCAATCTATCAGCACAATCACATACTCCTATGATTCACCAACCGGACCAAACAAATCCACAGCTACACACTCCAATGGCCGCTTGGGTAAAAGCATTTGCTCCATGGACAGTCTTAAAGTATGCAAACTCTTATCAGCCATAGAACACACTCCACAAGACCTGACAAATCTTGTCACAGCCTTATCCACACCCGGCCACCAAAACAAATTCTTAACCATAGACTTAGTCCTGACAATACCAAAATGTCCTTCATGACACAGTTCTAAAATCGCCTCCCTCATTCAACATGGAGGAACAATTTTATCCCCCCTCAGAATAATATCTTGTCCACCGAAAGTTCTGACCTTACCTCCCAAAAGTGTCTACAAAATTCCGATAGCTGATCCTTCTTAGGCGATCTTTCCAGTATGTACTTCAAAACAGACTGCAACACAGTATTGCCCTCCATTTCTTTTTCCCCAAACTCTTTTTTTTAAAGCAGGTTTACCAGAGTCATGTACCAAGGCAATACTAAAATCATTCCATGGATCGTCCTCACACTTTTCTAATGGGCTAGGCAACCTAGACAAACAATCTGCAACCAGATTATTGTTACCCGGGACATACACCATGTGGTACATAAAATCCTTATTACGCATAGACAACCTTGCAATTCTCGCCGAAGCTAACACACTACCCCCACATGTGAGTAACTTGATTAAGGGTTTATGGTCACATTGGATGGTGACAGTCTTCTCCCATACAAATGCACAGAAATGCTCCAAAGCCCAAGCACAAGCTAAAGCCTCCTTTTGTATGATCAGGTACTTCTCCTCAGATGGTGATAAAGACCTGGAAGCAAACATAATAATCATTTCCTTCCCATTCTTGTCTTTTTGTGACAAAACTGAACCAAGACCTTTGTTGCTAGCATCCGTAGTCACAAAAGTATCCAGCTCGGGTTCAAAGCTTCCTAGATTAGCCACCATGCTTAATTCATCCTTGACCCTGACGAATTCTTGTTCACAAAGCCCATTCCACACAAACCTTACGTTTCTCTTCAGCAAAAGCCTCATGTTATAAACTTTCTCTGCAAAATTCGAGATGAATTTTGCACAAAACTCCGCCATTCCCAGAAACGATCTAACATCTCCCTTACTTGTAGGAGTTGGTGCATTGACAATAGCATCAACTAGTGATGATTTAGGTTTTACCCCTTCTCCACTGTTCTCATGTCCCAAATAGTCCACGCTTTGTTCAGCAAACTTGCACTTACTCAACTCCACCGTCAAACCTTTACTTTTCAACACCCTCAACACATGCCGCAACCTCCTATTCTCCCCAAACACCAAAATGTCATCCTGGAAGCACATCACGCCCTTGAACTTCCCATACAACTTATGCATTAAACTTTGAAAGACAGCAGCGGCTGACGCCAGTCCAAACGGCATTCTCTTATACATAGCATTAGCTTTTCCAATTCTTTTAACACATCGTCCCTTATCATTATTGATACTGATCTCACTTTGTGAACTTTCGGAACAGCATTTTTTTTAACACAATGTCATGTTCAAATCCTACTAACCTTCCCAATTGTTTACTGAATACCTTAGTAAATTCCTTCTCCATTTCCATGGCCAATGAATGTCCTTCATTCCTTACCAACACCTTCTCCTTGCCATTTGTATCCAGAACCATTTGAAATTGCCCTTGATCCTTCCATCCAAGCCCTCTTTTGGGAACATACAGTTTTCCCCTGGCACACCTGTTCTTGAATGAAAATAACAGCCATCTGAACCCCAACAAATCAGTCTTTTCACCAGTATAACTTCCAGGTTATATATCTGGTCGCAATAAGTGTGTGCCGATTTTGTCCGCAAATGTCTTCTTCCATACTTCCTCATTAATTATAGTGAATGGTGAACCGCATATATTACAATAGGAATGCCTCCTATTTCCATTTCACACATTGGTTTGCCTTTTGTATTCTCATTAGTTATGTTCAGCACAAAATTCCCTGCCACTATTGCACCTCTAGGTTCAACTTTCTTTTCCTCCTCATTACTCTCAGTTTGGTCTCCACCTTCATATATGCATTTCACTGTTTTACTTTTGTGTCTGCACACCCTCGCAATATGGCCTACGATGCCACACTTGCTACATTTTTGCTTTAAAGCTGGACACGTTTTTGCGTATGCCAGATGCTCCTTACTATCACATCTGTAACACCTCCGTTCACCATTTCCACAATTTTCCCCCTGAGAAGTTCTTTGTTGTTTAATATGTTTCAGATTCGTCACCCTGTAGACACATTCAGTACCTCTCTTTGACAGCTTTAATTCTGAAGCACACCTTTCTGAAATTTCCACCTTCCGCCTGATCACCAAAACTTCTTCAAGTGGAGAATCACCGTTAATCCACAGTCTTGAATGGACTGATTATTACAGTGCATAACCAGTTGGTCCCTTATCAAGTTATCATGGATCGCACCAAATCTGCAATGAATCTTCAGTTTCTTTAAATCTGCAACATAGTGATCCACAGACTCCCCTTTTTCTTGTTTCCGTTGAAATAACTTATATCTAATAATACCCATGCAAACCTTTGGTGCGAAGTATTTGTCAAGATCCTGTAAGGCTGCTCCAAAAACACACACATCCCCACTTGCAGAACAATTAGGCATTTTATTATATGTCTTTAATCCTATGGGGCCTAATGAGTGCAACAAAATTATTTTCTTTTGTTCCGCAGTCATTTTGTTTTCTTCATCAATTGCACCTATATAGTTAATAAAATAGTGCTTTCACTCCACCCACTTTGCGGTTGGCACATTACCTGCAGACCAAAATGCATGTGGTGGAATAATAGCAAAACTTGGTTGTGCCATTCTGCGCAGCCCCCGTAATTAGATTCTGTAGCTTATGTTCCTTATATGGTTGTCAAAGTTGAACTTTTTTTTTTCCTTTCCTTATACGTTCCCCTTTTTCCTTTACTTCTTTATTAACTTATCCACAACCTATTTCCTGTTTCCTTTTCAATATGGCCGCCGCGTGCTACTAGCACGCCGAAACACACTCCATCGATAAAAGAAAAAAAACAAAAAAGACAGCCGCCCGTGTTACCATCACGTCGGCAGCGTAGGCTGTCAGGGAAACACTACTACTGGTAACATTAATAAAGCTCCACACAATGTTCCTATGTTCTTCTTTTATTGAGATACATAGTATTACAGGAAACAGGTCTCCACACAACAAGCAGGGAGGCTCAACTGACAAGCATAGGTTCCACGCGTCATAGACGCACGTAGAACCTACCTATGTCATCGTGCTTCAACCACATTCTTCCTAAGCACACACAACAGTGTTTTAGTATAATCAGCAAACTTCTTTATCCTCCGTAGTCTTGCTAGTCCACATGGGTTGTGAATATTGGCTTGGTTTGAACATTTTGGCAAGACTTGACCAAGATAAGACATTGAGAGACATAACTGACGCTCCTCCAATGTTTTTTGTGAGCTGGTGGCCAAAGATCATAGAATGCTAGCTCAAGATCACATAGTGGTGGCGCAAGAAAACAAAGTTAGGAATAAAGATCATGTAGCACTGACTGAAGGTCATTCAGAATCAAGCCAGGAACACACATTTCTGGCCATGTATCAGCTGGAGCTGTCTTCTAACTACTCAACACATGCCCAAGATCAGGGATGTGGAATTCCTATCGTCCGACAGATCTTGTTTGGGGTCAAGGGCAGCAAGTTTTTATGTTTACTTTGTCCTTGGGACAATTAGGCCCAACTCTCTGCAGCACAAACTCTTTGGCTGCCTGTTTACAGAGAGTGGAACTCTCTGCAGTTGAGGTAATCAAACTTGTATTTATGGTTCATTATTTGAAAGCCTTCATTATTAGGGTGAGTGCTGTAAATAAATGTTTTAAGGTCACACTTCACTACTGACGTTGGTTCCAGTATAAAAAAAAAAAAACATGTATACACATGTTTGAAAAGTTTAGGCTATGAGGCTAAGTATAATGCTCCCAGAATGCTCTCTGATTAGATGCAAATGAAGTGTCATTTAGTAAAATGTGTTGATGCATGCTAGTATTTCCCAAAAATATTTCTAATGGAAAATCAGTGTAACCATTTTCAACACGATTATGGGAAGCATGAAAATAAACAAACACTGACAAAGCCAACTGATCTGACATATTTTTATAAGTCTTTTAGTTTCATCAATGCGTGTCTTGTTTTGACATGGCTTTTGTAACACTTTATTGTTGTGGGAGCTACCAGGCCCTCAACATTGTAACAAACACTGGCAAAAACCCCCCAAAAAGTTTTTGAACTCTAAAACACACGTTGCCACCAGTGGCATAACAAAGGCCCCGCAGCCGCCCTCCAGGGGGCCCCTTCAGTACAGCACCTGCCCTGAGTGAGTCTGGAGAGGGGGCTCCTCCATGTTCTTTGCAAAGGGGCACCCTCCAGTTTCGTTACATCACTGATTGCCGCTGTAGTTCCGGACACTGAACAAAACTACTTTGTGTGCCAATATGCTCCTTGTGGAAGAGCAGAATGCGATTACTCACAGTAAAGCCAGCCGAAAGAGAGAGAAATAGAAGTTTAATAAAAACAAAATATCTTTGTTAACACCAGACCTAATTAGGGACCAAGACCCACATGTAGGTAGATTTTTGCATGTCGTAAACAACGACTTTCGCTGTTTGCGACGTGCAAAAAGCACATTGCGATGCACAAACCCAGTTTTGCGATTCGGTAACCTGGTTACCGAATCGCAAAATGGGTTTGCGACTCGCATTTAGGAAGGGGTGTTCCCTTCCTAATTGCGACTCGCAGTGCAATGTAGGATTGTTTTGTGACCACGAACGCGGGCGCAAACCAATCACAGTTTGCACCCATTTCAAATGGGTGCTAACACTTTCGCAAAAGGGAAGGGGTCCCCATGGGACCCCTTCCCCATTGTGAATGTCACTGTAAACATTTTTTCAGAGCAGGCAGTGGTCCAGCGGACCACTGCCTGCTCTGAAAAAAGGAAACGAAAACATTTCATTTTTCGTTTTTGTAATGCATCTCGTTTTCCTTTCAGGAAAACGGGCTGCATTACAAAAAAAAAAAAAAAAAAAATGCTTTATTGAAAAGCAGTCACAGGCATGGTCGTCTGCTGTCTCCAGCAGGCCACCATCCCTGTGGGGGCCGCCATTCGCAAGGGGGTCGCAAATTGCGACCCATCTCATGATTATTCATGAGGTGGGCATTTGCTAAGCCCTTGCGAATCACAGATGGTGTCAGGGACACTATCCTACATTCCGATTTGCGACTCGCAAATTGCGAGTCGCTCTGACTCGCAATTTGCGGGTCGCAAATCCGAACGTACCTACATGTGGCCCCAAATTCTTAAAGAAAGTCACAAAAGTGCACCCATGGTATATGTTGTACGCCTATAAAATATTTGTGAACTGTATTTTAGCATGGGTAAATACGATGTGTAGATTTGCTCATGTGAAAATCTATTGAGCATTTGCAAGTTCATTTTCCCTCCAGCCACTTTCTTCCCAACCCTGGAAGAAGTTCTAATTCTGCCATTGTCAGGAGTAAATGTCCAACCTTTCTTATTATGGGAAAATATTAGAGAGAAGCTGGTGAAAATCTTTAAAACATGCTGGTTAGTAGGTTTGCAGACTCAAAGGCATTCCAGCCCTGGAACTATTGCTTACTGCTTCCTCCAGCCCCAGTATGCATATCTGCAGAAAGGTGGCAAAATAAGGAAATTCCTACAGTAGGGATTGAAACTGCAAGTATTCAAGCCCTACTATGGTAGTAGCCTTGGCATAATCAGAGAGGCTATTATCAGAGCTCTTACATAATGAGATTGCTGCCATAATTTGTTGCCACACTACATGGTACCAAAGGGACAAGTAGATCTTTTTACAGGACAAGTAGATTTGAGAGGCAACCTGTCCCCTGGACAAGTAGATATTTTAATAAATTCCACACCCCTGCCAAGATAACACAACACTGTCCCAAAGTTGCACTGGCATGATGGGCTAGTGTCAAGCAGCATTGACTAGAGACCAAACAGCATTGGGCCAAAGTCATTCAGTTCTTCAGTAATATTACAGAGAGCTTCCCATTATGCATAGCTTTAAACATGCTAGTTTGTGCTGAGGCTCGTGTAACAATGAAGGACCTTCATCAACAATTTCTTTAACCGCAATGGACTGCGTAAATATTTGAGTGTGACAGCAGCAAACTGGGTATTCATTCAAACTAGGCTTGACACATTTCAAATGTAAGTGACCTGAAAACTGGACTGCAGATGAGGTGGAACATATGTTGCACAGTCATAGAGTCTGGAGTCTTTTTTAATTTTTTTAATTTATTTTTTATTACTTCAGGTACATATGTGGGTGTACAAATGAATGAGAGGTGAATTACAGATGAACGAAGAGGCTCGAGAGCACAAAGGCAAGAGCATGACACATGAACTCTCACAACATTGTTTCCCCTATTCTGTGCTGCCGCTGGTACCTTATTTTATGCCTCCGCTCTGCACTAGTACCTGCACTGTCACACTGAGGGCAGGCAACCAAGATTTTTGTTGTGCAATTGAAACGTTTGTAGTTCTCTAACCACCACAATTTCACTTACTCTAAGCTTTTGGAACTCCTGCCATCCTGGTCCCCAAGATTGTTAGGGTTCTTCACTGTTGATGTGCTAAACCTCCTATAACTTAATTGGCTTTGGTCAAAGGTTACACATAAATATGCAGCATTTACAGGAGCAGGCCACATTGTTGCTTTATGGATCTGGTAGTTACATTAAAAAACGAAAAGTGTAGTGATCAAAGGTAAAGTACAAATCCTGCCCGATTTACGTTGTGTAACTTTACCTATCCAGCCTATGTATCAGCAGTTTGTTCTAGAATAAAAAAGGAATTACAAATTCACTCCCAAATCTGCCAACGGGGGGGCAGTCATGCAAAAATGACCACCTTTAGAGCTTACTGAAAGTTGGGATTGCCAATAACACAAAACATGCTTTGTGTTATTGGAATTAGGTTGACCAGAAAGAGTATGGGCAGTAATTTTATATACTAAAGAAAGCACAACTGTTTTGCTGTCAAAATGAGCTCTGCTTAAGGTTCTAAAGAGTATAAACTATGAAACCCACCACACTGAATAGAATGTGTGGTGGGGCACCATGTGTTTGTAAGAATATTTTTGATCCTTGTTTGATTCTAACAATATAAAGAAATGTATTCCTCAGGGCCAGGTAGATTTCTTTATAGATTACCAAAGGGGCCACAAGCTTTCACCAACCACTGAGCACCAATTTCATTTTCTTGCTCTGTATTATTCTCACTAGATATTTAGGTACTTTTAGGCTTAAGTCTTCTCACCATTGTACGACTAAATATTGTTACTGTGTTATATTTTAGGGGATTCAGTTATGGAGTTGAGGATTGCAGTGTGTGCTTTAATTTAATCACCATCACCCATTGCTACATAAAAGATAAATCCTACAGATGTTGAACAAAAAAAGCCCATAGAAGTCTGTCACTCTGAGCTAGTGCGGGATCATGGCATTGCATTCTTCTGTTTTCTTTCTTAAACTGTCCCTATTATAATTTATTAGTCATATTGTGAAAATTCAAATAACAACAATCAGCATATATGTGAATTTTAAACAGAATTTTAAATGCATCTTTTTGTTCTTGCTTTGGTTAAAAAAAAAAAAAAATACCTGATTTAAATGTCTCATCATGCCTGCCTCTAAGACTTGCCCTTACCCCCACAATCTCTACCCCATTCCTGGGCTCAATTTAGTGAGTACCAGCATTTCTTTTTTTCCGTTTAAATTACTGGAAATTAGTGCCCACTTGTGCATCCACGAATTTCTTATCTGCATGCACCAGGGGCTGCCAACCCTTTCTGTAATGAGGGCTACTTCTGAACAGTGAAAATAGTCCTGCGGTACTAATTACTTTGATCATTGTTGCAATATTGACTACATAAAATATGTCCTCATTACCAACCAAATGTATCTCATGATATTGAGTGTCAAAATACGGTCAGCCAAAATCAGCATATCACTTTGTCAAAATACACATTTTTTGATCAAATCTGCCCTTTTCGTTTTGGGTGAAAACCCGCCAAGAACATCTTATTTTTTTCACACAGGTTTTATGACTGATAGAATGGACCTTGTAAAGTGACATTTTCATTTGAATTTGCAAAATTGAGACTGAAGACAGGCGGTTATGTTGCAATTTCCACAGGCTGTCACGGTGTGTGTGTGTGTGTAAATGTATGGCTCTGCCATTGGCTAGGCTGGCTGCCACTATAAAGGTCCAGAGAAGCGTAGTGCTGCCTTTTTTTTAAAGTGGTGAGATCCTCTTAATTACATATTGTGCTAAAATGCCCTCCTGTGACCTACTTTCAGGGTATTGGTGTGCTACCAGTAGCTCCCAAGCTATCCTTTGGAGAACCCTTGTGTACACAGTTCTCCATTGATGCAGTTAGTTCTACATTAGATCACTTATTACTTCCACCTGGGCAAGATGTTCTCCATTGTGAGTCAGGGTCCCATCTATGTTTTCCTTGTCTGTCATACCCACGTCTCCATTTGCACACAGTTCTCCATTGGTGCTCCCTGATCTTTTACACCCATGTTTCTGTCTTTTTAAGGCTGTTGAGATGGGAATGTCCTCTGCTTTGTACATAGGTACGTTCCCCTGCCTTGAATTTTCTCGAGAAGTAGTAATTCTAATTTCCATATCTCAATCCTCCAATAAAGAACATCACAGTTAAGAGCATAGACGGCTGCCATGAAAGGAACCTATCCTTTTGTGAATTGTAACCACTGCTAAAATGAGATGGGGTGCGCCCCTATACTTGATGGTTACACAGCTGAAACATTGCCACATGTGTTTTGTATTTGCTGTTAATTGTTCTTAGAACGAAAACATCTGCTTTGACCTACTTTTAACCAACAAAGATTTCAGGGACTGTAGAGAAACAATTGCATGTCTGAAAGGTGATGCATGTCAGGTAGTTGGGTGCTTTGTTACAATCATGGATTAGGTTTTGACATTTTGTAGCTGGATTGCATTAATAAATGTTTCTGACTGTCTGTTTAACACTTTATTGTTGTTTTTAGGTCTTGCCTAAGACAGCACACATGCTGTCCCTTGCAAGACATTTTGTTTATATACAGGACTTAGGGCCAGATGTAGCAAAGGGTTTTTCCCATTCTGTGTCAATGGGAAAATATGTTCGTACATATGGCCCTAAGTTCTTGCCCATTGCTTACCATTCGTTGACTTCTTAGTCATTCTTTTTTGCTGGCTTCTGTTTGGTCAGCACATGCTGACGTCACTTTCTGTTCGTGTTTCTCCCTTCCCTGGAGAATGGACTAAGTACTGCTTTTTTGGGGGGAGATTGTTCCTCTACTGCTTTTTGTTAGACCTGGCATCCTTGGCGTGGTCTTCCCTGTCTTTTTTGCCTCTGCTTCCTATGTTTTGACCGTGTGCTGGATTTTGTTTTGCTGGTTTTGGTACTCTCAAACAACAGTAATACAATTCTGGTAAATAGTAGGGAAACCTACAGTTATACTATATACCACAGTGAAAACACTAATTGATCGCTGGAATAACATTTGTGTCCCTTATAACACCAATGCATTTTATTAAACAAACTTATTTGTGTCGCACTTTGTTCTGCTGCTTCTCTTAAAAAAACACATAATATACACAATTTTGGCAAAATGCACAACAATAAACCACATATATACAACAAATCACAAGAAAAGATAAGCACAATTATACATATCAATTTTTTGGGTAAGGTACTCAGTACAATGGATACGGCAATATAATCTTCCTTCGCTATTCACAACTGCAGGCTGCCAATCAGCTTTTCCAAAAGCAGTCCATTGTACGAGGTAGTACTAATGAATACTGTCATTGATTGGTCATTTTTCCGTAATAGTTAATAGCGGTATAGTCCTATTTCTTGAGATTTAATTCATAAATTTGTAATACTCCTCAGACTGTTGTTTGATACCCCAGGTATAGTGGGGTTACAAGGCCTTTTCCTCATGGTTTTGCATAGGTTTTGGTACTCTGGGCACATTACCACTGCTGATCAGTGCTAAAGTGCAAGTGCTTCCTGTGTAAATTGTATGTGTAATTGGCTTTTCCGTGATTTGCATATTTAATTTACTAGTCATTCTCTAGTAAAGTGCCCTAGAGGTGCCCAAGTTCTGTAAACAAATGCTACTAGTGGACCTGCAGCACTGGTGTGCCACCCACATGAGTAGCCTTGTAAATGTGGCTCAGACCTTCCACTGCAGTGCCTGTGTGTGCAGTTTAAACTGCCAATTCGATCCTGGCAAGTGTACCCACTTGCCAGGCCCAAACCTTCCCTTCTTATACATGTAAGGCACCCCTAATGGAGGCCCTAGGTAGCCCCAGGGGCAGGATGCAGTGGATGTTAAAGGTAGGACATGTGCTTGTGTATTTTTACATGTCCTAACAGTGAAATACTACCAAATCCGTTTTTCACTGTTGCAAGGCCTATCTCTTTCATAGTTTAACATGGGGGCTGCCTTTAAATGATTTTAAGTGGAGTTTCTCTTTGGGGGCAGATAGATATGTGGAATTTGGTGCCTCTGAACTCACAATTTAAAAATACATCTTTTGGTAAAGTTGTTTTTTAGATTGTCAGTTGGAAAATGCCACTTTTAGGAAGTGGGCATTTTCTTGCTTAAACCATTCTGTGCCTCTGCCTGCTTGTGCATTCTACGGCTGGGTCAGACTCACAGTTGGGCTGTTGTGAATTTCCTCTAGACAGTGACACAAAGGGAGCCGAGGGTGTAGCCTGCATATCCTGCTGAGTCTCCTTGGCTAGAGTGGGGAAGGATGAGCTGACACACCTGAAAGGGCTGTGCTTGTCCTCGCACAATGCAGTCTCCAACCCCCTGGTGTGTGTCTGGGCCAGGCCTGGGTAAGGCAGGATCTTGTGAACAACAGAGACTTTCCTTAGAAGGGTGCCTACTTCAAAGGCAGAAAGGAGTATAAGTTGTGGACCAAAAACCCCAGACTTTTAAATTACTTCTGTAACCAAGAGGAACCTCTGCCAAGGTAAAGAGCTGAAGAGCTGGAGGAGGAGTACTGGTCCTTTGCCTGTGCTTTGCTGGGTTGGCCTGCAGTTGCTGCCTCTGCCTGAAAGAGGACAAAGACTGGACTTTGTAGTATATTCCTGCTTGTGAAATGTCTTGGACGTCTCCAATGGCTTGGACTGTGCTTTCCTCCTGTTTTGAAGTCTCAGAGCCTTCAAGGACTTCCACTGCCAACACCTGTACTCTCTTCTGAGACTCCTATCCTGCCAAGTGGTACCCACCCCAGTCCCTTGAAAGGTGAAGCTGGTAGAACCAAGGTGGAAATCCATGCACAGGAGGTGTGTGGAGAAAGATTCAACGCAACACCCACTTGCGGCTGCTGAAATTGACGCAAGGCCACGCAGCACAGTTCCTCATCACTGTTCGGCCATGGGCATCAAAATCAACGTGAACCGGTGTGGACCTGAGGTGCCTATCCGGAAATCAACGCATTGCTCTTTTGAGGGAGAGAGAAATGACATATCGCATACCCGACCGGAGAAGAAATGATCCACCGCCTCACTTGCGAGTCAGGAATTGACGCATCACTGACTTTTCCGATGCACGCTTTATTTGTTATGCAAACCAGATACTTCGTGTAACATCAAGACATCCATTGTTTTCTATGGAGTAAGACTCTTTTTAATTTAAAAATTCATAACTTTACTTGGGTATGTTGGATTTGTGTCATTTTGGTCTTGTTTGATTTAGATAAATATTGGCTATTTTTCTAAACCTGTGTTGTGTCCATTTAGTGGTGTTTTCACTGTATTACTGTGTGTTGGTAAACATACTTTTTCTAAACCTGTGTTGTGTCCATTTAGTGGTGTTTTCACTGTATTACTGTGTGTTGGTAAACATACTTTAAAAATTGCCTTTATGATAAGTCTGACTGCTTGTGCCAAGCTACCAAGGGGGTGAGCAGGGGTTATCTTAAGTGTGTATCTCCATTGCCCTGACTAGAATGAGTGTCCCTGCTTGGAGAGAGTGCAAGCTGGCTGCCTACCAGAGACCCCATTTCTAACACTTCTACTTCCATCTTTTCCTGTTTTTTGCTTATACATACAGCTCCTTCTAAAAGTGTATGTTTTTTTAGGTTGTCTAGCTCCTGCTTTTCCTCCAAACTGTTGCGTTTTCCACTCAGTTACTATGTGCATGTTTGTTCCCTTTTACTTTCCATCCTCTCCCCTCCTACTCTTTGGTGTAGCATAGTAACACCAACAGACCACTGGTTCTTAGTGTCATTTTTAATGATGATTTCAAAATACATTAATGTCTTTGCACTATCGCTGTTAAGTAATCACTTGTTTCATTTGTAAGGAATTGCTTTTTTGGTATGTTTCATGATTTATTGGATATTCTAGGCATGGTTAAAACGTCTTATGCAAAAAAACAGGGTGTGTTTTAAACTTGTTTATGTTTGCACGATTACGGGTTGGATAAAAGGTTGTAGCATGAAAATAACATTGTACCGTAAAGCACTTTTTTCTTCTTTGGCCTCCCCTACTGCACTTCTTCCCATAGCTTAATGTGTATGTTCTAACCGCGATTACTGCACTAAACCATGCTTTTTAATGACATACCATTTCATACCATACCATATTATACAATGACAGGCAATGCCGTACCATAATATACAGTGACAAGGTATACTGTACTATACTGCACCTTGCTATGCAATAACAAGCCATACCATGCCTTACAGTGACAGGCCATAGCATACCCTAGTATACAATCCCAGGCCATACTGTACAAAGACAAGGCATATCATACAATGACAGGCCATACCATACTATGCACTGTAATGACAGACCACACCATCCTGTGCAATCACAGGGCATACCATAATATACAATGATAGGGCATACCTTATAATACCATTGTATACAATGGCAGACTATACCATATCATACCATACTGTTCAGTGACAAACCATACCATGCCATGCCATGCCACACCATACCATAAAATGGCAGGCCACACCATTCCATACCACTCTATACAATGGCAGGCCACACTATACCATACAATGCGACAAGCCACACGACGCCATACTATACAATGACAGGCTATGCCATAAAATACAATGATAGGTCATTTATACAGTGATTGGCTATACTATGCTATACAATGTCAGGCCATACAATACTATACAATAACAGGCCATACTGTACCACACCACACCACACCATACCATACCATACAATTACAGGCCATAGCATACCAAATCATACTATACAATGACAGGTCATACCACATCATATGATACAATAACAGGCAATACCATATTATACAATGACATACCATACAATGACAGGCCATGCCAACGTACCCTACTATGTAGTGGCATACTATACTATAAAGTGACAAATCATACCATAGTATACAATAACATACTATACATTGACAGGCTGTACCCTACAGTACACCAACAAACTGTACCATGCTATACAATATTATATCATACAATCATATTATAATACATGATAATCTGCAATCCTTGAATAAAAAAGCAGTCTCTAATTTTTGTTTCGGTGACTTTTGATGCACCAAGTCACTGATTATAAGGAAATGATGACAGAATTCACCAGTAATATGTTACCATAGTTGAGTTTTGAAGTCACAATGCCTGGTGCCGGAGCCAGCAACCAAGGGCAAATGCAGGTCAGGTCAGAGAGCATAATTAAAGGAAGTGCTTAAAGAATGAAAACGAAACATTGATCTTTCTTTCTTTAGGTCTGTTTTTTAGCTGTACATTGACAACAAGATAGGAGATATTTATGGCAACATGATTATTTTTTGCCCTCCTTGGGTAGTTATAGAAAACGTAGAATCTTTCTACAAGTTTCCACTGCATCTTTTTCAATTCTAAGAAACGTGCTGCTTTTAATATCTTTTTGCAACAGATATTTAGCCGTTTTGTTGATGTGTTTAATTTTGCACTAGAGGGTCTATTTTTATTCTTCATGTTTGCAATAATGTGTTCTTTCACACGAGCTACACACCAGGGATTTAAGTGGTTTGAGGAAAGGTGATGGTGAGTTCATGTTTTATATGAGATAAAGAGCTCCCTTAAGCTTCATTTCTCTATGTGGTCATAGAACTCCTCAGTGAGTCGCAATATCCTTATAATGTATAGCACGTGGTACTTTATCCAATATAATATATGTTTGTTTTATTGATGTATGTATATCAAAGGTAGAACACAGTACACAAAGGACGTCAAATAGGACGTTTCCTTCCTACAATGTATATATACACACATTCTGCCAGGCTGGGACTTCGTCCCCCAACCTACCTTGTTTGCTCTTGGGCCACGCACACGCTGGAGATCGTGCTAAAAGCACGCTACAGATCCCACAGCACGGACATCCATTCTGCTCTGTTGGGGTGGGACTTCGTCCCCCCACACTGCCTTGCTGCCTTGTTTGCTCCCGCGTCGACCACACAACAGAGATTGCACTAAAAGTGCACTACAGACTCCGCAGCGCAGGAAATCTGTTATGATTGGCTGGGGTGGGACTTTTTCTCCCAGTCTGCCTTGCTGCCTTGTATGCTTCTACGTCGCCCACATGACAGAGATAGCACTAAAAAGCGTGCTACAGCCCATGCAGCGCAGGACATCCATTCTGCTCTGCTGGGGTGGGGCTTTGTCCCCCAGCCTGTTTACTAACTTATTTGCTCCTGGGCTTTACACACCCCGGAGAGTACGCTAAAAGTACGCTACAGCCCCCGCAGCTCGGGATGCTCCTGACACGTGCCTGGGCGAAGACCGGGCCAAGACCGGGCCTGTTTGCACCCGTCATCACCTGGAAGAGGCTGGGCCATCCCTCTTGATTGCTGGACCTGACAGCGCCCATTGAGTTTCTTCTGGAAATGTCCTCTCTACTCAACCTTTATTAGCGGCACCAGGTGGAATAATGGGCAAATGGAAGTTCATTGGGGACAGAGATACTGCCACTACCAAGCTACCTGCAGGCACCACGCTTGACTCTTTCCTGGCCCGTGCAGTTGGTATAATAATCAAAGAAATTGACTTAGCGGAGGGACACTTATCTTTGGACTTGGGAAAGTCCACTAGTTGGTCCCTTCAGACTCTGGCAGGACCTCATCGGGGAGTAAGTAGTGAGGTCCCTCTTGCTAATTGTGCCCGCCACTTATTGTGGCTGCTGAGCAAGCCCATTCTTCATCTGCTACTAGTCTGCCGAACAGTTCTGATGTTATGAATATCCATGATAGCGAGCCTAATGCCTAAAGGAAATGCAAACCTAAACAAGGGTCCTGCCCTAAAGTATCTACAAGTTAAAGGTCCACTGATAGATGTACCTATTTTGTAGAGCCTACTCTGTTGCAGTCTGGTCGAGTACTTTCTGAGGCCAATGGGGGGAACCCTGAGACTTCCAATGTTGAATGGAACTGTATCCTGGAAAAGTATAAATCTTTGCTGGTTGCATGTGTCAGTCCTTTGGTGGAAAAGATTTGTAGTTTAAAAGATACAATTAATCAGTTAACTTTAATCTACAAAAAATCACCAGTACGGCAGGCCCAGTCCAGCCACCTACCCACAGACACAACAGGCCTTTAACCACAAGCTCTGTCCCTAATGCAAGCCTTTTTTCTTCCCAGAGAGTTATCTGTCAATAAAGACCAGCCCCTATCTGCGCAAGCCACATGAGCTTATGGATGGTGGATGGGAGGGGAGTCGTGGAGAGATCTTCGGGGCGACTAGAACGTCCTGGAGCTGAGATTGGTTTGCAGAGTCACGGAAGAAGCCCTCTGGCCTAATCTCCCCTAAACAGTTCTGCTTGGATCTTTCTCCTGATTGCTGCCTCTATGTGGCTATTTTGACTGGGGTACCACCTCTCAACCCCATGAGGAGGAATCAACCCCACTGCTTACAAATAAAGTTTGTCATTGACAGTTTCGGTGTACAGATTTTAATATTTTTGAATAGAATGACATTCTGTTTGTAAGAAGGATCGGGTGGGTCGGCCCCGTAGGCTTATTTTACAAACATTTGCAACCCAGGCAGGTGTTTGGGCATGAGTCCTTGCCAGCTAGGGCTGACATATTAGATGGATTTTCTGTTTCTGCATCTAACAGATTTCTCCCTTTGTCAAGTTTGAACGGCATTGATTGATGCCGACCTCTAACTATAATTAGCAGTGACCCTGCTGCTAAAAGGTCAGAGGATGTGAGTGCCCTTACCATTTCCCCATCTCATACCATTACTGCTGGTTTAAATTCTGCATCTCCCGAAGCCCCCATAGCTGCTTCTTCAAGTGACCTTGTGTCTCCATTCATTCCTCACACTAAGTGTGTCCTGTGGAATCTTGCTGGAATAGCGTCTAAATGTTCCTGCCCAGATTGTCATTTGTCATTTTCAGAAGACATGGTTCCTTTCTCCCCCGTTCTGATCTGACTTTGTTAATTTCTCCCAGGCTGCAATCTCCTCACGGAAGGGCCAACCATCTCAGGGTGTAGCAATCAGGATAAAATCTACCTTGCTTTGTGTGGCCATCGAGATTGATCTGGGCTCTCCAGATGTTTTGTGTGTTAGTCTGTTGTTTCCTTCTGGTGGTATTTATTTTATTAGGTTTATTGTAGGCCCGGGGCAGTAGAGTTGAAATGCCAACTACAGACCTTATAGATTCCCATATAGCAGCCCTACTGCCTGTATACTTTCAACTTGTGACAGGAGATTTTAACTGACTGTAAATTCGAACCACTCAGCACTAATTTCTAAGTCCTTACTTGCAATGAGGATCAAGTATGGTCAATTCCTGGTCTTACCCTCCACCCCCCCACCCAAATTAAGAACTGGTCAGCTGCTGTATTACAATTTATTGCTTTTACTTTAAATAATGGTCCCCAGTCTGCAACGGGAGACCTGGTTCAGATAAAAGGGGGAAACACACTTATCATTCACTTACACCGTACTAGTCTCATTGATTACATCTTGTTGGATATCAGACTGTGGCTTATAATGATTGATATGATTGTGACTCCCCAACAGGGTAGCAATTATAATGCTTTGGATTTAACGCTGGGAGGCTTGGGCACTGCTGCACCTAACTCTTCTTCTGAACCCTTGGACAGAAGGCTCATTCCCTCTAGCAACCGCTGCAGGCTAAAATAGAGTTCCTCAGTAGAATCTGCAGTAGCTTTGAGGAAGGTTTATGAGGCGGTTACCATTGGTTGTGATGCTGTGCAGGCTGCAAGAGTGTCTTTGGCACAAATTGATTCCCTGACATGACTTGGTGTCATTCGTAACTCTATGTTTACCTCCTTAAGGAATCTTTTTTGGTGAAGTCTAATACCACCCCCCAAAAGGAAGGGCGTCCAAGTCTTGAAGACCTGAAAGGCATGCACTTTCTAAAGCCATCAAAGATGGGAACAGGAACGTGATCCAGGAGGCTAAGCTTTCCTATTAAGCTACACTACTTAGTGCCAAAAGAGTCTGGGAGTATGCAAAGTTATGTGCCATCATAGAGAAGGACCATTCGTCCTTCTGCAGCATCCTTGCTAGTGGTGGCCCCGACAATCATGCTGCAATGGGTAATAACATTTCTGCTGCTGCCTGGTCTGACCATTTCTCAATGCTGTATTATTGTGTCACAAGGCTGGAACCTCTCCAGAGTGGGATTACTGGGAAGGCAGTCACAGCTATGGGCTGTGAAGTAGGTAGTACTACCCCAGTAGCCTCTTATCCTGGACTCGAAGTTCCAGACATTAGTCATATTTCCAGCGATGGGAATAGTAAAGCTATAGATTGGTGTACCATTAACAAAGCCTCTGGGTTGGATAAGATCCCTGGAGATCTCTTTAAGGCCGAAAAGGATGTTTGGTACCTCTATTTTTCATTGCTTTTTAATGGCAAAATGAAAGGCCCCACATGGCCTGAGGCTGAAACTATCCGGATAGGCTGCTTGGCTGGATATCTGATGCTTGTATGCTGTCTCCGTTGCAATCTGGCTTTATGGATGGCATCAATACCATCAACCGGGTGTTCTGCCTCCAGCTGCTTTACTGGGAATATGTTACCCTGGGGGCGGTCGACAATATGGGATCTTTGTGGACCTTCGGTCCATGTTTGGTCTTGTTCCTAGGGAGTCTATGGAAGGTGCTTGCAGAAATTGGGGTTCCATTGTACCTCTCGAATGTCATCATTAGGTTACATGCTAACAATGTCGCTCAGTTCAGATGTGGGTCCCAGGGTGAGCTGACAGCCCCATCCCAGTTAAGCGGGTCATGAGGCAAAGGTTTGTGCTGGCCTCAACTCTATTTCATCTTTATATTAATGACCTGGTGCTTCAGTTAAAGAAGTGTGAGAATAATGTCCCGAGCCTAGCTGAGGAGAAGAGTCTGGCCCTTCTGTTTGCGGATAAAACACATTTTTGATCTCAGAAACACAGATGGGGATACAGAAGCGCCTGAATCTGTTTGGGTTCTTCTGCAAGAAGAAGGGTTTGGTGATTAACATCAGTAAAACTAAGTATATGGTTTTTAATCCATGTCTGTCGACCCGATCCAATCCGACTCTCAGTGGAGTACAGCTGGACAGAATTCATTTATTTTACTACTTAAAGGGTTACACTCACAGAGCAATTTAATTGGTTATCTTACATCCAGAAGTGCAGGCTCAAATTAGAACAATAGTCGGGAGGTTTGTGAGGTCACAGCAATGATCTTTCTTTCGTCCAATATCACCAGCCCTCGAAATACACAATCTCCAAGCCCTTGGGGGGACTCTTTATGGCAGTGAACTCTGGGGGTCATAATGATGTTAGATGCTGCTTGGAGATAGCGATAGCAGAAAACTGCTTTATGCAACTTTTTATCAATGTTCTTGTGTGTACGCTGCTTATTTCCTTATGGCTTGATTTTGGTCTAAGATCTTTTGTTAATAAAGTGGGTGTTAAACCTTTACTGGTGAAGACTTTGGGTGACCCCTGAACGTTTGCCATACGGACAGGGTTTAGAGGATATATTGGGGCAGTCTGGGGTATCTAAGATCCCCTGGCTTAGGTTTGTTAAGCATTAATCTGCTCCAGATTGGGTGTGGGAATTTATGGAAGCCAATGGGGTTCTGAAAGAAACATTAAAGGGTCTTTATTGGTTATACATTGATGGTTTGACTTTAAGCCATACTGGGGTTGGCACCCTTACAGCTTCCTTTGTGGAGTATAAAGATGAATATAGTTTAGCAGGCTTCTTGGATGAGATAGAGCCCCCTCTAGCCAAGTGACTTGTATGAAATTCTGATAGGGACTTTGCCACTCTGCCCTGTTACGGCAAAATGGCAGCATGTTTCTAAGGGGTCGAATGGGTTCTGTCCTTTTGGCTACCAAGTAGTTGAAACAATCAAACATGTTGCAATTTTCTGTCCAACTTATTATTGGTACAGAAGGAAGTGCATCTTCCCGATATGTTGTCATCTGGGAATTAGGGATTACAGAGCAGCAATAAAAAGTTTGAGAAGCAATGGCAGACAATTTATTGTATTTGCTGTTTCACACTTCCTGATGTTTATGTGGAGGCTCAGGCAGAAAAGGAATTGCCTATTGAAGGGTTTGCGTCCGCTGCTTGCATTCTTTTTAAGTTATGCTATAAAGTAGCAATTTGTCATTGATCTTATACTAGGAATTGTCTGTGTGCAACCTCTGCTGTAGAAGGGCATCATGCACCGTTCTGACTTTTTTTTCAGAATTTGTCTATTGTTTTGTTCTCTGAACTACTTGTTCATTGTTTTGCAATTGAATGAGTTTTTATTCCCTGAATTATTTTTATTGCTCAGTATTTTATTGTTTTATGTATTTATATATCGTGATATTTTATGTGCTTTTATAGCTGTGTAGCCGAATAAAGATTTATGATATACATACATAGTATGCTATTATATAATATATCATAATCTTTTTGTACACAAGTTGTACAACATGGCTAAGTAACATTGATAAAGCCAATAGATCTTGCATCAGAGAGATCTATTAGCTTTGCCAGTTGCAGTAGAGCTACTTCTTGAGTTTAAATCTTTAAGAAGGTTTTTTTGCTGGATTCTGAGTTTATTATTAGTGTTGTTTTATTACCTGTAACTGTTTAAGTTAACTAAGCAATAAAGTTAAAAATTAACTTAACATTAAGGCAAACTATTCCTTTGAAGTTAGTCTGTGAAACAAAGTAGTCCACTGCTTCTCGTAAATACCCATTTGTGTTGTTATACAGTGTAAAATACTAAGTAATGCAAAAATATGGCGGAATAAACATCTGAGCTACATCATCAATCAAAACTTAATATCACTTTTAACTAGACAGTATTGGGAAGCCAGTATTGAGAAACCAGAATCTTTA
Source organism: Pleurodeles waltl (assembly GCF_031143425.1). Taxonomy (NCBI): domain Eukaryota; kingdom Metazoa; phylum Chordata; class Amphibia; order Caudata; family Salamandridae; genus Pleurodeles; species Pleurodeles waltl. The sequence goes on along the minus strand of NC_090444.1, from coordinate 515,017,521 downwards.
ACGTTGGTGACTGTGGGAATGGATTGGAACAGAATTCTGCTGAGGACAAAAACATTTTGGATGGAAAGGTTGAATACTAATCAGCTAAAAGTGTTCAGTGAATTGATGTTTTAATAAGTCTTCATATACAACTACAGTGTTAAACCTTTTGAGTACCATCACTGCAGGAGAATGAATAAGGCTGCCTGGTCCTTCCTTGAGTTGTACACATCAAATCTCTCATGAATTGAAAAGAAAAGATTTGACATGCATCCACTTGGGGAAGAAGTGAAATTAGAAGAGAGAAACAACACCTCTCTGTATATGTTCCTTTTCGGCTTAGAGTGCTTGCCTAAAATCTTTTTTGCACCATTTTATTTTCATAATGAAACACAAGTGGTTCACTGTAGACTCATTTAAATACTGCCATTTCTGAGTTGAGGGGTGCTTAATCTATCCACAAACTAAATTCCTTGACAAATTCATGATGCAATGAAGTGCTCAGTACATTTATTTACACAAAATATTGTACTACATTACTGAAAGTGCCTTAAATAGTGATCACACAAAGTAGAAACAGTGAGTGGGTTTGCCTATTAAAGTCACATGACTGTGGTGAGGGTTAGTGAGTCTATGCATTGTCTATTGTATAAGTATAAGCAGAGGATGCATGGTGAATGAGTATATAGGACCTGTAATGTATTAAACGAAGACATCAATGCACTAAGAAAGTGGCAAGAGAGGATAAAGGGTTGGCTGGACTTATTTACAGTATCTGCTTCTGTTACTTTTCTGACGTTTCAACCAACAGTCAACATTGTAATATATGTAATTATTTTCCCTTCAATTTATTCCAGACTACAGTCTTCTACACTATCCCTTGTCCTGATGATGAATTCTAGTAGCCTTAAGGTCGAAATGCCATTGACTATAGACAATACAAAGGCTTGCTGACCCTTTGGCTGCACAAAGCTTTTATTGACTGTGTTGAAGGCTTATGAAAGGTCTAGGCAATTGCAGAGGTATGATTCACCTCGGTCCAGAATTTTGTGGTTTCACTGGTGCATCTTGACATGTAAGAGAGAGCTCTAGATTTGTCATCTCATCATAGAATTTGGAGAATGCCTCTTATTTCTCTTTAGAGGAGTTTGTGATCGTTGTTGGAGTTGCCAGAGAGTTAATTGTGTTATAATTTTCAGTAAGCTTATTTTTAGCTTGATTAATTTCCATTTTATGGAGGAGAATATGGTTTCGAAAATGTATTGTTTGTAATTATTTCTTCTCATTGGGAATTGACCAGCTTTTTGGAAAAGGGATTTGGTGGCAGCGTCTTTTTGTGGCTCTGAGTGTTTACCTTTTTTTGCTAAATCCCTTTGAGGTCTATAGGGCTAACATTTTGTATTTATTTTGTCTCTTTAGGTTTTTGGGATCTGTTTATCCAATATCACCCGACATGATTTCTGTTTATTGGTTTATTAGTTCATTTACTTTTAGTGTCTGGAGTATGTAGGCTACTTTATAGAGTAGGGTGTCTTTATCTAGGATTTCTGGTCTCTGACTTATTGCTTATGTCTTTTTGATTGGCTGAATATTATAATTTCCATTGAGTTCACTGAGATAAGGATGAGTGTGCAATCTAACTAGTCCACTAACATCAACAAATCAATCCGCAGCCATCCTTCATGTTCATAAGTATGGTCAATGCTGAGCCTTTTCTCTGTGTGTGTGTGTGTGTTGATATTATCAGTGTTCATGTATGCAGATATAAAGTACACGTTGGGTCCGTCTTGTCATACCGCTTTAAATCTCCAAGAAAGATATTAGATGAATTCATCATGCTTTCAGTAAAGAGTTCAATCAGTTACTCTGCCAGGATTATGTTGTTTCCAGCGAGTAATAAAAGACAAGAAGCTTGGTGGGTTTTGTGACAATCAGTTATATATTTTTTATTGATAAACATTTGTATTTGACAAGGTGATCTATTGAGATATTTCTGCATGTATTTCTAGAGTCCTTATCAATAACAGCCAGTCCATCACCTGTTTCATCATTTGCATCCTTAGTGGACGATGATGTAGCCTTGTGGAACCAGTAGCTCCAAAGTTGGTGTAATGTTTTGTTTAGCCAGAAGGTCCAGCTTATGAGTAGGCCTTACCTATACTATCCCTATGGTATGTTTTGCAAAAAACCTGCAGTTATGTAGAAGACATTTTAGGGAAAAACTGAGAGTTAAGGGCTACAACTAAGGAAATAGGATGCCCACTTTTTCCATAGCTGGATTTGACTTTTTCCTCCCTACTCTTAATAGTTGGAATAGAGAATCCCTCTTAATTATTTGTCTTTGTTGTGCTCAGTGTGTCTTCAGATGAGGGTATAGTGGTTACACTGCACCAAGTTTTTTTGTTATTGTGTGGTTGGGTCTTTATGATACAATAATTAATGTAGCTTGCATGGTTTCATAGTCAGTGGTAACTAATCGTGTTCACCAAGACTGAGAGTTTGCTGTAATATCTTGTAAAGTTGGAAACCATTGCTTTTGTAACCGTGATGAAAGTGTTGATGTGGGACTCGATGATGCTGGAGAATGTCATGATTTTCACAACTGGGGCAGTTAAGCGTGTAGTTGCTGACTAATTATTTGTCGAATGGACAACTCATTAGGGGAGTGGACTTGATGCAGATGATCTGGGAGTTACGTTCAATTTCATAGTACTAGTTAATGTGGCCATTCAAACCTTTATTCTTAGTCAGCCACTAAACTGTTGCCTGCAAATCCCTCCCCAGCTAGCTTTTGTTCTTTTGCATGACCCCCGGATGTGCACATTGTTTAAAAAACAAAAAAGAGCGTTTCAAAAACATGGAGCATTGAGTGCTAAACAGGCCGCGCACATGGCGTTCCTCGCTCCCTGTAAAGCATCAAGTCAGTTTATCTTTCTCCTGACTGTCCTGTGGTTTTCATAGCAGACCGGAGTCTTTTTCAGTTATGTGGAGATATGCTGTTAGTAGAGTGAGTAGATGTAAGCCTTTGCTACATTTAAATATTAGGTATTTTTAGTTGGCAGTTTCAAAAGGTTGGGTGCAGTCTGTGCTTAAACCTTTATACCTTTGAGGGCTTTTTATCCTGATGTTATTTTGGTACCCCTGTACTGAATGATCTGATTGGCTGGCCCTAGCACTGAAGAAAACGTTGAAGCTGCTGTTACAGGTTTGGTGAACTCATCATTGTGTCCTGGAAAATGTTTCAAATGACCACATAGGAGGGGTAGGGTGGACATACCCTGATGCCCAGAATACATTTCATGGGGGGAGGAGTGGCAGAGGGCCAAAAAGGACCCCTCCATTAAGTTAAATTAAGAAAATAATTATTTTGGGTCACTGGTTCTGCACTACCGGCACCTGCTACCACAGCACCCAGAGAGGGCACCCTTATGGTACCATAGTATTAAGGCAAAACAAAAACAATGACAAGAAACTGGTCATAGACCAGACCCTGTGGCCATTGCGAAGGCAATAGGCCGTCCGCAGATGGTTTGGGCACCTGCAGTCTCCTGTGCACAGGGCCTAACCCTTGTGTTGTGCACAGCAGGTGCATTGGCCCCAGGGCGCCTGTGGAGGTTGGACATTTGTTGAATTTTGAATATGAAAAAAGAAAAACAGAAATTCACCCAAAAAAGGTTAAAGTGGTGTTATAGCTAGGTGTTGAAACGAGATAACTAACATTTAAGAAACGACAAGCCAATTAAAGTTAGCCAGTTACAGTTTAATGAATTACAACGTCCCCCATCATGCTCTGCTTATGCCCTCACATATTACATTACTCATGAAATGTTAAATAACATAATTGATTACATCACTGATGACATCTCAAATGACATCATTGGTGACATCACTGATGACAACATCACGTTACTGTGACAGCATCCTGTATGGTTTATAGACTTCAGTGCTCTACACCTGTGCACAATTTTGTATCACCAGTCAATTGATAATGGACACAACCTTTTACCACATTTTGAATACTTAGCATGTGTTATGATATTTATGTTTCGACCACTGACTCCACGTTACACTTAGCCTAGCAGTACACCGTCACATTAGTGACCACCAGCTTCATTTTGCCTATTTACTTTATTTTAGCATTAGCCACTGCTACGTTAAAAGGTGCAAGTAGTTTTCCACATGGTTTTTATTTTTCGTGTTCTTTCCCACCCAGGGCATAGGCTGATAGGAATGTACTAAGATGGCAGGGAGTGGTCTTGTTTTGAATTGGCACCTTGTGATTGTGGCCGAGTCCTGATGTGTTATTTTCAGAGCTGGCCCAAAGCAATCAGCATATTTTGAATACATAAACTTCTGCAGTGAGAGGGATGTTCTAGAATTTTCCTCTCTTGTTTGTTCAAAGTATAAGAGACTGAGACCAGATGGACCGGGCTCAGAGAGTGTGTGCAGATCTCAGGCATCTCCAGGACGCTGGAGTGTGTCATCCTTCCTGTGATGATAATTGATCCCTCTCTCCTCGATCAGATTCTGGGATCTGATGCTGAATAGGAGGGAGGTAAAGCAGTTGTGCCCTTGCCTCATGGTGATGCATATTGTTTTTAATTAATTATTTGCTTTGCATTATAATATAGATACATATATTTGCTGTGTATACTGCAGTGGAGAATCATTTGTACATGTTTTCATTTCTTTGCTGTGACCATTTTTAAACGTGTGCTTTCAGCATGCTAATCTCCTTTTAGGAACCTTGCGAAGTGAAGTAATAAATGTCTTCTTTGGACTAAGAAGCTCATTCCAGAGATTTTTTGTCAGTGCAAGAGTGTTTTAGCTCAGTCATTAGTGAAGCAAAACAGCATGTCTTTCATGTCACCCACTTTTGGTGGATATTAACTTCTTTTTACTGGAATGCATCCGTCTAACAAACAGAATGACTCCTTAGTCTTTATTGGGGTCAAACCCCTTTCAAAACCCCAAACAGCCTCTAAAAAGAGTTACTGCTCTGTGCACCATATCAGAATCCCCTGTGTCAAGCCCTAATACAAATTCATGAGATGAATAAACTTTAGAGCCATGCTTACCATAACAGTGTGAGTTAACCCACCTCTAAGTGCACCACTTCTACATTTGTTCAAAGTTCCACAGTGCCTCAAAATCTCCATCGAAGATCTCGAATTAAATATGCAGACATTATTCACATATTTGTTACATAGACTTTTTCTATAGCCCTATATCACAACTGTTTAGATGGGCAAGTGCCCAGGCCCCCTACTGCTAGATAATCTATAATTAACAGAAGCTTTGTTTTTTTTCACACATTGTTTGTAATAGACTTTGATTTTAAGCAACAACCTACTTTGAAACATGCGTCTGCAGCTCGCATCAGGTGTACTCAGCTATTACCCTGTTTTACGCGAGGTACTCCTTGGACCCTGAACTTTACTGATTTGTGAACGCTGCACCTTATAACTTTCAAAACGCTCATCTACACTTGTCTCCAGCACTTGCGCCATTTCCATTCTGTGTACCCACATGTGTACATCAGGAAACCTATGCTACATAACTATAGGCCCTTGATTACCAACTTCTGGATTTGAAATGATGTAAGGGTTTTTTAAATAATTGGAGTGGCAGTATCATGGATGATCTAATCAGTGATGTCATAGTTGCTGTCTTCAATGATGTAATTTAGCTTGTCATGAGTAATGTAATATATGAGGTCATAAGCAGTGCATACTAGGGTGCACGTTATAATTAGGTCACTAAGATATCACTGGCGAATTTGAGTAGTTTGTTCGTTTTTTAAACAAAACATTAGTTCTTACCTCATTTCAACAACAACGTCACTTTAACCTTTGGTTTTATCAGTGAATTTCTATGGTTTCCATCATAAGCTAAGACCTTATTACCATTCCTGACTATAATGTCACTTAACTCTTTGCTTTTTCAGTGAAAATATAAATATATATATATATATATATATATATATATATCTACATTACAAAGACGACAATAGCACCTCTATTGTTATTCTTATGTTAGACTTTCAATTGAAAAGGCATCCTATTTTCTTAATACCTTACATGTCGTTCAAAAAATGTGCACAAAACTTTCCAAAAAATTACATCTTCTATGTGTTCTTCATGGCGAATGTGCCCATCCATCATGCGGTAGTCTAAAAATAAGGGCAGGTGGTGCCCAAAGGTGACATTTCATATTTTAACTCCCATAGGATTCTTATTAGGGACAATACAGAAAAAACAGTGAACGAAATTGCACCAAATGTGCCATGTAATAGAATTTTACTCAATGAAGTGTCTTTACTTGGTTTAGTGTAATAGTAGTTTTTGAGAAATGAGCATTTAAAACGTGTTTCGGTCTGGGTTTGAAGAGGTTCAATTTTGGGGTCATCTTTACAAATAATTCACAGGTCCTCCACAGATCCTAGAATGCACAGTGATTTTGAGAATCCAATAAAAAAACTGCACTCTGATTGGCTGTCTGTCAAAGAACATTTCTGTGGCAGCCACCATTACCAGACATGGGGAGGCGGGTGTACTTCCCATGAGTGCCAGGCATATGTGAGTTAGGTGCAAAAAGACACCTGTAGCAATAAAAAATCAGAACAAAAATATTTTTTATAGGTGGATTGGTAAATCCTATACTGGATTTCGAAATCTTGGCCCTCCCTGGGTACAGGTGATTTTGCATTGTCTTGTTTCTAATCCAACATAAGATTTGTGTATCCTAAAAAAAAAAAAAAGTTCAGAGCAGTACTCTTGCACCTGACCCATGGCAACACATGGGGCTTGGCTGCAAGGTGGGCCAGGGCCTTGGCTGCATCCCAGGCCCTGCGGCCAACACCCCCCTGCAGAAGGCCTAAGGCCCTAAGGCCATGTGCCTCTGGGGTTGGCCATCCTTGAAGGGTTCGGCACAGGGCTTGGCCAGAGGCTAAGCATATCTGAAGGTCATGTGCTGTGGGTGTTGGCTGATGGCTGAAGGTTGGGTATAGGCCCTGGAGACAACCCCACGGTGTGCACGACTGACGACAGGGCACAGCTGGTGTTGACTGCCTATTGAATTGAGGTTTTGGGGCAGTACCTGCAGGGCAGGCCCTGTGGCCAAACCTGCTGTGCATGCCAAAGGTCTTTTGCAGCCATGATTGGCCATCCGTGAAATGTTAGGCACAGCCATTGTGTCTATTCCCCACTGCACACCGCAAAATGCCGTATGAAGCTCACCCTTGCCCTTGGTGAAGGTTATGTCCAGGGCCTGCAGGCCAGACCCTGGTGCCAACCTTGTACTACACAGATACATATGCTGTGCACAGCAGGTGTTGGCTGCCCCACAGGATATTCACACAGTGGATCTGATCTATAAGAAAAAAAAGTCAATAAAAAAACAAAGGTTAAAGTAAAGTTTTATGGTTAGCTTTAGTTATAACACCTCAATGTATGTTTTAAAAACCTTACAAGGTCACATAAAACTGGCACAGGTATGGTGCAGTTGTGGTTATGTATGAACTATAATAAAGAATTAAATTGGCAAGTTATTGTCGGGAGCACAATCCATACCTTGCAAAACAGCCATGCCATTCATAACCTGCACACCAAATACAGTGCTTATGACCTTGCCATATTTATACCAGAAATAGCAACACACAAAAACTAAATGTAAATAAACAAGTGGCGAAGGCTCTTCAATGCAGGTGTTGTCCCTGAGCAGATAGTTGGGTACTGGGCAATCCTCCATTGTGCTCAACTGAAGGTCATGTGCAGTTGGTGTTGGCTGTCTACTCCATCGAGGCTGTGTGGCCAACCCCTGCTCTGAACTGCTGAAGGTCACAGGTGTTGGACACCTATGGATGGTTGGGCACAGGTCCCTGCTGGTCACAGCTGAAGGTTATGTGCGGTTGGAGTTGACTGCTAGGCTTGGAAATAGGCTAGGCTTTCTGCCTAACCCTGCCACAGCCAAAGACTCATTGAGGGTTGGCCATTTCTACGAGTTGGAATCAGGACCCAGAGGTCATTCCCTGTGACCAACCCTGCTGTGCAGTGCCACAGGGTTCCCTTTTTCGGGGTAGGCCATAACTGGCAAATTTCAGGAGTTTTGCTTGTGTGAGCCACAACCATAACTCAGTTATTAACTGTGGTATTTTGAGTGAAAAACATATAGAAGGAAGCCAAACTTGGCCGGTCAGTACAAATTTCCACACAAGAAACTACGTTCTGCAATACAAAATAATATTGCAGTGATGATTAGATAATGGTGGACATTAACCATACTTTCTAAGATGGCACTTATGTTTGTGTGAAAGTATCAACAATCTGATTTTCCCTCGCCTATGTCAATGCAGGGAGTGAGTTACCCTGTTGTGAACTGCAGCCAAGCCACAGCAAACAGCTATGCGCCAAGGCGGGTGGCTGGGGTGGGGTGGGAGGGTTGCAGTCCCTGGGGGGGCCAAGGGCCCCCCGCATATATCTATATAGAAGCCCCAGGTGGGGGTGGTCCCCAGGACTTGGGGGGGGTCCCGAAGACTCACGCTCAAAATTTATTGTAGCCCTAAGGGGTTATGATTCCTGGGGCTAATAGGGGTGCCAAAGGAACCCCCTTTCCCTTTAAAAAAAAAGATTTGCCCCGGGGGTGCAGTGGTCCCAGGACCGCAGGGGGACCCTAGGGCCCCACATATCATTTGTTAAATGCCCCAGAGAGATTGTGGTCCCCGGTGCAGCAGGAGGGGGCTGGGTGCCCTTCCCACATATCATAACAACCATGGGGATGTGGCAGTCCCCGGGGCAGCGGGAGGGAGCTAGAAGGTCCCCACCCCCCCTGCATTTCTAAAGAAATGCCCCTGGGACTTGGCCCACCCGGCGCTTCATGATAACAAAGCACTTTTAAAAAAAAATATGTTTATCGGACTGTAAAATTAAAAAAATATATACTTTTTAGCCCTGGGGGGTCCATTTGGGACCCCACCACCAGAGCTAAGGGGTCAGGATGTTCCTACCCTGGCCCCTATTGTATTTTTTATAATTTTTTTCTGGGACTCGGCTGAGGCCGAGTCCCATGATGGCAGACAACATTTCTGTTGTTGAAGTGTTATCAGCCAATCATATCTCTGCACGAGATCGGAAGGGGTTGCAAATCCTTGCGTTCCTGTATATACAAATTTGGATTTCCTTGAATTTCTCAAAAACTACTGGGCGCATTTACACCAAAAGGACTCTTTCTGGACCAAGAGCTACCTTTCTGCCAAATTTGATGTATTTCTGTCCAGTGGTTTTTGCGCTATCGCGGTTCAGTTTCTCCTATGGGAATTAACATTGGAAAGCCTCTAACTATCACCCTACCTCTATCTCGGCCCCTACTTGACTGAAATATTCCAGGCAGCAACTTATGTGACTGACAATATTTTTGGGAAATTTTTGTGAAGATTTGTCAAGCGACTCTTAAGATACAGCCAAGGTGGCGACTGCCACTAGGTTTTTATATATATATATACACACACACACACACATATTACAGTTAGGACCTAGTTTCCATAGGAAAGCATATTTTGACTTGCCTATATCTTAGGCATCGTTTGACAAATCTTAACGAAATTTTCGCAGAAAAGTGTCACTATGTTTTTTGTTGTGCATGGAAATTTTCGGGTGAGCCATCAAGCAGTGGCCGAGAAAAAGGGGGGCTGAAAAAAAGTCGCGTTTGCCATGTTAATTTCCATAGGATTTCCTTTTAGACGTGACTACAGGCCGAACCACTCGACAGAATTGCTCCAGGTTTGGCAGAAAGCTATCTGTGAGTATGCAGAACATGTTTTTGGATTTTTGGAGTAAATCCTTTCAGTAGTTTTTGAGAAATGTAGGGAAATTCAAATTTATATATGTCTGGCCGCGACTCGGTTTGAGCGAGTCCCAGAAAAAAAAAAAAAAAAAAAAAAAAGGGGCCAGGGTAGAGGCATCCTGATGACTTTGGCATTGGTGGGGGAGGGGACCCAGAAGGCCCCCACCAGAGCAAAAAAATATAAAGTATTTGTTTTTTTGCCACAAGTTTGCATGAGTCGCAAATTTGTGGCAAAATAAAAAAAACAGGCGCGGGCTCTCCACTTGTATTTTTAATAGGCCCCCGGGTGGGCCAGGTCTCGGGAGCATTAAATATTTAGTGGGGGTGCCCACCAACTCCCCGGATCTTTTATTTTTTTATTTGTGCGGGGCCCACAGCCCCCTGCTGCCCTGGGGACCGCCTACTCCCCAAGGCTACATTTTTTATCTATGCAGGTGGGGCCAGTGGTCCCCGCGCTGCCCTGGGGACCGCCACCTCCCCCAGGCTTAAAATTTAATAAATACAGGGGAAAGTGAAAAAAGAGAAAGGGGGTCCCTATGGCATCCCGCGCGCCATGGACCACCTCCTTTTGGGGCTATGTCCTGTTGGGGGTGGTGTGTGAGGTCATAAGCAGTGAATTACGGGAGCGTAGGTTATAGTTAGCTCAGGGAACTATAACTGCTGAATTTCTACAGTTTTGTATTAGTAAATTCAGAACCTCACAATAACATCCATACAACCTGTAAATTTGTTTTTTTTTCCCAGTGAATATGAATATGAAAATATATATATCCTAGTGGCTGTAGCCTCTAGGTAGTTATAGTTAGGACCTAGTTTACATAGAAAAATAATGTTTGACTTGTCTATATCGTTGGCGCCAGTTGATGAATCATCACAAAATGTTCCCCAAAATTTTTACTCTCACCTCAGCTGCTGTATGGAAAGTTTCGGGATGATCCATCAAGCAGGGCTGAAAAAAGGGGTGTGAGTCACAAAAACGTGTTTTTCTTTTGTTAATCCCCATAGGGTTTTTCAACAGGACTGCAGCCCTAACTGCTGGATGGAATTACACCAAATTTGGCAGAAAGGTAGTTCTTGGTCCTGAAAGTGCCCTTTTTGTTATTTGGTGTAAATCCGTTCAGTTGTTGTTTGAGATATGAAAGAAATTCATTTTTATATATATAAGGACATGAAGGCATTGCAAACCCTACCGATCATGTGCTGAGATCTAGCTGGCTGCCAACACTTCTGCCAGGAAGTGTTGATAGCCATCTTGGCACTCAGCTTCAGCCAAGTCCCTGAAAAAATGATTAAAGAAGAAAAGGGGTCAGAGTAATTGCACCATGACCTCTTAGCTCTGGTGCTAGGGTCCCAGAGGGATCCTGCCAGGGTAAACATTTTTTTAAAAAAATGTTTGCTGAGGGTTGCTGCGGATCCCACAAAAATAATAATAATTAAAAAAAAGACAAGCATGAGGTCCCAGGGGGCATTATTTAAAAAAAAAAAAAAAAAAAAGGGGTGCACAAGGGCCCCCCAAAGCTCATTAAGCCCCAGGAACCACCACCTCCATGGGGCCAAATTAACAGTAATGGGGGGGTCTCACAGACCTCCACCAGTGCCCCGGGGACCACCACCTCCCCAGGCCTAACGTAAAGTAATGGGGGACCTCGGAGACCACCACCTCCCCAAGGCCAAGATAAGTTTTGAAAGTGGGATGGGGTTGGGGGGGCCACTACCTCTCTGGGGCCAGCCCATGCTTAGAGAAGGAGGGGGGCCATGTGTCCCCCCCCCCTCCTGGAGCCAATAATGGCCCTGGGGACTGCCACCTCCAGGGCCGGCTTCTGCTATGTCCCGGGGTGGCCACCCCGGGACATAGCTGTTTGCTCTGACTTGCTAGGAGCTTTGAAAACTTCTTCCAAGTCAGAACAAACACAACTCCGCTCCAATCGAGACATGTAAAACAGCTCTCACTTGCTGGGAGTGGTGTTTTTGTCTGTTTCCTAGCCTGCAGAGATGCGGGAAGGGAAACAGATGAAACAATTGCTCTCACAGACAGAGCTGCATGTTTAGCAGTTCCCTGTCTGTGATTGCAATGCCGGCCGCTGCAAGAGACGGGGAGCTGGCTGGGGCCGCGGGGGCATTCAGGCTCCCTCTGCGGTCCCCAGCATTGCTGACTGGGTGCCCCGGGGTCACCCAGGTGACTTGGCTGGGCCCTGGGAGATGGGGTCCCCAGGCCAACATTCACCCTTGGAGGGAAGCCGCGCTGCCTTTCTCCACAAAAAAAAAGAAAATATATATTAAGGGCGACCTCAGTGTATGGGGTCCCTGCGACCGAAATCGGCCAGGGGAGGGGGAGCCGCATGGCCTCCCTCACAGATAAAAAATAGTATATTTTAAGGGGGTGGCCCCAGGGGATCGGGTCCCCGTACCAAAATAAAAATTAATATATATTAAGAGCAGGCCCCAGGGAATAGAGTACATGTGGCCTAGATTGACCTGGGAACGGGGACTGCGCTGCCCCCTCCCAAATAAAAAATATTGGGTTTTAATGGCGGACCCCAAGGGGATGGGGACCCGGGGCCGAAATCGGCCATGGAGGAGGACCGCGCCCCCCACTCCAAAACAAAAAGTAATTAATTTTAAGGACAGGTCTCAGGCGATGGGCTCCCCTGGGCTGAGATGGAACAGGGGTGGGTGGGGCTGTGTGGCGCCTCTCACAAATATGAAATAATATATCTTAAGGGTGTGGCCCTGGGAGATGGGGTCCCTGGTGCCGAAATCGGCCCAGGGAGTGGTCCAGAGGCCCCCCTCCCCTATAAAAATCTTAAGTCGTTTGAGAAGGTGAATGCATCACTGATCTATTGGAGTGCAATCTGTATTTGACTGTGACAGGTGGGTTCTTTCTTGTCCTCTCCTGGTGAGAGCAGAGTTTATGATTCTCCTTTTAAATAACTACGAGTATGCAAATACGCAAATCACCTGAAAGCTGCACCTGCTTGGACCCTCACTGTCCATCTTAGTAGTATGCAAAGGTCTTCCTGCATTATGCCACAATGATGGACAGCTTACCAAAGTGGCCCCATTGCATTTCCCCTCCATTTGGTGGTGCGTTTTTGATTCCAAGGAATATGAGGACATCTCCACAAAACAAAGACGCCCTTACCTCATATAGATAAAAGGAAGGACCTTGGTTTGGTGGAGATTTACATTCTTGTAGTATCATTTGGCTCTCTACAGAATGATTCATTTTATCACAAAATTCTGAATAAAGACGCACAAGGAACAATCACATTGCCAAACGCACACAAGGTCACTGGTGACATTCCCTTGTGCTCCATTACGCAGCTGTAGTGTAGAATACACAGCTGTAATGTAGACATTTACCTAAGGAGACAGAAAGAACTCCACTTGGGTAGATATTTTGTGCAAAGCTGTGGACTCTTTTTGGATAAAAGGGCAGGTGAGGTTCCTTTGTGGCTGAGCCACTCACACAGCTACTGACACCCCCACACAGAACACAGACATTCACACACCCACTCAGGCACTCATGCAACCACTGACAGACCCGCTCACGCACTCACTCACAGACCACTCAGAGACTCATGCACTTAGTCACAGATGCTCTCAGGGACTTATTTACCCACTCACAGACCCACTCAGAGACTCACACACTCATAGACCCACTTAGAGACTCACACACCCACTCATGCACCCATTCACAGACCCACTCAGAGACTCACATACTCACAGACCCAACTAGACACTCATGCATTAACTCATAGACCCACTCAGACATTGAGGCACAGACCCACTCAATCTCACACACCCACTCACAGAGATACTCTCACATCCACTCTCCCACCCAGAGACATTGTCTCCCACTTATTCTCAAACCCAGATAGACAGGCCGTTCTGCCAACCCTTGCCTCACACGGCCCAAGGCCGTGCGCGGCAGAGGTTGGGGGGTTATGGAGGTTTGCGGCCAACCCCTGCTGCGCATGGCGGAAGACCGTTTGCATCACGGGGTTGGGTGGTTAAAGGGGGTTGGCCGCTGTGCATGACCGTAGTCCCATCCCCGCTGCGCTTGGCCAAAGACAGTTGGATTAACACATAGTAATTAAAATTAGTTTACGTTAAAAAAAAAAAAAAAAGATAGAAATTTGCTGGAAAAAAACAAAGGTTACAGGGACCTTATAGTTAGGAAACAGAATAAAAAAAAAAAAACATAGAAATTCACTTAAAAAACAAAGGTTACAGGGACGTTATAGTTCTGACCATAGAAATTCAGCAGTTATAGTAGTTAGTTCAAGTTACTATACTGTGCGCCCTAAGGTAACTATGACTCACGCACTCGCCATGCACTGCTAATTACTCCTGATATTACAGCATTAATGACAACTTTTATTATATGCCATTAAAATTATCAATTAATCATTAGCAGTCAAGTTACTGAATTAAAAATTGTACATGGAGGGGGTGCGAGTTATAGTTACCTTAAGGCGTGAGTTGTAGTTACTTGAAATAACTGCTGGATTTCTATGGTTTTGTGCGAGTAAATTCAGAATCGTAACCTTTGGTTTTTTAAGAGAAGGTATATATATATATATACACACGCATTCACTGGGGAAAAAAAGAAAAAAACAAAGGTTATAGGGAGGTTATGGTTAGGAAATAAAATTAAAATCCCTAAAAAAAACCTTAGAAATTCACTGAAAAAACAAATGTTACAGCAACGTTCTAGTTATGTTCACGTTTTACACACACACAACCACAGAAATTTGGTAGCCATAGTCATACTTATCTGAAGACACTGTAACTCAAGCCCTAAGGTAACTGTATCTTGTGCTCCCGCAATGTACAGTTTTGCATCAATAAATTTACAGCCAATATTGCAGTGATATTATCAATGATGTTGCAGAGGATGTAATATGTAGAGTAACTAGCTGTGCATGGCGAGGGCGCAAATTATAGTTACTGTAGGACATGAGCAGCGAGGAGTTGGCTGCATGTGGGGGTTGACTGCAGGGTCTGGCCAAACCCTGCTGCGCACGGCCAAAGGCCAGGTGCAGTACTGGTTGGATTTGCGTATGGTAATAAAATATCCTAAAAAGTCAATGAAAATAAATAAATTGGTAAAGTGATATTATAGTTAGGTAAAATGTTCAGTAACAATGTAACATTTAAATCTCTAAAACCATAGAAATTCACCAGCTATAGTTACAGTTATCCCAAGTAACTGTAACTCGTTTCCTAAGGTAACTATAACTCGCACCCTCGCCATGTACTGTTAATTACCCCACATATTACATCACTTATAACATCTTTTATGACATCATTGATAATATCATGGAACATTGTGCAATCAAATTATTGATAAGAAAACTGTGCAAGGTTATCTACCAGGGTGTGGAATTTAATACAATACCTACTTGTCCATAGGACAGGTTGCTTCATAAATCTACTTTTCTTGTAAAAAAATCTACTTGTCCCTTTGGTGCCATGTAGAGGGGCGCCAAATTATGGCAGCAATCTCATTATGTAAGAGCTCTGATAATAGCCTCTCTGATTATGCCTGGGCTATTACTATAATAGGGCTTGTATACTTGCAGTTTCAATCCCTACTATGGTATTTTCCTTATTTTGCCACCTTTCTGCAGATCTACATACTGGGGCTGGAGGAAGCAGTAAGCAATATTTCGAGTGCTGGAATGCTTTTGAGTCTTCAGACCTACTAACCTGCATGTTTTAAGGTTGACAGCTATTCTCTAATCTTTTCTCCTAATGAGAAAGGTTGGAAATTTACTGTGACAACGGCAGAAGTAGAAGTTCTTCCAGGGTTGGGAAAAAAGTGGTTGGGGGGAAAGTGACTTGTAAACGCTCAATAGATTTTCACATGAGCAAATCTTCACATGCAAATTTGCTCATGCTAAAATACATTTCACACATATTTTCTAGGAGTACGGTTTTCTGGTCTCCTTCTGTAAGTTCTTCTGAATTCATGAAAGTCACTAATTCAGAGATCTATACCATGGGTGCACTTTTGTGGCTTTCTTTAAGAATTGGGCTCCTAATTAGGTCTGGCATTAACAAAGGCATTTTGTTTTTATTAAACTCCTGTTTCTCTGTCAGCTGGCTTTACTGTAAGTGATTGCATTCTGCTCTTCCAGAAGGAGAACATTGGCACACAAAGGAGTTTTGTTCAGTGCCAGGAACTACTGTGGCAATCAGTCGCGTAAGGAAACTGGAGGCTCCCCCTCCCACCCCCGGCAAAGAACATGGAGGCCCGCCCCAGACTCACTCAGGACAGGTGATGTCCAGAGGGGACCTCCTGGAGGGGGGCTGCTGGGCCTTTGTTACGCCACTGATGGCAACGTGTACTTTTTTAAACCAAAAACTTTTTGTTTTCTTTTTGCCAGTGTTTGTTACAATGGTGAGGGCCTGACAGCTGCCACAACAAAAAAGTGTTACAAAAGCCATATCAAAGCAAGACATGCATTGGCGAAACTAAAAGACTCAAAACAAAGGTTGGCTCGATTGGCTTTGCCAGTGCTTGTTGATTTTAACGTTTTCCATAATCTTGTTGAAAATGGTTACACTGATTTTCCATTAGGAATAATGTTTGGAAATACTAGCATGCATCAACACATTTTACTAAATGACGCTTCAAAGAAATAGCACATAGATTTCATAGCAGCGAAACATTTTTATTCCTACTTGCATTTTGTCTGACTATTTTATTTTGAAAACAAAGAATCATCACTCTTGCTTACAAGCTTCTGCAAACATTTGCATCTAATCAGAGAGCATCCTGAGAGCATTATACTTAGCCTCCTATTGTTAAACTTTTAAAATGTGTGTACACTTTTTATTTTTTTAATTTTTTTACTGGAACCACTGTCAGTAGTGCAGTGTTACCTTAAAACATTTATCTAGAGGGCTCACCCTAATAATGAAGGCTTTTCATTAATGTACTGTAAATACAAGTTTGAACAGCATTAACATATGGGCACACATCTTACCTCAACTGCAGATATTTCCCTTCTCTGTAAACTGGCAGCCAAAGGGTTTGTGCTGCAGTGGGTTGTCAAAAGACAAGGACAAAATAACTTGTTGCCGTTGACTCCAAACAATATGTCCCAGCCGTCAGGCGATAGGAATTCCACATCCCTGGCCTACATTATGCAGCAAAACGTGGAAATTCTCTAGCAGTATCATTTGCATACATTGTAAATAGAATCAAAATATTTTGTGAAATCTGCACATTTTGCAAATTCTGTGGCAAATGCAGTAAATACATAATTATGCTGAAAACTATAGCCACAGAATCCTCTGAATCTACTGACCCTCACATTGCCCATTTAATTAACAATTTATTCAAGAAACGTAAACAGAACCTAAATTTCTATTTTCAGTTCCTGCCCTTTTTTAGGGTTTTTATGCTGTTCATACGCTAGCACATGCATCTCGCTTACGAGAGACTATTGTGTCCAGTGAGGGGCTTGGAGCCCGCCTGTCACTCACCATTTGATGGTTTGCGTGGGCCTCTTCTTTACACCCTACTAATTCTTCAAGGCAGGCTTGGCATCATATCCATTCCTCTGTGTGGTTCAGGGACCAAGCAAAGATTGATTCAACTTAATTAGTGCCCGTCCGCTGCTTCCGATGTGATCGAGGTCTATTCTGTTCTTTTTCATTTCTAGTGCCCAGCAAACAGAAGGTTTGTGACTGGCAAACACCAGCCCAGCAAGACAAACAAAATTGCAAAGATTTATTTTTTAAAGCTAACTTACTTTGATTTTGCCAAGTTGTCTTTTCTCACTTTCTACTTATGTTTTTTCTTTGCTTTGGCTCGTGGGCACTCTTCTCAAAAGATGACAATTAATTTGTTCAAAATATTGCAAAGCAACGTTGTTTCTTTGTTATGAGTAATTTCTGAAATTATGGTTTAAGACATAATCGTGCAGTAAACCCCAATCCTCCCGCTCCAATCCATCCCATTACAATCCAGCCCACTTTACCTTGTCGTAGGACCTGTACCACGGGGGTAAGACTGCTGGTTTTGGGCATCAGCACCACTGCGTTTGGGTGACTGTGTCAAACACACACTGTCTAGACACAGACAGCCTAACCCTTACGGCTAGCTAGCAGCACTTCACCCAAACCTAGTAGGTAAAGTTGATTTGTGGAAGCCTGACGCATGACAGTCACACTCCTCAGGAAAGTCATGGTAGGAAAGGTCTTACCCGTTTCTCTTGTTTGCAGAAGGTCTCATACATGCAAGACAGACAGAGAAATGCAGGACAGGATTCAATATATTTTTTGAAGCACCTGCATTCCATGTAAAAAGATATGAGCTGGGATTATTAGGGGTATGAAACACAATACAATCATTATCTTGTCCATGAGCGTGAAACAAATACAGTTCCATCATTGTGGCGCACTAGTAAATCTAAAATCCCTACCCACACTTCTAGCACCTACATGAGAGCATAGCAGAGAGAGCCCTTCTCTGCCCACACAAGTCCCTGGAAGGACACCTCAGCCCCATACCTAAATAATAAAGTGGGGATTTGCTTGAGGTCTGCTGGCAGTCTTCCCAAGTGGCTGGGGTGACAAGGCCGCTTTCAGCAGAGCTGCGACAACACCATACCGCTTAAGGTGGATGGCTGGAATGTCCCCTCTAACCCTATTTTGTCACTGTGGTGATTTTATAACAAAACGTGTTGTGTCCTAAGAACTGAACTGGCCTGATGAGATAATGCGTCTTTCTGCCGGCAATACTCAGTAAGCTATCTTATACAGTTTTGAGCATGGGTACAAGATGAAATGTGCAAAGTAATGAATAACAATGCCTGCCTGAAAAGCAGCTGATAAAAATAATGCTCCATCTCAGCTAAAATTAAGCCATGCTAAAATAATAACAAGCATTTACAATGCAATGGGTCTTGCGTTTGCTGAAGTTAGAGCTATTAGGTGGTCATTACAACCCTGGCGGACGGTGTTAAAGCTGCGCAAATACCGCAAACAGGCCGGCGGACAAAAAAATTGAATTAAGACCCTGGCGGAAACCGCCAACAAAGACAGCCACCTTAACACACCGCCCGCCACGGCGGTACAGACAAACAGCGCGGCGGTCACCGCCAACAGACAGGCGGGAGACAATGTACCGCCCACAGTATCACAACACACCAATCCGCCACCTTTTCCGGGGCGGATTCTCCGTGGATAAAAACACGGCGGAAACAGCTTTTGCTATGGGAAAACGCTCACCTCTACACACTCCACGAGGAACGACGACTCCATGGAGCTGGAACTACAAATTCTACCTGCCCTTGTCTTTCTGCTACTCTACGACCAACAGCGACGTAGGCGCAGAATATACCGGTCAGTACTGCATCTACGACACGGGGGAGGCAAAAGTTAGGGGGACACCCACCAAACACCCCCACCCCCACCCTCGCATATTACAACATACACACCAATGCAGTCACAAAAATCACAGTAACAACCCACAATCCCCCCGGAAGAATGCAAAGACAACGCGAATTGCGGTCAAACATTGTAATGTGCCAATATACATGTCATACAAAAATATACTGATATATATCACGAAATCTGTCATAATTAAATATACAATACAAGAAGTAGTGCAGATATGTACACAACAATATCCGTGCACCAACAGTCCAAAAATGCATGGGCGAGGCTCACAATAGATACCTGACCAAAATCCGAGAGAACACTGCCGGGGCATCAGATAGAAACACTACAGGCACCTCAGGGGGAAGGGAAGGGGGGCACCTCAGCCAGATGAATGCGAAGCCAGATCCACAATTGATGTATCCTGGGGAGTGCAAAGCCACAGTCTCTCAAGTCTTTACAGTGGGTGGGTTGCCCACTGTTCAATCCTGGGGAGTGCAAAGCCACAGTCTCACAAGTCTTTACAGTGGGTGGGTTGCCCACTGTACCATCCTGGGGAGTGCAAAGCCACAGTCTCTCAAGTCTTTACAGTGGGTGGGTTGCCCACTGTTCAATCCTGGGGAGTGCAAAGGCACAGTCTCACAAGTCTTTACAGTGGGTGGGTTGCCCACTGTGCCATCCTGGGGAGTGCAAAGCCACATTTTCGCAAGTAGATGCAGTTCTCTACTGGTACTGGGTGGGACTGGTGCCCAGACTGGATGAGTCTCCCCGTGAAAGTTCATGTCCTGTCACTGTCCCAACTGCACATGGGAGAAGGATGCCTGATGTGGCGGCCTATTCATACCCACACGGTGTCTGCCCTGTTCAGCGGTCTTCACCATGGCAGTCTTTGCCCTGTTCAGCGGTCTTCACCATGGCAGTCTTTGCCCTGTTCAGCGGTCTTCACCATGGCGGTCTTTGCCCTGTTCAGCGGTGCTTTGCCATGGCGCTCTTTTCCCTGTTCAGCGGTCTTTGCCCTGTTCAGCGGTCTTCACCATGACGCTCTTTGCCCTGTTCAGCGGTCTTCACCATGACGCTCTTTGCCCTGTTCAGCGGTCTTCACCATGGCGGTCTTTGCCCTGTTTAGCGGTCTTCACCATGGCAGTCTTTGCCCTGTTCAGCGGTCTTCACCATGGCGGTCTTTGCCCTGTTCAGCGGTCTTCACCATGGCGCTCTTTGCCCTGTTCAGCGGTCTTCACCATGGCGGTCTTTGCCCTGTTCAGCGGTCTTCACCATGGCAGTCTTTGCCCTGTTCAGCGGTCTTCTCCATGGCGGTCTTTGGCCTGTTCAGCGGTGCTTTGCCATGGCGCTCTTTGCCCTGTTCAGCGGTCTTCACCATGGCGGTCTTTGCCCTGTCCAGCGGTCTTCACCATGGCAGTCTTTGCCCTGTTCAGCGGTCTTCACCATGGCGGTCTTTGGCCTGTTCAGCGGTGCTTTGCCATGGCGGTCTATGGACTATTCAGCGGTGCTCTGACATGGCGGTTCGGATACTGACATTGGTGTGTGGCATGACGAATCCACACTGGACATTGGTGTGTGGCATGACGAACTCCACACTGGACATTGGTGTGTGGCATGACGAACTCCACACTGGACATTGGTGTGTGGCTTGACGTTCCATCATTGGCCAGCGGGCTGTGGGATCCTGGTCCCTCCTGGGCTGTGACTCCGGCGGTGGTCTCCTGACAAGTAACGATACTTGAGCCCTCCTGGTCTGTGACTCTGGCGGTGGTCTCTGGACCAGTAACGATACTTGAGCCCTCCTGGGCTGTGACTCCGGCGGTGGTCTCCTGACCAGTAACGATACTTGAGCCCACCTGGGCTGTGACTCTGGCGGTGGTCTCTGGACCAGTAACGATACTTGAGCCCTCCTGGGCTGTGACTCCGGCGGTGGTCTCCTGACCAGTAACGATACTTGAGCCCTCCTGGGCTGTGACTCTGGCGGTGGTCTCTGGACCAGTAACGATACTTGAGCCCTCCTGGGCTGTGACTCCGGCGGTGGTCTCCTGACCAGTAACGATACTTGAGCCCTCCTGGGCTGTGACTCTGGCGGTGGTCTCTGGACCAGTAACGATACTTGAGCCCTCCTGGGCTGTGACTCCGGCGGTGGTCTCCTGACCAGTAACGGTACTTGAGCCCTCCTGGGCTGTGACTCTGGCGGTGGTCTCTGGACCAGTAACGATACTTGAGCCCTCCTGGGCTGTGACTCCGGCGGTGGTCTCCTGACCAGTAACGGTACTTGAGCCCTCCTGGGCTGTGACTCTGGCGGTGGTCTCTGGACCAGTAACAATACTTGAGCCCTCCTGGGCTGTGACTCCGGCGGTGGTCTCCTGACCAGTAACGACTGTGCTGGCAGTTGTGTCTGGACCGCTGGAAAGGATGGCGCACTTCTCCGCCGTGACACTCACAACAGGTTGGGGAGACTTCCTCGGGACCTTCCCCACCTTCTTTGGAGTTACAGCTGACTCACCAATCGCCTTGGATCCCATTTCAGTTGTTGTCCCACCAGGAGTCTTGACACGGTCCCGTCATCCACTCTCCAATTTCAGAGCCTTTACAGGGGGTGGGCTGACAGTGCCTTGGCTCCGGGTCCTACTGCCTGCCCTGGTGGACGGTGCACTCCAAAAACCTGGAACACGCACCACTGGTACTGGAGGCTTTTTGGCTGAGGCGCTACGACGGGACTGATGAATTGGAGGGGGGGCAAAAAGGTCAATTTGACATAGGGACAGTTTCTGACGGACACTGGGATGGGTAGCGGGAGGGGGTCTGGGAATGGAGGAAGAGGAGGTGGTTGTAGGAGGTGTCACTTTAGGTGTTTTGGGTGCAGGTGCAGGTACTGGAGGCTGTCGTGATGTGGATGGATGTTGGGTGAGTGATTGTCGGCGTTTGTGTACTTTGGGAGGTGGCGTCACAGACACACTGGGAGAGGACACAGGGGACGTGTAAATGGCAGTGGAGGTGGTGAGTGCAGGTGAGCGGCTTGGGGTGCTGGGTGTCCTGGTGCGAGTCCTAGTGCCTGTAGATGTGGTGCATGCAGGTGTGTGTGTAGACGACACTGGGAGGGAGGAGGGAGAAGAGGGGGGAGGGGGACACAGTAGAGACAGTGGATGTTGCTGTGTCTGTATGGGTGTGATGCTTGTGTGAGTGCCTGTGGTGTGTGTGGTGCCTATGTTTGCTTGAGCTACTTTTGGGTGTTGACTTGTGTGCATGCTGGTCTGTAGGTGTGCTTGGGATGGGCTGGGGTACAGGGGATTGGGTCTGGGTGGAGGAAGTTGGAGGGGGGAGGCTGGACACAGGGACAATGGCTGCCATCAGTGCTGAAGCCAGAGATTGCAGGGTTCGCTGAACGACAGCCTGACCAGAATGAATGCCTTCCAGGAATGCATTACTGTGTTTCAACTCTCGTTCTACACCCTGGATGGCATTCACAATGGTAGACTGCCCAAAGGTGAGTGACCTGAGGAGGTCAATGGCCTCCTCACTGAGGGCAGCAGGGGTGACTGGGGCAGGGCCTGAGGTGCCTGGGGCGAAGGTGATGCCCACCCTCCTGGGTGAGCGGGCACGGGGCGAACGCTGAGGGGCTGCTGGGAGGGCGGTGCTGGTAGGGGAGGTGGTGGCTGTACCTGTAGAAGTGGGGCGCACAGATGGTGCCGCCACCACAGGGGAGCTCCCTTCGGCGGACGAGTCTGTGTCGCTGGTTGGTGATCCGGTGGCCGACGTGAAGCTCCCCTCGCCCTCCGTCCCACTGGTGCATTCAGAGTCTGTGGTGTGGCCCTCCATGGCCATGTGGGATGCAGCTCCCTCGTGCTCCGGTGCCACTGTACCTCTGCCTGATGATGCTGATGTACAAAAGGACAGGGAGCGCAGGAAAAGGGGGGGGTGACAGAAGAAAGAGAGTTTTAGTGCATGGCATACCGCTACCGTTGGCGGACAAGGCAGACGCAGCAGCCCCATGCATTACGCCGTGCTCCTGGCCTCTGCACATGCAATTTCTGGGATATGGCCTACATGGCAATGGTAGAAATCTGCGCACATGGATGGCAAAGGGGCAACTATACCTCAACTTGCCACTGTTCTGAGCTGGGGTAGATTGCCACATGGCCTACATTACGGAGGGGCCTTGCCTACCTAACTCGCCCTGGCCTAGGGACACCCACAGCCCACCTCCCCCACCCAGACACCCCCACTGCACGCAAAGTCCACAGAATAAGGTTGTACTCACCCCCTTGTGTCTGCTGTGATGTCCTTAAGTGCCCATCCAACTCCGGGTAGGCCACCGCCAGGATCCCGAACATCAGGGGGGTCATGGTGCGACGGGCACCCCTCCCACGTTGGGAGGCCATCCCCAGCTGAGCCTCCGCCGTCTTCTTGCTGCAGCGGCGAATGTCCTCCATCTCTTCCTGCAGTGGGTGCCCCGTCTCTGGTGGGCCCGCAGGGTCCGGACTTCCTTGGCGATGGCAAGCCATATGTCCCTCTTCTGGTGGGCGCTGACCGACATGACATGCACAAGGAAAGAGGAAAAGTAATTACCTACTGCATCGTCAATGTGAGTGGCCCCCTCCCAACTCTGGCCATGTGGCCCATTCATCCCCATGCATTTCTGTTCTTAGAACTCTGCCCCCTTCCCTCTCCCACCCAGCCCTGTCCACCCAGGCCTAGCCCATCACACGTGCTCCCTGTGTACTGACCTGTTGGTCTGGAGGACCGTAGAGTAGCATGTACTGGGGGAGGACCCCATCCACAAGTTTCTCCAGCTCCTGTGCAGTGAAGGCAGGGGCCTTTTCCCCAGACGCAGCAGCCATCGTCGCTTCCAGACCGAGGTCACAGCAGCACTGGCAGTGTAGGTCCTCTCCTGTCGAAGGTCAGGTATCTAGTGATTGAACAGATAGAAAATGGCGGTAACGTCCGCGGCGGTGACCGCCTACCGCGACGGTGTCCAACGCCAGCGCAGTTACCCCACAATCCCATTGTCCCAGTTTAGGGGTCAGGCAGCCGCCATTTCAGGGGCCCACATGGCTTCATTTACTACTGCGTCACACATACCGAGGCCTATCCTCAAAACATATCCCGGAAGGGTTAATTGTCTGTTGTAGTCTTGTGTATGACTGTGGGTACATACCTGGAGGAATGGTGACTGTTTCTTTGCTGTTGTCCTTCTTAGGCACCGTCAGTTGGGACATATGGGAAGATGGTGGAATCCACCGGTGTACCGACCGGTGGTGGACCTGTTGACAATGGAAGAGAGACATTTGATTGTGACCTACCGGTTTGACCGTGCCACAATCCAGCTACTATGTACCCAGTTGGAGCCAGACCTGATGTCACCAATCCGCCATCCGACTGGAATCCCCCCTGACGTTCAGGTGCTGTCAGTGCTCCATTTCCTTGCAAGTGGGTCATTTCAGACTACTGTGGCCATGGCATCAGGGATGTCCCAGCCTATATTTTCCAACGTTTTGTCCAGAGTGTTGTCTGCCCTGCTGAAACACGTAAGGAGATACATCATTTTCCCTGAGGTGGAGGATTTGCCTACAGTGAAAGGTGACTTCTATGCCCTTGGACATATCCCCAACGTCATAGGTGCCATTGATGGGACTCATGTAGCACTGGTCCCCCCCGCAGGAGTGAACAGGTGTACAGGAACAGGAAGAGTTATCATTCGATGAACGTCCAGATGGTCTGTTTGGCAGACCAGTGCATCTCGCAGGTAAATGCTATGTTCCCTGGCTCAGTGCATGACGCCTACATCCTGCGGAATAGCAGCATCCCTGATATGATGGGTCAACTCCAGAGGCACTGTGTATGGCTATTAGGGGACTCTGGTTACCCCAACCTTTCCTGGCTATTGACCCCAGTGAGGAATCCCAGGACCAGGGCAGAGGAACGCTACAATGATGCCCATGGGCGGACTAGGAGGGTGATCGAACGCACCTTCGGCCTCCTTAAGGCCAGGTTCAGGTGCCTCCATATGACAGGTGGGTCCCTATTCTACTCACCGAAGAAGGTGTGCGACATCATCATCGCCTGTTCCATGCTCCATAATTTGGCATTGCGACGCCAGGTGCCTTTTCTGCAGGTGGATGATCCAGATGACGGTGTTGTAGCAGCGGTAGAGCCTGTGGAGCCTGTGGACAGTGATGAGGATGAATCTGAGGAAGAAGAAAACGACAACAGGGAGTCAGTCATACAACAATATTTCCAGTGAAACACAGGTGAGAACATTTTCAGGTTTCACAATATATTAACTTTCACACGTCTACCTCTATCCTGTACCTACATTTCACTCACTATTTGTTAACTAAGTTGTCCCCTTCCATTTCAGTTTCACAAATGTGGTAACCTACGTGTCAACAGCTTGCACCCTTGAAGGGCTTGTGATGTGTGACATTGGTATGTTGGCCTTCCAATGGGTAACCCTTTTTGACAGTGTAATTGACAATACAAAGTTCAAAATCATAGACTGACTCCAGTTTTATTAGTGTTTCAAGGGTGTTTATTTAAGTGCATAAACATGAAGGGGGGTTGTGAAATGGGGATGGGTTATGGTGGAAGAATGTCCATGGCAGAGTCCAGTCTATTAGTCTCACAGGTACATTGCACATCTGGCCATTGGAAGTGGAGCTGGGGCAGTTCTGAATTGGACAGGTTAACAAAGTGGGACAGTGGGGGGACAATCTGGGTAGTCTTATTTCCTGGCGGGGGTCTTGCCATCTTGCTCTGTCCTGTTCCTGGATCTCAGGGACTGCTTTCGTGGTGGTTGTCCGTCTGCAGGGGGTGGGGTGCTGGTGTGTTGGTCCTGTGGCGGGGCGTCCTGACCACTAGCGCCAGCGGAGGTGGTGGGCATTTCTTCATCCTGGCTAGTGTCAGGGGCCCCTTGGAGTGCCACCGTGTCCCTCAAGGTCTTTTGAATGTCTGTCAGCACCCCTACGATGGTGCCCAGGGCGGAGCCGATGGTCCTGAGCTCCTCCCTGAACCCCAAATACTGCTCCTCCTGCAGACGCAGGGTCTCCTGCAACTTGTCCAGGACCGTAGCCATCGTCTCCTGGGAGTGGTGGTATGCTCCCATGATGGAGGAGAGGGCCTCGTTGAGAGTAGGTTCCCTTGGCCTGTCCTCCCTCTGGCGCACAGCAGCCCTCCCAGTTCCCCTATGTTCCTGTGCCTCCATCCCCTGGACTGTGTGCCCACTACCACTGCCCCCAGGTCCCTGTTGTTGTTGGGGTGTTGGGTTAGCCTGGGTTCCCTGTAGTGGTGGACACACCGCTGATTGACCTGTCCTGGGTAGGGAGGTATGGGCCCGCTGGGTGGGTGCTGTGCTGGTGTTACCAGAGGGTGGCAGCTCGGTGTTGGGCTGTGGCTGGGCAAGGGGAACTGACTGTCCTGAGGCCCACGATGGTCCAGGCTGGTCATCAAGATCCAGTAGGGCAGGGCTGCTGTCGTCACTGTGGGCCTCTTCTGGGGGTGGAGTGGTGTTGTCTGGATCCTCTGGTGTGGTGACGTTCCTTCGGGTTCCTGCGGGGGTATAAGTACATGATTATTGCATGTGTGTGTTTCATGGTGTGCAATGGTTGGGTGTGCGTGTACACCAGTGCTAGCATTCCTGTGTGGGGGCTTGTGTGCTGATGGTTGGGGGGTGTTCTGGGTATATGCAGTGGGCATGCTTTAATGATGGGTATCCATGCTTAGTTGTGTCATGCAGGTCTTGGGGTTGAGATGGGTGGTTGGTGTTATGGGTACATTAGTGAGGAGTTAGGGTGTTAGGGGAGGGTGTGAGGGTGGGGGTGTGTGATAGCATGCAGGTAGGGTGGGGGATATGATAGTTAAAATTTGACTTACCAGTGTCCGTTCCTCCACCGACTCCTCCGAGGCCCTCAGGATGCAAGATGGACAAGACTTGCTCCTCCCATGTTGTTAGTTGTGGGGGAGGAGGTGGGGTTCCGCCGCCAGTCCACTGTACCGCAATGTGGTGCCTGGATACCGTGGAACGCACCTTCCCTCGTAGGTCGTTCCACCTCTTCCTGATGTCCTCCCTATTTCTTGGGTGCTGTCCCACAGCTTTGACCCTGTCAACTATTCTTTGCCATAGCTCCATCTTCCTGGCTATGGATGTGTGCTGTACCTGTGAGCCAAATAGCTGTGGCTCTACCCGTAGGATTTCCTCCACCATGACCCTGAGCTCCTCCTCAGAGAAGCGGGGGTGTCTTTGGCGTGCCATGGGGTGGTGTGGGTGAGGTGTGGGGTGGTGTATGTGTTGATGAGTGTGGTGAGTGTAGTGGTATGTGGTGTTTTGTGCATGGATGTTGTATGGGTGATGGTGTAGTGTGCCTGTGTGATGGGGTTCTCTATTCTGTGCTGTCTCTCTATGGCCTTCTCTCTAATTTTGGGTCGTAGGGGTTTGTGGGTGATGTGGGTGTGTGTTTTATATTGTGTTGGATGTGTGGGAGTGTTGTTTGTATGTGTATCAGGTGTGTGTATTTGGATTTGTCCAATGTGGCGGTGTTTTGGAGCTGTGTGTGTATTTTGAGCGCGGCGGTGTGTACCGCCAATGGAATACCGCGGTTGAAAGACCGCTGCATGGATTCGTGGGTCGTAATAGCATGGGCGTGTTTCTGTTGGCGTGGAGGTGGAGGATTTGTTTCCGCATGTTTATCGCTGACCTTTGGTGTGGCGGTATTGTGTGGGTGTCTGAATTTCGGCGGATTCCGTGATGTGTGTCATAATAGCTGTGGCGACCTCCCGCCGCCGCCGCGGTGTATAGGCGGTCTTCTGCACGCCAGTAAGCACCTTTTACCGCCAATTTTGTAATGACCCCCTTAGTGTTGTAAATTCCTAAATGGACTTTTCTCGCCACATAAATTGAAAATCTAAAGTAAAACAGTTGACATAAGCAAGTTATTTAGTATTTAGAGACAGCTTTTTATACCTGCCACGTTATAGGCCTGACCTACAACCCTTTTTTAAAAATCTGCAAACGTGCAATGTTTCCCACTATCTTCCAGAAAAAGGGACACAACATTTATGCACACGAGTGAGTGTGGGATAGCTTGTGCACTGTGGCCATGGGGTAAAAAATGACTTGCAGTACACACTTACCTCGGAAGTGTATGCAACCCTAAACCTCGCCATGCAATTAAACTGACCACATTTCCTGCTAAGGCTGAGAACACTAGTAACACAGTGTGAGCTGTTTTTTGCTAGTACTATTAGACAAAACAAGCACAGCTCCCCACCTTTTACTTAAGGCACTTACTCTAAGAGATCTCTGCTGTTAATAGTCGCTGGCAAGGCAGCTCAGCCCGTTTGTGACTACTTCAATGATGTGTACAAACTGCACTTAGAAGGTCTCTATTTCTCACTTTCAGATTTTCCTCCGCCAGAGGAAGATACAATGCGAAGCAGAGTCTGTTGATTGGTAATAGTTGTCAGTCACCCAATGTGTAAAGGGCACAGGGAAAGCTTTTTGTGCTTCAGAAGCAACTTTAATGGGTATGAACAGAACCTGGGTATGAAGGTTTGATTCTCCAAATAGTGCAAATTAGGGGTGATTTCTGTAACTTTCTGCTGCTGGTGCAGAGTTGTTGTTTATAGTCTATGTGCCAAGCAACTACAAAGCATTAGTGAGTAAATAAAATGAGATACACAAATTACAAGCATTTGCAATGCTATAGGTCTCACGTTTGCTCGAGTTAGAGCTATTAGCATTGTAAATTCCTATCTGGACTTTTCTTGCCAAATACATTGAAAATGTAAAGTAAAACAGTTGACGTAAGCAAGCCAATTCAAAGCGCCACGACCGCCATGAGCATGAGCGTGAAGGAGAGACACAAAAGGAAAACAAAGTTTGCTCGCAGTCATATCGGCAGACGTGCAGTTATCCATGTAACAGGGTCGATGGCAAAGGCGGAAACAAAATTGCCCCATGGAGGGACAAATGTTAAGCATTTACCAATGATAACAAATGATTTATGAAAGGCAAGTCCATGAACGAGTGAAAGTGATGGGCGTGTGGTGGGTGTGGTTAAAAGCCCACATAGATACCAACACGTCAGAAAAGCAGCGCTTGCACACTGCTATGCACGACCTAAAAAGGAATGAATGATATAAACTGGGTAAAAGGGCACAAGCCCTAAGCTAAAATAAGAATGACCAAGCAAAGTGCTAAAATGGAAACCACGACAACCCACCACCAGTTCACCCACTCTAATCCAAATCACTCATCCACTCTAACCCATCCCAATGCCCCCAACCCACCCCAATCTAATCTGCCACGCTCTAATCAGAAACAATCAAGTCCACCGCTACCCAATCGACCTCACTCCAGTTCAGTCTACCCCACTCAAATACAATCCACTTTAATCCACCCCACTCCAGTCCAATACAGTCCACATTAATCCACCCTACTCAGTCCAATCCACCCCACTCCAAACCACCTCAATCTACCCCACAATCCAGTACAACCCTCTCCAGTCACTTCACCCCACACCAATCCAATCCACCCCACTCCAGCCCAGGCCACTCCAATCCAGCCCACTCCACTCCAATACAATCCCCCCACTCCAGTCCAGTCCACCACAATCCACTTCACTCAACACTAATCCAAAACACCCTATCCAAATCCAATCCACCCCACCCCAATCCAGTCCACCCCATGCAATCCTCCACACTCAATCCAGCCCACACCAATCCAATCCACCCCTCCAATGCACCCTACCCCAAACCAACCCACCCCATTTCAATCTACTCCACCCCACTCCAGTCCACCACACTCCACTCCAGTTCACCCCACTCTACCCCAATCCACCCCACCCCAGTTCAGTCCACCCACTCCAATCCACCCCAATCCAGTCCTCCCCACTTCAGTCCAATCCATCCCACCCCACCCCAATCCAGTCCACCCACCCCACTGCAATCCAGTGCATTCCACTCAAGCCCACCACACCCCAATCCACTCAACCACATTTCAATCCACCCCTCCCCACTCCAATCCACCCCACCTCACTCCCATTTACTTGACACCAATACATTCCACCTTATTTAGTGCAATCCACACCCATCCAATCCACCCTTCCAGTCTATCCCAACCCAATCCACTCCACCCCATTTCAGTTCATTTAACTGCATTGCAATCTAATCTACCCCACTCTACCCACTCCATCTCAGTTCAGTCCAGCGCACTCCAGTACAATCCATCCACCCCAACTCAGTGCAGTCACCCCACTCCTGTACATCCCAATCCAATCCAACACACCCCACCCCAATGCATTCCAATTCAGCCAATCCCATCTCAATCCAATCCATTCCACTGCAGCCCGTAACACTCCAATCTGATCCACCCCACCACAATTCAATCCACCCCAATCTAATCCAATTCAACCAATCTAATCTAATCCAGTCCACCCCACCCACTCCAGTCCACCACACTTTACTCAAATACACTCAGTCTATCTCACTCCAGGCCACTTGACCCCATCCCTGTACACTGCACACACTACAATCCACACAGCCCGCCCTAATCCAGTCTGCCCCACTTCAATTCATTCAGCCTACCCCAGTCCAGTGCAGCCCAGCCCACCCACTCTATTCCACTCCAATTCAGTCCATCCCACTCCAGTCTAGTCTAATCCACCCCACCCCAATCCATTTTACCAAACCCCAGCCCTATCACTCCAGTCCAAACAACCCTCCCCAATCCAGTCTAATCCACCCCACCCCAATCCAGTCCACCCCTGTATACTCAATCCACCCCACTCTACTCCAATCCAATCTACTCCACTACCTCAATCCACTCCAACCCCCTCCACACTATTCCACTCCTCTGTACAGCACTCTGCCACTGAACCACTGAACTCGACTCCCCTCTACTGAACTCTGTGACACTCTATTCCTCCTACTCCACTCTATGACATTCCAACAAATCCATTCTATGATACTGTACTCCTCAACTCCACGCCTCTAACTTTTAGCCATGCTGAACAGCACCCACACTGGTGTACAACATGGCAAATAACATTGCCAAAGCCAATAGCTTTTCTTAATAGATCATTAAAGTGATACAACATATACAAGAGCAGTGATGCACAAGTTGACGTCCATTAGTGGGTCGTCAGATACGTTTTATGACTCAATCCGTGATTGAAATAATACCTTCTTACTGTTACACATTATGCAGTGATGGCTTCAGAAGCCTTTGTGCCTTAGTAGTCTTGCTAGTTTGTCCATATCTGTTTGTGTTTATGTGTACATCCATGATTCTCATAAACCTGGGCTTCCAGTATCCCTATTTTCTTTGAGGCCCGCCTTCCACTTGGTCATACTCAGTGTGCAGAAAGTGCTCCATATTTTGGCTGTGTCCCTCTGGGTAACCAGCCCACTTACACGTAAATCATTTATCATATTGATCTTTCCATACTTCTTCTACAGTGTTTGATAGGGCCAGGATGCAGAGAGGACACTCTTTCCTAGGGTAATTTCAGATAAGACTTTTGACACTTTATGCCAATATCTGTGAAATATTCTACAACCCATGAAGAGTGTATAAAGTATCTTAGATCCTCATCTTTCGTAATTGTTTCCTAGTACAATAAATGTGGTGTAAGAATTTGTATTATGTGAGCCTAAACCATTCTGTGATGACAATTTCCCTAGGGGCCAAAAGAGCCACTTCCCATTCACCATCCTCCATCGCCTTGAGGTCCTTCTCCTTGTTGCAATTTAACTGTGGGAATGTTTCTAGCATGTAAATTATGAGTGTATATGCATCTTTTTGGTGAGCAACGACTCAGTGTGATTTTGACTTTCAGTGGGCTAAACGCTGGTATGTTGTCTATTGCATTCAGCTATTGAGTGACTGTGGGTCTGATTTGTAGGTAATAGAAGATTTGTATTTTAAATCATCAGAATTCTTCCTGCAGGTTGGTAAAACGCTTTCATGCCCATTTCGGAAATTTTGACTCCTACCATGGAGATTCCCATGTGTTCCATGCTGTGAAACCTTGAAGCAAAACTCATACATAATGGTGTCTATGCTGAGAGCCTCTTCTGCCAGCCTGTTTCACAATTGGTTACCTTCTAAATTGTGAGGACGGTCATTGTAGATGGAGCAATACCCTGTGGTATCTCTCCACCCTCCCCCATCCACATAAAAATGTGTTGGATCTTTTCCCCATCAAGTGGATCTGTTCTGGTATCAGATAGTCATTCATTAAGTTCATTAATAACTGCCAGCTGTACTGTTGTATAGAAGGCTACTGGGCATGCTCAGGCCACTATCATATGGTGATTTGCAACATTTTGCTAAGCTCACTCAGGGTGTTTTACATGAACAACTGAATTGTGGTGGAATGGACTATTTTGCATGATGCACAGAAGATATTCTTAACCTGTGGTCCACGGGCTCCTGGGGGTCCCCGATGCCTACTGAGGGACTCCCAGGGGCCTCAGAATAGAATATTAAATATTATTAGCAGATTACTAAAGTGCAAAGAAACAAACTGTAAAACTGAAAATGTTACAACGAATGTTAAAGGAATTTGAAATTTTAGGCTAAAAGATTAGTTGGTGTCCTTAGCTTGATTCATTGGATCAGCCCAACTGCAGCAAACACAATATAGTATGGACAGCAGATTTTCTTAATCGAAGGTGTGACAAAAATAGAGCATGCCTTAGGAGCAATAAAAACAAAGTGATTTGCTAGAGTTCAACATATCACTGTCTTTTAGAATTGAAAACCAAATTAGCAACCGATCCAATCTTCCTACTGAAATTTAAATTTCTATGTTTCTGTATTTATTTGTGAATTAAAATATCTTATCATTTGTATAATTGTTTGTTGTATACTTGTTTTTGTTTATTTTCTTGAAATTCAAATCATAGAACTTGCTTAGGCTGGTATTCCTGGCTTCAGCTTAAATGTTTTGGATTTTCAATCATTTTGGTTTTCAAACATCAGCATTTAAATTTCACAAAATACTTGGTTTTCTATCATATTTTGGGTTAAAACACCCTCTGAAAATCTTGTTTTTGAGTTGCGAATTGATCTTCTTCAATATGGCCATACTAGACCATCTGAATTAGGCACTGTGCTCCCAAGCCACCTATTGAAGAGCCCTGTTGTAAGGTGTATATGGGTGTGATTGCTTTTCCAAATGTATGACTTTGGTACCATGACATGATGAAATTTCAGCAACCCAATTGTTGTGTCTAGTTACTTATGTCAATGCTTACTTTGTTGGCCAAAGGTTATAGACGTTAAATTTTACATGGTGTAACTTACCTGTTTTTAGGTGTCTTTCCTGAATGTCTCCAGTGTAAGGAGCCTTTCATCAGCAGAAGCAGCCAAGAACTCTGGGACCATGGCTGATAGCACCAGACCAAACCTGCACAGTGTGAAACGATGGCAGCTGGAGAGCATGGGCTTGTCCACTGGAGAATCAGAGATGATTATAAATGACCCATCTATCATCAACCAGACCAGTGTTGGCGACCACACTAAGTTTAGTGCTTGGACACCCATCGCTAACCAATCATTCAATAAGCAGGTCTGAATATGCATAACTCAGTTTATTCAATGTTATTCCAGGTACTGAGGTTAGTAAGTGCACATACACCTGAGTTCAAACAGGTGGTTAGGAATAATGGCGCTCTCACTAAGTTCCAACTGTGATATGAAGTGTGAGGACAGCAATAATAGCAGTTGGTGCTCAAGAAGGGAGTAAAACCACCCTAATTTCCTCAAATAATTATAATACTTTTGATAACTTCAAGCAAACATTATTTGGACCATATAATGTTCATACGGAGCAGTTCCAGCTTTAATTCTTCTTCTCCAACATTTAAGGGAAATTCCATGTGATTTCAGCATCTCAGTCAATTTCTCCAAATTAACTTCTTCTTATTCATAGTTCACATAAGAAGCTCCATAAGTTTCAATACGCAAATCAACACCAACACGTGTTTCGTCAGTGCCGCATGAATAGCAGCGGACTTCTTCAGGGCTAATTGTTATTAGGAGAGATTCATGATATCCAACCAATAGGTAGTTATCTCAACCTTATAAGAAAGGTATTCCAAGATCAACACTTGTATATATGTAAGTTTGTATGCCAGGCGTATCATCCTCGTGGACTAAGGGGAGAGTACTCTCTGCTCTCCTGGGTGCCTAGCCGTTACCGAAGCATTGCTGTCCAATATGGCCATAGTAGAAGCATTACTCTTCGGTAACAGCTAGGCGCCTAGGACAGGAGGGAGAACTCTCCCCTACACCTGCAAGGTTGATAATGTGTGTTTCCTCGAAAAGCTAAACTTGGCATAACCAAATTCCACCTATATTGCTCCAGTGCCCCAACAAAGAAGACATGTCAGAAAATCTACAGCTTTCCCGGCCGACATATAACAGCCCTTCCCCACCAGTTTATTTATTTTTCTTTCCATCTCATCACAAATGATTTACTCAGTTGCCCTAGCATAGCCATCTTTCTTGTAAACTGCCAGATGAGTGAACTACAAGTATCTGATTTTTTTTTTATACATATTTTATTGGTTTCAGTATATCACATGGCCAATTAACATACAGTATCACAAAATATGTTAAAGGTAATGTGCACAATATCAATCTGTTACTTTAAACATTTACAAACCACAAAGTTCTGTTGGCCCCTACACAAGTGCTTGGTAAAATGAGACACTGTGGGTGACACTGTGGGTGTTCGCTTTGTTTTCAACTGCTAGACCCTCTATGGACCACTAGTAGCCTAGTAGCTAGAGAGAGAAAACACAGGAGTCATCATATAGAGAGTTTGTGATGCAGGAGCATTATTTCTATCCACTTATGAAACTTGATGTCTTTGAACCCTAACTTTCACCGAATGCCAAGTCACTTGGATTTGATCCTGGCACTAACCTCACCCACAGGCAACACATTAACAGACAAACAATGATGGCCTGGTACCAGCTCTCTTGAGGCCCTCTGACTTGCCTCTGGATTGTGGTGATTCCCTGTTTCATTTCCTCCCACTCCACACTTACTCCACTTAATGACATCCTATACATCACAGCACGTCTCATCCAGGGCCTCAAGAAATATGATCACATTACCCTTTTCATCATGATGGGAATTAATTTGCTCGCCTTTCTGGCCTGCACAAGCTTCAAAAACAGCTGCATTTATTTACAAAGCCACCACGACCAGCAGCCCCGCTTCTCTTGCAGAGTTGCTCACCATTTCTGGTGGTTCTCGGCACACCCGCAGCCAGTACACCTTCAGACTGCAGACTAAGAATGGTAAAAAAAGATAAATCAAACAGCAGACCTTTGACCTGGAACAACATCTCTGTATCCATCAGGACCGCCCCAATGCTGATGTTAATACTGTAATGGTGTTGCTGTGCATTGTGGGCTTGAAGCAGCACTAGTTTTGCAGAATAGCTGCAGAGGTGGGGTGTTGGAGCAAAGGACCAAGGAGGGGGACTAAATTCTTTGTGATGCACATGCAGCCCTCCAGGGGTACCAGGGCTTGGGAGCTTCAGTAAGTCTATCAACACTTGCTTAATATACTTTCCCATCTGAGCTATTTCTGCTTTCTCCTTAATGATGCAATTCCATGTAAGACACAAATAAATAATTGAGATCCAAAGGCTATCAAGTCATTATTGACTTATGATTGGAATGTATACTTTGTTCGAAGTAGAAAATATGCTATACAGTATGGCTTCATTTTGATGAAAAGAAAATCCACTGTTATCATTATCTTTACGGTATTCCTAGTTTCCTAGTGGTCTTGATTTAAAACATGCTCTTCCATTGCCAGTAGTTGCTGTAACCTTCCACTCAATATACCGGCACTGTTTTTTTTGCCAGTGCTGGCTTATCTGCTATACTGCTGTACTCACCTAAAAATAGTTATATCATTTCTTAGAGAAAAGAACATACTTGTCTAAACGTACATAATAGCTATAGTGTTTCACATCTTAAAACAATACTTTACCATAAACCCACCTTTTAACCAGGGCTATTTCAATGCAAGCATTCCAAAAAACACATAGATAATTTCCTTTGTCTTTCACTGGTCTGGGAAAGGGACCTGTATCTAAAATCTTAGACATCTTGGCTCTGAACAGCATGTGTTGAAACAGATACACAGAAATTAATATGTTTCTCTACTGTAACTCTCCTCATTGAGTTTATGAAGCGCGCCTATTGTCATTTTGCATTTCCTTCTATTTCTTAGCAGTCTAAAAGTTCCATGTATTTACCAGTAGCTTCAGCTAAGTTTTTTTAAATGTTATTGTTCTTTTTTTAACAAAAAAAGCTGAAGAAACCCCTACAATATACACAATCGCCATATTACATAGATGATCCTGTTCGCCCCCTTTGTCCCTAAAATGTATCAAAACCTCACCATACAAAGTACAAACACCAAATTACAGATGCTACAATGCAGAATATGTGACACAAACTTGATGATTACGTGCAGTACTTTGACATGTAGACAACATAACTTCATGCAGTGAAACCTAAAACCGTATCACTAAGAACCCACTGCATACAACTCTAGGTTTCTTGTGTAACCCACATCTAGCAAATAACATTTAACCCAAATAGCTTTTGGCCTGGCAGTAGCACTGAAGTAAGCCAGGTCTCTAAACTATATCATCTATTTTGGAAGATGGCCATGCCGTAGAAGCTCTCTTTTTTAGCTAACCCTCAAGGACCTGTTAAGAACTGATTTTGTTATGATGAATAATGCAAAGAAATGGTCTCTAAATAGAATATCTTCTCAACATACAAAGCTTACGGCAATGCCAGTAATTCAAAATCAACCGCTGGTGCACCACTTCCGCTGGAATGATCAGATGTGCCTTTGAAAATCTTTTACTGGCGTTTGGTCTTATATTTGATGAATTACAGTCAACTGTAAAAGTTTATAATAAATCAGGGAAAACTCTTTTGTTTGTTGATATCAAAGATCATTGGTCAGATGGGACGTCTCTACTGTCCCATACTGCTGTTGAGTGATCTATAGTGGTAGAACATTTATGCATTGAAGTGGCATATTGTTTAAATGCCAGTCTACACTCTCCTTTTTCACAGAACTCACAAATTGCCTAGGTTACGTTGTGTAGGCAGCATTAGGGAGTGTACACTTAGGGCCTGATTTAAGCCCTTGGGACTGCCACTGGGTCCACCAGGGCAATGGAGTGAATTTTTCCATTGCCCTTGTGGAAGGACCACCCACCAGATTTATACATGACTGCCAGGCAGGCGGTCATTTATAAAAACACTGCCAGGAACCGCAGTGATATGCGGTTCTTGTCAATGCATTTCAGTCTCTGCTTCTGAGCTGCATCAGCAGGATTCGGCCCTATAGCACCGAGAATTTCGGGCCAGATGTTTCAAAGTGTTTTGCGCCTGCAAACGGCAGAAAGGTCCGTTTGCGATTGCAAAAACTGCATTTTAGTGTGTAACAAATCCAATTTGTAATTTGGTACCTTGTTACCAAATCGCATCTTGCTTTTGAGACTACATACCGATTCGGTATTGGGAAGGGGCGTGTCAAAGGCATCCCTTCCTAATACCGAATCGCAGAGGTATGTATGATTGTTTTGTTACCATGAACGTGGTCGCAAAACAATCGCAGTTACCACCAATTTCAAATTGGTGGTAACCCATTCACAAAGGGGAAGGGGTCCCATTTGTGAATGCATGCGAAAATATTTTTTAAGAGCAGGCAGTGGTCCCATGGACTACTGCCTACTGTTCAAAAAATGAAAAGGAATCTTTTCATTTCTGCATTTAAAAAAAAAAAAAAAAAGTTTTATTGAAAAGCAATCACAGACACGGTGGTCTGCTGAGCCCAGCAGGCCACGATCCCTATGATTGTAGCCATTCACAATGGGTCGCAAATTGCGACCTACCTCATGAATATTAATGAGGTAGGTCCATTTGTGAGCCCTTGCGAATCGCAATATGAAACTTCTGGAGTTTCATACAATCTAATAGCGATTACTTAATTGCGATTCGCAAAAAATCATAATTAGGTAATCGGAATTGGAAATAATGATATGATACATCTGACCCTTCATTTTTCTTTTCAAAAAGAAAATCCCTGATCTGAGTTCCAGAGACCTCTTCTTACCAGAATCAGTCATTGCTAGTGCATCAAGTGTTGGCTCAAGTCTGAGCTATTCAACCCAATGCGTATTGAGCCTAAAATGCAAAGTTCTATTGCTCAAAGCTGGGAACTGCAAAGCCACACCTTCTACTGTGTAACACCAGTTACTTCCATCTTCGTCTGGCTAGCTTGTCCATTCAGATCTTGTTAGCAAGTCTATTTGGCAATCTGGCTAAAAAAGTCAGTTTTAGATAACCAGATTTTTCAGGCAATAATAGAAACCTTGCCAAGTCTGCAGAGAGCCCACTAGACACTAGGGACTATTTGTGTTGTTAGTGTAGGGGAGATGGCGGCCCAGAATGGGCATGGCAGTGCCCCCACTCCTCCCAAAAAATTACAGTCTTTCTACCTCCCCTGGGGGGTAGGTGGGAGTTAGTACCCCCATTTGGCCCCCAGGTGTTGGTGGGGGGGGCAGAAAATCCTCTAGACACCAGTGGAAAAAGAGGGGTGGGTATTGCCCACCATGGGCATGGCCATACTTGCAGGCCAAATAAATGGAAACAAAGACTTTCTGCCCCCCTGTGGGGCAGATGGGGGTAATTACTCCTGATCCGCACCCTCATCCCTGGGAGAGGGGGGGTGGAGGGGGTAGACAACCCTCTAGATGCCAGGGAATTAAAAAACAATAATGAGGCTGGACTGCCCACCACTAGGGCATGGTTAAGACCCCACACCAAGGGGACCAAAGCATCTCATCTCAATGGCAGGCAAAAGGACATTTGACTAATTTGGGAGTTGATTTTTCATATGGGCCAGGAGAGCTTGGCTAACTTCCAATATTGTCCCATTTACAATAATGAATGGCTGAACTTTTGGGGCTTGGGTAAGCTAGCACCTGGAAAAACATACCAGACCCTGACACTTTTGAAAACTAGACATCTGGGAGAGTCAAGCGTGATGTGATTCACATGCACCTTACACCATTTTCTGCAAACTTCCAACTTTGCCTGAAGACACACATTTTCCCTCTATTTCTGTGAAAACAGAAAAAGATTGTCAGTTTTTGGTGGAAAAATGTGCTGTGTCCATGTTATGTTTTGGGCCGTTTCCTGTTGCGGGCACTAGGTCTTCCCACATAAGTGAAGTACCATTTTTATCAGGAGACTTGGGGGAATGCCGGGTGAAAGGAAGTTTGTGGTTCCCCTCAGATTCCAGAACTTTTCAAAATAGAAATGTAAGGCAAATGTGTATTTTTAGTCAATGTTTGAGGTTTGCAGGGGATTCTGGGGGAAAAATGTGGTGCCAGCCTCACAAGTCAGCCTACCCTGGATACCCCTAGGTGTCTAGTTTTAAAAAAATGTACAGGTTGGCTAGGTGTGCTTAGATGCCGACTGAGCTAGGGTCCAAAATCTAGGGTTTAAGATCTAGGGTTATCACATTGGAAAAGAGGGCCAGTTTTTAGAGGACAAATGTGCAGCGTCCATGTTGCATTTTGGGTTGTTTCTTCTCACGGGTACTAGGCCTACCCACACAAGTGAGGTACCATTTAAAAAAAATATATTTTTAATTTGAGATCCCAAAAAAATCACAGCATACAATTCATATCACACTCAAAGAGAAGGAATTATATAATACCATTTCAAAACAGCACGAGCCCAATTCATCAAATTAATACTGACATTTCTCCTGTGCTAACCCAACCGTCCCTTGGGCTCCTAGGTTATTTTGGTGTCTTCTTTTGGCACCTAAAACTTCCCCAAATTTGAAAGAATCTCGTAATCCCTTCAGCTCTCTTTGCATACATCCACTCCTGTTCCATTTTATTTAGCCATTCCTCAATAGTGGGAATCTTTGAAGTGCATCAATTTTGTAGTAGGAGGGATCTAGCCACAGCCATGGCAATATAGATTAGTTTTACCCTTCTGGGCGCCAATTTCCTCCCGGGGTCATATCCCAAGACCAGCAACCACACAGTAGGGGCTATTTAAATCTGTAGGGCTATTTCTAAAAACCTGAATACCTTGCTCCAAAACTCCTGAATGAGCCTACATCCACTAATCATTTATGTCCAGTTAGCTATAGCCATAGCGTGACATTGAAAACAGCGGGTCGACCAGTTTGGGTGGACCTGGGCTAAAAATTGTGGAGTACGATAGAGGAGCCATTTGCTAAAAAAAATTAAAGCATTCTACGCCAGTTAGCTACTCTTATTATCCTGAAATGTAACCAATAGATTTTCTCCCACAAATCCTTTGTTAATTTTCGCCCTTTTATGTCGCTCCCATTTGCTAGTTGCTTTTAAGAAGAGATCTGGGCCCTTCAGCTCTAAAAGCAGCCTTCTCCACTCGCCTGCTCATCTATCCCCTGAGGGGTCTGCCAGTTCCTTTACTATCTTTTGAGTATCCCGTATTTGATCACAGTCTAAATCGGCTAGACTCTTAAGCATGATTCTGTAAGATCCCATTAGCATAATGTCGCCTTGCACAGCTACCTCTACATTCGCCATGGCTTCCCATTTGTTACCAGCCAAAAAATCTACCACTTTCCCAAAACCGGCATATTCCCACTTCCTAATTATATCCAAGGTAAGTCAAGAGCCAGATTTCAAGATTAATTTGGACATGGCGGTGAAGGTGTTCACAAATAGGATCGCGTACCTCCGAAAAAAGTCTGATTTCTTTCTAAAGAACCACCTCAAAAACTTAGAACAAACTTTCTTTGGGGATTTCACAAGTTGTACAGCATCCCTTATGCTGTGCTCCCTGTATGTTAATTCCCCAAAATCTTGTGAGAATAAGCCGCCGTTGGGCGATGCTACCTTAAATTTAGCCATATATTGTGCAAAAAATGTGAAATAGTAGTCTTGGATATTAGGAAGGGCTAGTCCACCCTTTTCCAAATCCGTATATAAAGTGCATAGTGCCGCGAGGAGTTTTATTGTGACAAATAAACAATATGAATAATGAATCCAGCTTCTTAAAAAAGTGGTAGGTAAGTACGCACGGGATGGCTGCGAATAAAAAAATGAAACAGCAGCAAAATTGCCATTTTATTCAAGGTGACCCTCCCTAATATAGTTAGGGGAAATGATCCCCCACTGGGCTAATAATGCCTGAGTTCTGTGAAGCAGGGGTGCAAAGTTGAGATCATAAAGATCTTCAATGTTTGACGAAAATCTAACCCCCAGGTATCTCTTAGGTCGAGAGTTCATGCAGAGCATCAATTCCAGAAGTAATCTACTAGGGGAGCACCCACAAAGAATAATTTCTGTTTTCTTTTTATTTACCTTATTCCCCCCATTTGCTCAAAGAGAGCACATATTTCAAAAGATTTCTCCTGGGAACTTCTGTTATTATCAAGTAATAAGATAATATCATCAGCATACACATTAATCTTTCCCATCTGCTCATTTGGGGGGCGGGTGGGGGTGGCAAATCAATTCATTTTGTCCAATGGCGATGGCCAATGGTTCAATGAACAAAGCGAACAGTATAGGTGAAAGGGGACATCCCTGAAGAGTGCCCCGACAGACTTGTAGTTTGCAGAGTTAATTATTATGTTTGCTTCCGTATGTTGATACATCCTTTGTACCAACCCCGAGATCTGGGCTGGCACCCTGAATTTAGCTACTATATCAAACAACGTGTCCTATACCACCAGATCAAAGGCTTTTTCTGCATCCAGTAAAAGAATGATAGCGGTATATTGTTAATGGCACAGTATCTAATGCCTCTGCCAGAAAATGTGTATTAGTTGCTAGTTGACGTACAGATATAAACCATTTCTGATCATGATGAACCAATTTGGCAACTACCGAATTGAGACGATTAGCCAGAAGCTTCATTGCAATCTTATAGTCAGTGTTTAAGAGCATAATAGGTTGGTATGAGTTTGGATCTTCCTTATCTTTATCCTTTTTAAAAAACTAACTACATTTCCTGCACGAAAAGAGTTCGATATAGTGCCCCCCTTTAGCATATTATTGATTACGAGCAAAAGAAAAGTCATAAGCACATCACTAAAAGTTTTTAAAAATTCCACTGGGAGGCTGTTGGGGCAGCAAACCATACCATTCAGGAGGTTTTTGATTACCTCCACAAGGTCTGATTTAGTGAACG
This sequence comes from Pleurodeles waltl, assembly GCF_031143425.1. NCBI lineage: Eukaryota > Metazoa > Chordata > Amphibia > Caudata > Salamandridae > Pleurodeles > Pleurodeles waltl. The sequence goes on along the minus strand of NC_090444.1, from coordinate 514,975,038 downwards.
GGCATGATATAACATACTTATCTTCCTTGGACAACATAGGGATGTCTAACCTAGCTAGGAAATCCCTAGTAGCTACCGAGTTGACTACTTGGTTCTGACTGTATATTCGCCTATAATGTTCTAGCATAACTTCTCCCATTTTCCTATGATCTATATATCTTACCCCCGTGTTTGAGCACTTCAATGCATGGATCATATTAGTAGCCACCTGGTCATGTACTTGCCAAGCTAAAAATCTGCCCTTGAAGTTACTTTCCTCATAAATTCTTTGCTTGTAAGCCTGGTGTATCCCCTCGGACTTGCTAAGATACTGATCAGCGAATGCCTGCTTACCCTGATCCAATTGTTTTTTATGCATACTTGTGGGATGCTTAAGTTATTTATCTAATCTCTTATGCACTTCCTCTTCTAAAGCCTGGGCTTGTTGTCTATTAATATGCCTATTAGCAGCATCCTTTGCAATCACCATCCCTCTAATATATGCTTTTAATGAGTCCCATAAAATGCTGGGGGGGGTCCCAGTCGTGATTTATATTAAGGAATTCTCTTATCTCCTTATTGCAGACCTGGACCTCTTGAAGGTGTTTTATATTAAATGTCCACCTTCTTGGCTGGAGCATATCCCTTTCCACCAGTACTTCCAAAGAAAGTATTGCATGGTCTGAGAGGCCACTGTGGAGTGACTGCTGGCCTTTAAAGTTCAATGTTTTAGTCAGCAAAAAAAATCATTCTGAGACAATGAATCGGCTGGAGAGGCATGTATAATCTCTTTTAGTTGGCAAAACGCTCCTCCAGGGATCTCATAATGTCAGCAATCTTAAACAATTTTGGAAGATTTGCCACCCTGGGTTTTCATTATTTCTTCCCTTTCACTGAGGAATCTATATATGGATCTTGAAGAAAATTAAAGTCTCCTCCCCCCCAAATAATAATTTCACCTGGGACTTGTAACACCAGCGCCCAACTTTATTGCTAATGAAGTCAAGCACTTCGGCCCCAAGCCCCTTAGCCAAAAAGACTGCAGTGCCCCTATTAGCTGCTTGTGCCACTGAGAGCCCCTTATAGTCCGCTCAGTTTTTAAACATGGCAAATTCCTTCAGTTTTTTGGCTTAAACATGAGTCTCTTACAATAAAATTACTGAGGGGTTTTCTGTTTTTACCCATGCTTCAGTGCCCCCCTTCTTCCTGGTATTTAGGCCAATAATATTCCAAGAGACTACTTTTAATAAAAAATGTAAGCCCGCCATTCAAGCAGACTGGTCAGAGAAGCATATTCCAAGAACGATGGCTGATTCAAACCTTTCCCCAAACAATCTTGTTTTGAGATTCTCAAAGTCTCCTTAGCTCCTCTCCCGTGATTCAACCTATACCAGTAACAGTACACATTACTTTTATAGTCTTTGGGATCTCATTTTTACCCCTTCCCATCTTTCCTTTCATGACCTACACCTGGGGCCCTCCCTCCTGGGCACTAAGGGGGCCACTTCCTACCCCCACATGACCCTGCTCCAGCCTACCACCCCTCCAACCCCCACTAATCCCAAAAAGGTGCCTTGACATGGCATCCTAATTGTCAGGAACAACAGAGTTGTGTTAGTAATAGGTTATTTGTGATGCTCTGTGCTACATGTGTACTGCCTGATCTTTCATATACATGATATCCATGGCTACTTGTTCTGCTACCCCAATCTCCTGTTTACATTTCTAATTGAGTGCAAAAAGGTTTTGGCTGCATCAACCGATTGGAGTACATTTGACCAACCCTTAAAAAAGACTTTACGTTTTGATTGTTGCACGGACCTGGCAGGGGTACCTGCTTTTTGAAAGTCAGGCCATCAGTTCCTTAAGTTCACGCCTCCTCCGTGCAGCTAAGGCAGACATATTTGAAAACATTTTGAAAGTAAAGTCGCTAGGAATCTGGTATGCTTTGGCTTTTATTGCCTGGGTAAGAATACGATAATCCCCAGATTTCACCAAAATTGGTCAAGGATATTTTGCCTTAGGAGACTGCACTGCTGGTACTCTATGAGCTTGCATTATAGGAAGGTTCTTATCTACTGATTCAGGAAGGTCTGTAATAAGTTTAATAGTTGTTTGGCTGTTTTCCAGACCTTCTGGCACCCCAGTGAACTTCAAGTTAGATCTAAGTGACCGATTTTCCACATCATCTATCCGAGTCTGCAAGTCAATTAATTCTGATTGACATTTCGCGACTGATGTTTCAGATGTGTGCCCCATCTTCCAAGTCTGAAACTCGTTGCTCCCCCTCTTTGATATGAGTACTCAATTGCTGCATATTGTTACTTATCAAGTTTAGCTGTGCTTCAGTCTTTCGATTTGCCTCTTCCTGAGAAAGTTGTAAGGTTTTCAGCTCACTCAAAATTTGAAAAAGCAGTCTTTCTGTTGGGGTGTCTACGTTCCCCCTTTTACTTTTTCCACCTGGGGTTGATGGTCTAGCTGGGGGTTCTCCTGATCGAACCATAGAGGAACAGCTGTATTTCTGACCTCCTGCGTGGAGGCCCGTTGTCCCTAGAGTTCATAGAACCATTGGGTGATGCGGTCAGCACCAAACCGCTTGAAGTGGGAGGTTGAGAGCTGGGCTGGGAGCTGTCTTGGGTGAGCATTAGAGTGTATCGATCCGGACGGACTTTTGCCATCATATCATTTGACTGAGTTGCCTTCAGGGTTTCCTTCAGTTCCTTACCTCTCCGGGTACTAAACAATGGATATAAATGCACGCACCCAGTTCCATTCACCTGAGTGACACTGGTGTCAGGACTTAGTCCACATTTGTGCTTTGGGTGAAAAGGTTCTTGCCTGGGGTTGTCATATTTAGCCAGATTCCCAAGTTGCCGCCCCCCCCCTTGGCTATCAGTAGCCAGTTCAGTATACTCCACATCCTGCACTGCTTCCAGACTACCATTTTTCAATACCGGTATTAGAGGAGTCGAGCTAGAAGCCAGCAGAGAAATAGAACCAGGCGGCTGGTCAACTGGGGAGGTGCTCTTATATCTTGACCTGCACTTAACATTTTATCAGGGACCATTGGGTGGTTATTCCTCGAATTGCATAACGATTTACCAAACGTAGCTGTAGCAAGGCCCTTAATTTGTGAATCTCGTGGGGACCTTTTCATTGTCGAATCGGGAAGGCAGCTTCCAATCTCCTCTGCGCTGCAGAGGCACCCGGGGGCCACAAGCCGCACCCGTGGATACACAGGCCGCCTCTGTGGCCACCCAGCACACCTGCCCGCCAATCAAACATTTTAATGCCACACTTGCTGATACCTGAAATTAAAAGTTCAGCGCCAGTCCATTGCTTATATATCACTGATGTTTTTCTTTTTTGCGTTCCTTTGAGGAGCGGGGCGGGGATCGTGAACCACCCAGAAGAACAACACGGGTAAGGGAAGAGCTTCCTCCAGTTGTGTGGCACCAGTCTATGTAGTTGGTCTTCTTCCCACCCCCTACTAAACCCTCTGGGCCTTATCCCTCCTACCGTTCCTTTTCAGTTCTTCCCTCAAAGCGGGTTGGATTACCCTTCCTTTTTCCTGTGCCACCTTCGGCTTCATGATAATCGGCCCACATGCCACAATGGTCCAAGCTGGGCACGTCTTTCCTCTGTGGGCATTGGCCTGGTCTCCCTCCTACCGGGCCTCTCCTCTCCGCAGCGCATCTCTCCTCTGCCTTATGTGCATTGGGCTTGCCTCTCTCTTGCCAAGCCTCTCTTCTTCCTTTGGCACGCCAAACACCTTGTCAGTCAGGTCGGATCAATCTGCAGATCTCACAGCGGTCTGCAGTGCAATGCAGCTCGCCTCTCCTCTCCTTTCGTTCTGGCGAGCCAGCTTCCGGATTTGCCTCTAACCGCAGCGAGTCCCTCCTCTCCTGCTAGAAAGTCAATCGCCCGATGAGGTCTGGGTTACAGTGTGACACGTCTCTCTCCTCCTTACTTGTGCACGGCCCCCATGCTGGGCCTCTTGGTTCTTGCAGCAACTCGGGCTGCATCACAGCGTGACCTTCTCATCCTTGCACTATCCCCCTCTGCGTTGTCTGACGATTCAGCTGCGGAGCAGGACAGGAGCTCCTACGCAGCTGCCCCAGCTCCATGTGAATCTACCCTGTGTTATAATCATGTTTGCTCAAGTGAGGTACCATTTTTATCAGGAGACATGTAGGATCATAGGATAGTAGAACACTTTTTAATACCAATCAGCTTTCGTCTCTACCCTCCAAATCATACGCTAGTAGGGTTACCCACAAATTCAAACATGTAGAAGTAACCTCTGCTCCTAAGTTCTACAACTTGTGCCCATTTCAGAAATACTTAAGTTTCCTTAATAGCCATTTTTCATTCTGCCTATGTACTTGGTACTCAATGAAATACCATTGCACGGTGCAGCTCAGTTGTTGCACTGGGTACCTTGGGTTCTTGGAGAAACTACAAACCCTATATATCCTGCAACCAGAGGGGTTTAACGAGCGTAATGGTATATTTCCTTTTTCAATTGGCCACTGTGACAGATAGTTACATATGAAAATGTTGTCCTAAATGCCGTTTTTTCCTACTCATCTGTAATATTTCTTTATTTCAACAGTTACTTTTCTTGGGAGAACCTTGAGGGATCTATACATATAACCCCTTGCTGAATTAGGTATTTTGTTTACTTTTCTGAAATCTATAGATTTTCTAGATCACCCATGGGTTTCATTCTGGTTTTCACCACAAACTGGAAGTAGGTTGAGAGCACAAAAATAGGGAAAATAGGCTGTCTCTTAGAAAAATGCCAAAATTGTGGTACAAAATGTTTTTTTTTTATTCAGCTCTGCATGTTCCTGAAAGCAGGGAAGGTGGTGACTTCAGTACAGCAAACTGTTTTTGGAAGCTATTTTTATAGAACAAGCCACACACTTTAATCTGGAGCACTTTTTACCTATTTAAAAAAAAAACAAATCTACATTTTTCAATGTTTTTGCCTATTTTCACAGTCCCCTCCAGGGGAATCCACAAACACTGTGCACCTTTAGAATCCCCAGGATGTTGGAAAAAAGGACACAAATTTGGTATGGATAACGTATGTAAACAAAACATCATGGAGGCCTAAGGGGGAACTAGCCCAAACAGCCAAAAAGGGCGCAGCACTGGAGGGGGGTTGGTGGGCGGTTCGGAGAGCGGGAGGCCTAGCAGCGAAAGGTGGATTTGTAAAGCGTGGCTCACCACCCTGGGGGGTACACAGGCACTCTCGGCAGTTGTTGTTTGTTGGTGGTTACTCCTCAAATAGCCATGTCTTGAGCTTTTTCCTGAAGTCGAGGAGGGTGTGTGCCTTGTGCAAAGGTGGGGGTCGTTCCAGAACTTTGCTACAAAGTAGGAGAAGGAGCGACCTCTGCTGCTGCAGATTCTTGTGACATGCGCGAGGGCGAGAGTTGTAGAACAAAGCTCCCTGGTTGGCTGCTGGAAAGAGAGTCTGCGGTTGATTAGCTTGGGTCCGATGTTGTGAAGGGCTTTGTATGCAATGGAGATAACCTTGAATTTACACCTCTTGTGCACTGGCAGCCAGTGTAGATCTTTGAGGCGGGGGGTGATGTGGGCCCTTTTTGGAGGCTTAGGATGAGTCTTGGTGCTGCGTTCTGAATGGTCTAGAGGCGGTGGAGGAGCTGGGCTGGGAGTCCGACGTAGAGGTCATTTCCGTAATCTAGTCTGCTCGTGATGATGGCTTTGATGACCGTCTTTCTGGTTTCTGTGGGGATCCATTTGAAAATCTTACATAGCATGCAGAGATTATGGTAGCTGGAGGAGGCCACTGTGTTTATCTGCTGTTTGAAGGTGAGTTAGCTTTCAATGATGATGCCAAGGTTGCTTGCGTGGTTCGTAGGAGTCGGAGGATGTCTGAGCGTGGATGGCAACCAGAAGTCGTCCCAGGGGAAGAGTTTCCTTCCGAAGATGATCACCTCCGTTTTGTCCGTGCTGTTTCAAGCAGTTGGATCTCATCCATTCGGCGAGGTGTGTCATGGCGTTGCTGAATTTGTCTCTGGGGTGGTGTGGTTTTCGGAGAGGGAGAGCATTAGTTGCGTATCGTCAACGTAGGAGATGATCTTGAGTCAAGGGGAACGGATGATCTTGGCCAACGCCATCACGTAGAATTGCCACAATCAAATGCAGCAATTAGTGTTCTATACAGGGAACTGGTGTACTGCCTGTTAGGGTATAAAAAGAACAGTTACAAAAGCAACTCTCCATTTTATAACCATGCCTCCCTATATCTGACCATTCCTTTTGTCGTGTCAGTTCTAAATTATTTGGGTCTTATCTGGTAGTCCTGCCGAACACCAAAAGGAAACTGACATTTTGGAGACAAGCATAACGTGCAGGTTTCTCTTACTCTTCCAGTGAGTTAAGCTCTGGTAGGTCGAAGTGTTAGAAGTCAGAGACATGTGTTAGAGAATCTCTAATTTGCAGGTGTTGTGTAGAGGCCCACCTCCATAATGTAAAATCGACACACACACACCTCTCTCTCTCTCTCTCTCTCTCTCTTTCTCTCATTCTCTCATTCTTTCCACAATATACACTACTTGTCTACAAACCATGTGCATTGGAATGATTGTACATATAAATAACTCAGTAGCTATTCTACAAGTTAGGGCAAAGGTTGAATAGACCACAATCATATTTAATCACACATCCCACCCTATTAGTCTAAAATCTACCTAACCTACAACCAAGTACCTAATAGCATGATTGTGATAGTGCTCATAATATGCATAGTCGTGTAAACCTCAACCTGTTTGTTATTGTGCCATCAGGCCTGAAGACCATACTCTGCATTATAGCATCCCATTCAGCAGTCTGTACGTATGTCCATCCCCTCAGCCCTCACTTGGTACTTATATACCTTTCTTATATTGGTACTTTCTATACAGTGGCATTCTGTGGAGGGGGTAGGGTTTGGCTCGTGCTCAGCTTTTCTTATGCCTTCTTTCAATACCAAAAAAACACAAGGTCATCTCCTTGTAGCCATATTTCAGCTACCACGTTCATGAATAATGTAGACATCAGAGAATGGTTTGTTCACTTCAGTTTAATAAAATATGTCAATTATGCATACATTTTATTAGTGGGAAACGCCGTGAACGACGTTTCCGTAAAAACTAAGTCGTGGTTAACGAAAGCGGAACAACGCTTTCCTTAACCACGACTTCGTTGTTTTGTGCCTTAGCCATGCATGTGCTGAACAACACACATGCGTGGTTAAGGCATAGAACAAGGGAGTCGGCTGAGGAGGACGACTCGATGAGTCAGGTAAGTGGGGTGGGGGTTTGGGGTTTTAGTTTTAGGGTCGGGTGGGGGTTGGGTTTTAGTTTTAGGGATGGGGGGTTGGGTTATTTTTAGTTTTAGGGCCGGGGGCTGGGGTTTTAGTTTTAGGGGCAGGGGGTCGGTGGATTGTTATTTTTAGGGGCAGGGTTGGGGGTCGGGGTTTTAGTTTTCCGGGGGGGGGTGGTGTAGTGGTTTAGGGGCAGGGGAGGGAGGGAAGGGGTATTTTTAGTTTTAGGGGCGGGGGTGGGTGGATCGGGGTATTTTTAGTTTTAGGGGCGGGGTGGGGGGTTGGGGTTTTAGTTTTAGGGGCGGGGTATTTTTAGTTTTAGGGGCAGGGTTGGGAGTCGGGGGGGTTTAGTTTTAGGGGCGGGGTGGGGGGTCGGGTATTTTTAGTTTTAGGGGCAGGGTGAGGGGTTGGGGTTTTAGCTTTAGGGGAGGGGGCAGTTTAGGTATAGGGCGGGGGAGGGAGGAGGGGGGTATTTTTAGTTTTAGGGGCGAGGGTAGGGGGGTTGAGGTATTTGTAGTTTTAGGAGTGGGGGGTCGGGCGGTTTAGGTTTGGGGGGAGGGGTATTTTTAGTTTTAGGGGAGAGGTGGGGGGGTCGGGGTGGTTTAGGTTTTTAGGGGTGGGGGATTGGGTGGTTTAGGTTTTAGGGGTGGGGTTTGGGGTGGTTTTAGGTTTTAGGGGCAGGGTGAGGGGTTGCGGTAATTTTAGGGGTGGGGGTCGAGTATTTTTAGTATTTGGGGGTGGGGGGTCGGGGTGGTTTAGGTTTTTAGGGGTGGGGGATTGGGATGGTTTAGGTTTTTAGGGGTGGGGGATTAGTGTGGTTTAGGTTTTAGGGGTGGGGTTTGGGGTGGTTTTAGGGGCGGGTGAGGGGTTGCGGTAATTTTAGGGGTGGGGGTTGGGGTGGTTTTAGGTTTTAGGGGCGGGATGGGTGGCTCAGGGTAGTTTTAGGGGCCGGGGTGGTTTTAGGTTTAAGGGGTGGGGGTTGGGGTACTTTAGGTTTCAGGGATTGGGTGGGAGTTGGGGTTGTTTTAGGGGCAGGGTGGGGGTCGTGGTAATTTTAGGGACGAGGTGGGGGGTTGGGGTAGTTTTAGGGGCAAGGGTTGCCGTGGTTTTAGGGGAGGGGGCGGGGAGTTGCAGTAAATTTTAGGGGTGGGGTGTGGGGCAAGAGGGGACGCATGCTGGAACCATGCATGCCTATCACTAATGCCTTTACCAGGAATGCCTTTACAACGAAAAATCGTTGTTAAGGCATTTGTGGTAAAGGCATTAGTGGTAACAACGCGGTCGTTGTACCGACCTCGTGGTTCAGGCATGCGTTGTTCCAGCATGCGTTGTTCCGACATATATTCGTGCTCAGCTTTTCTTATGCCTTCTTTCAATACCAAAAAAACACAAGGTCATCTCCTTGTAGCCATATTTCAGCTACCACGTTCATGAATAATGTAGACATCGGAGAATGGTTTGTTCACTTCAGTTTAATAAAATATGTCAATTTGCATACATTTTATTAGCTGTTCTATTTAAACAAGTTGGCCTGCATTCTTAGTCCTGCACGTGCACCGCACACTCCAGCACAAACAGTAAGTGTTCATGTTAGCGTATACGCAGATCTGTATTGTATGTAAAATTAAATACACATAGAAGCCTTGTTACACATATCACTTTTGCCATGGTTTTACCCCTCCCTTTAGATAAGCCAGTATTGTGAAATGTCTCTCTCATAGTTTCCCAAGCTTAGGAAAGGATGAAATATCCCACCAAAGAGAGGAGCTCCACATGCCCTATTATAAACTATTCTGATGCATTACATTGTGAATGTTTTTGCCCTAATAAGGCTCTAGGTGCACAGAACAATCTTCAGGATCATATTTTCTCATACCATATATTCCCATCACTACAGAACCATAAATATGCAACCTCATATTAATGTTTGCCAGGCGGGAAAAGAAAAGCGTGGCAGGTGCTAAATGGTGAGTTCCTGGGAAAGGGCAGCCAGAGACCCCAGCCTCTGTTAAGATATGTGTCTGATTATGCATAAAGATGTCTTAGAATTTGACACACTGAAATATAGCAGGGCTGCCTGTAACCCAAAGTACATCACCTAATGGTGAAATAGTTCAAGAGGGGTTAACAAGTTCATTCTCTTTCTATAAGCATAGTGGAGACCCGGTAGGGGTTCAGGATAAATTTAGTTGGGGAAAGCCATTTAGTGGCTTATTTTTCGATATTTTTAAGTGCAAATTTATCTGAAGCTTTTCATATACTTTTGTTCCTGTGATTTGTGTTCCTGTATCTAATGCCATATTTTCATCAACATGACATTTTTATTACAGGTTTCTAATTATCATCAACATCATTTTAAAATGAGAATTTGTCATAGTAAGGAATGTTTTATGTCTGCATTAAAGTACTCTTGAGGTTTAGCAAGGCAGTTTTGACCTGCCAAAGAAGGGACATGTATATTCACCATGCCAGACACATATCTTTGGGAATTCTTAGACACAGTTCTAGGAGCAGTGATTTGTAGGTGGTCATTTTCTGGAAAAATGGCAGGAACAGCCGGAAGTAGAACTGCCATTTTGTGCAGCCCTCACTGTGTCCTCCACATGGCATTATGCACACCTGACCGGGACCCCCATCTATACAGCACAAGTAAAGCATGTCACACACAGTTCACAAATGGGGGAAAGCACACTCTCCAGTCACACTCTCCAGTTATGGAGTTCTCGAGGGCTGTGCTGCTTTTACTGTGGAGGATCAGTAGGCTACCTTCCCAGCGTATTAGAGGTAGAAAGACATGCGCCACAGTAAGACCCTGTAACCGTTCCTCTTACTTAGCCTGGTGTAAAGGGTTGGGTAATATTCGCTTCTACAAATGATAGTGGTACACTGCAGGTTCATGCTGTGTTCAAAAAAGCCTCATGTTGGTAAAATGTCATGAATACACTGAACACCGCTCAACATACAGTAAGTACAGGAGTGACATGGAAGCAAGCATTCAGTGTTCATTTTGGTTAAAGCAGCAAATTGCAAAAATATAGCATTATTATGCATTTAAAATGGAGTCTTTATGGCCAATGAGTCCCTTCTCGTCTTGACAGTCCATACTAACACATATACTCTAAAAAATAGAAACATTGTGGGTAGTTGCTAGTCATCAAAGTTGAGGGAAACTACAGAAGAAGCTCATTTCACTTTGTGCTCTGCCTTTAGGTAATTCATCCCCTTTTTATTTATTGTTATTTGAAAATACACTTAGTTTGTCCTCGACAGGTTGTCTTTGGAGAGGTTGTGGGTTCAGAAACAACTTGATTATCAGAAAAATAACAGGTTCTGAAATGTTTCTTTCAGCTCTTCAATGAGAGAATTAACCTAGTCAGCCATTGGTTTGATCTGTGGACCGACAAGCAACGAAAACTGTTTTTGCATGCCGTGCTCGCCAGGTGCAGCAAATCACAGCTAAAGTAAGTATGCTGTGTAGATACTTTGGGATTTTTTTATTAACCTACTGAAAAGAATATGTTCATTATAAATCACAGGTATTCTAGAACTCTGTAACACCCATTCCATCAGGGGAGCGTACTGCAACATAGGGAGTAAAGCGACACAGTCTTAGGAAACCAATGGCATGCAAAACGTGCACCCCACATGTCTGCTTGACATCCCCTAAATCAGTCCCTTTCTTCTTTGATATAAATACATATTAGCTCAGCAGCCCCAGTGAGCTACTGAGCGCATCCTTGTCCTAGTGAAGATTCTTTTCTTAATCCTTTGGTGGTGCTGCCTCCTGTTTCTTAACTCATTTTTCTGAGTGCCGCTCTATGTTGCACGTTGCAGGCCTTTAAGAATACAGTTTCTGCAGCTTTCAGTTCTCTGAAGGGAACCTAATGACAGGGAATCTTCTTATGCAGTACTTGGAGGACTTTTGGGTCTGACCTTGGAAAATAAAGTTTCAGAACTCACCCTGGGTTGCCCCTGTGTTATCTACAGCTGATCTTCCACCTCTTGAGAGCAAGACCTTACCCCTTGCCATTAACCCCACATGTATTCAAACAGTTGGAAAATATCTGTAGTACTGGAATGGGGATAGGCTTTGTAGTGATTGCCATCTGTTGATCCAATCTGCTTGCTGCAGAGGGGGCAGAAAGCCCACTAGACAGCAGGGCAAATATATATATTTTAAATATATTTTTATTTTATTTTATCATGGTAATTAGCAAATTAGAGTGCTAACAGGCACCTGGAATCTTTGTAAAACATCAGAGGGAAGCGGGACAGCACAACATCCACATATATAGACTCCGCATATGGGATCAAGCAACAGAGTCAAGAAAGGATAACAGTTATGGATAACCTAAATTAAATTACTGTACAGACTTGGAGCAGTATCAAAGTGGAGGATCCGTTGCATCCTCAGTGGGGTCTAGGTCGTAATATTTTAGCCAGCTCCCCCAAACCCTGAGTAATTACGTGAGCATCCCCTTCTGTTATAGGTGTCTTTTTGGCTGCCACACACAGATCCATTACCACCTTCCATTCCCCTAGGTCGGGACCTCTGCCACCCCACCCCTCCCCCCAGTGACATGCTACATTTCTTTTATCCACCACCAGTCCCAGGTTACAAAAGAGGAATTTAGCCTGTGGAACATTCACATCTGTCGGGATAGAGAGTAGAATGTACTTGGACTCGAGAGGAATGTCTTCTTCCTTTATGTTGGGGAGTCCCCGCACCACGTTTGACCAATATGCCTGAATAGCTGGGCAGCCCCAGAGTGTGTGCTAAAATGTACTCCTAGCTCCTTTGCATATCACACAGTCTGGAGATGCCACTCTCCCTATTTTGTGTAGTCATTCACTGTCATAGCAGATGTGATGTAATATCTCAAGCTCTATCAGGTGCAAACTGGACTTAATAGCCACTTCCCTGGGTTGCATCAGGGTCGCCTCTCAGTCCTCATCATCCGTCTCTCCCACATCCCTCACCATCCTGTCTCTCAGTTTACCCAGTGTATCTGACATGTTGTTGTTCTGTGTTTTATAGGTGAGGGAGATTGCCTTTGATTCAAGCTCTTCCCTACCCTTAAGGCAAACGTATTTGTGCATGTCTAGTTTTCACAGCTCCTGTGCTTGCCAAGCATGTTGCAACTGGGCACATTTTAGATATTGGTTCAGGTTCATTTTGTTTTCACCCTGAAGGGAGGAAAAGGACATCCGGTCTCCCTCTTCTAAGAGATCACTGGTCTTGGGGAGATCTCAAGCATATGCCATGCCCTGAAGCCCTTGAGTTTGCCCAGTTTCTGCATCCACGCTCCTTCCCAAATGGGCATTAATCAGGTTACCTTACTTGCCCAGCCTGTACACCCGGTGGCTTTCTTCTAGGCCTCCAGTGCCCCCTGTGTTGCCAACAGCAACTGTCGGATGCCCTTCCCTTTGTACATATAGTGTAGCTGTGACCATGTCCCGACCTGTGCTCGTTCCAGCCTATATGTGGAGTGTCCCTGAGGTGCGAACGTCCACTCTTTTATAACCACCATATGCGCAGCCCAGTACTTGGCCCTAAGGTCTGGGATAGTGATCCCACCATTATATGGATTGATCTGAAGCATCATAATCTCTATTCGGGGTGCTACATATTCTACAGAGTCCTCATGCCCCCCTCTAATTTGGCAAACGTAGCTTCTGGGATTAAATATTATGTATTCTGCAGGGCATATAGAAGTTTGGGGAGTGTGATCATTTTAAAGATTTATTTTACCATGCTATAATTGCAATTGGTACAAAGTTGAGGCATAATAAGACACTACAGGTGATGTTGGTAAAAACAGATCTGTATCTGGTCTCAATTCCACAGCAACAGTACTGTTTGTCTTATTGCAGCAGTACTGTTTGTCTTATTGCATAAATATAAGTATTGTAATGCATAACAACAAAAACAGTAAAAAAAAAAATAGACATAAGTAAGAGCAGCAGCAAGAAACCTGCACAGCACCACATCAGTGTCAGAAAACAGTTCCCCCACTCCCCTGTAATGTAGGAGTAGGGGGCACAGAACACAAAAGGGTGGCAGATGGGGCAACCGGGGGAGGAAGAGGGCGGGAGGAAACAGACAGAACAACTCTCCACATGTTGTTTCCGCCTCGCAGGAACCCACACCAATATAAACACTCAGCTACATCCAGTTTCCAAACCTACACTCTACTCCTCCTCCAGGAAGCTCTCTGGATCTGGGTTTTGTGGGGCAGCAGTGCACTCATCCACTGGCACATCCATATCATCAGTGATCATTTTAAAGAGGGTCACCCTTCCCAACAGCATCAGGACTCCGCCTCTCCTTGAAGTCAATAGTACGCATTTCAGGTTCCTGGACAGACACATCTTCCTAAAAGAAGTCACATTGAATCCCAAATTCTGGAAAGCAACCATTCCCACTTGGAGCCTCCGAGGGAGGGTAGTTGAATTAAATGAGGCATATAGGGGCAAAGCACTGACTTCCCCCATTTTTTGTGATAGCCAGAGTGAGTGCCATAAGTCTCAAATGTCTAGAGAGTGACCAGGACCGTTGTCACACGCTCATTGACATACAGGAATATATCATCTGTGTAAAACAAGACCTATTCCTCCTCTGAGTTGATGCCCGAGACCTTGAATCCCTGGCTATCGGGATGAACTTGGATCATGCATGCCAAGAGCTCAATAGTGAGGGTAAGTAGCAGGAGGGGCAGGGGGCACCCCTGTCGGGTTCCCCTCTCAATTGGGAATGTTGATGAAAGGGTGCCATTCACCCTCACCGATACTGTGGGGGCCTGCTAGATTAGCGATATCCATTTTCTATAGTTAGGGCCAAAAACCAAACTTCTTCAGTGTCTGGTGAAGGAAGGGCCAGTGGATTGCATTGTTTGCCTTTTTGGCATCAAACAAAAGAAATACATTAGGTTCTTCCCTGTTGCGCACCTCACACATCCAATTATGCAACCAATGTAGGTTGAGTCTGGTAGACCTGCCGGACATGAACCTAGATTGATCTCCATGTGTGATCGGGACCACAACCGTTAGAAGCTTTGTGGAAAGTATTGTGCCCAGCCCCTTGGTTTCAGTGTTCAACAAGGAAATAGTGTGATGTGACTCAGAGCTAGTCACAGGTTTATCCTTCTTGTGTATCACCGTGAATGGAGTGCTTTGTAGATCAGGTGGTCATTTCCCCCTTGTCCCAGACCTCTCTGAAAAGCTCCAGCAAATACCATGCAGGTAGCCTGGCGTATCACTTAATGAATCTGTTCAGGAGGCCTTTGGGTCCTGGGGTCTTCCCTGATTTCAGTTTCACAATGGCTGACTGGACCTTGGGGAGTTTGATCTATTCTTCCAGTTCCATTCGGTCTTCATTGTGCACCACTGGCATATCTAGTGTGTCTAGGAATTCCTTGATGCGTTCTGCATCAGCCAGAGGCCGTGCCCTATAGATCGACCCGTAGTACCTTGCAAAGGCTTCTGCTATGTCTCCATCTGTCAAGTTGGCAACCTTGGACTCATCACTGATACACTGCACCCAATGGGCCTCTGCTTCTCTCTTGCTCAACCATGCAAACAATTTGCCGCCTTGTCCTCGGTGTCATACAGGCGATGTTGTATGGCTAATATGTGTTTCTTTTCCTCCCCCTGTGCTCATCGCAGTATTCTGTACAGACCACCTACATTTTGCAGGGGACCTGCGGGTCCACCTGGGCTCGAGTGGGACTGCCCAAGGTGTATCAGCTGCCACTCAATTTTCTCTATCTCTGCTGTCTCACGACACTTCTTGCATGCTAGTATATTCTGTTCCCTAAATCTGTTGACTGCCTTAAAGGCCTCCCAGAGAAATACTAATGAGTCCATCGACCCCTTATTTTCTCTGAAGTAGTGTTCCAAATAATCCCGGAGCTCCCAGGCAACCTCTGTGTCCTGAAAGTCCCATGTATTGATGTCCTCCCCCAAAGTTCCTGGAGACCTACATAGCTCCTGTTCTGGTCCACTCATGTCAGCGTCCCCTGATACAGGGGTTCTTTTTAATCAGTATGGCCACCCCCTAGTGCTGGAAGTGAACCCTGCATGTGCCAAGGTTTTCTATGTGCCCCTGCCCAAGTGTGGCACTGGGTTCCCAGCAGATGCGTCTCTTGAAAAAAAAACTATGTTGGGCTTTAGACAACGTATATGCCGCACAACCAAGCCCCGTTTCACCTTGCTGCCCAGAACGTTAACATTTTGTGACAGTATGGAGTACTGCATGTCCTCCTGAGACCTAACCTATGACATTGATGATTTGTGTAGTAATGCCTAAGTAACTACCCACCTGTGCTGTAGATGTGATGTGCCAATTATGCCCCCCTTGTCTACGAACTGAATGGGAGCTACAAAAAATTACCCAGTAGGATCCCCTCCAACCTGCCTATTCCTCCCCCCCCACCGACCACCCGCCACTCCAGTGAATGTATAACGTTCATGTCAACAGAACAACCACTCGCAAGAGAGGCTAGAGAGGTCTGTAGCCCACCCCTCCACTCGAAACACCAAGAGTTACTCCTACTTCTATAAAATTAATCTTAACAGGAAATGGAAATTGCTTTCCTGTTACCTCAGTCTGCACCCTCACTTCTTAACACTTCATCAATACCCATCCACCGATGAGGCATACAGAGTGTAGGATGATTAGCCTCTTTCCAGCAGCAACGGAGTGTCCCCACATGCCCCATAGGCAGCCCCTCCTTCATAGGACAGTCATACAACAGTGTCTTGCGGTGACGGCGAGAAGGGGGCACAAAGGGGGCCCGTTCCGATGCCCCCTGGCACCTCTTACATTGTCTCCTGCCATGCACTATGTCTCCAACCTGGGTTATTCCACATCTTCGTCATTCAGCCGACTTGCTGGGTCTACTCCTCAGTCTCTCCCTTCTGACACCATCTCCCGAAGTTCAGACGGACTTAACCCCATTCCGGTGGTCCAGCCAGTCCATTTTTTCTTCCGAGGAGCCAAAAAATTGTGGGCACCTTCAGTTTGGCTAGGTATAGTAGTATATATCGCAGGTTAAGTGATCAAAGTTTCTGCTTAACAGCTAGAAATGACTTTCTTTGGGCCTGGACCCTACGGGTAAGGTCACAGAAAATTTAAATTGTTGTCCCTTTGGTCCCTAAAGTTAAGGATTTTAGCAATAATATTCCTTGGCTGCTCCATGAAGAGCATGTTGTGTCAACGCTCTGTGTGCTTGTTCAGTCACAAAGAAGTCAGATAGGGCCCGCCACCCATCAGTCTGGTGAGCAGTCTCTCAAGGAAGAGCTCCATGGCCTCCCCCTCAGCCTGTTCGGGGAACCCCACAAAATGAATATTGCAATGCCTATATCTCCCTTCTGCATTCAAGGTGCTCATCAGAGTGAGTAACTTGCTCTGACAGGGCTCTATCACTGCCTTTACCTCCTGTGTAGGTATCTGCACCTTACCTTCAGTCTCTTTGGAGTGCTCAGAGACTCCATGGAGGTATGTGCACAGAAGGTTTACCTCAATGGTAATTGCATGCATTTTATGCTCCAAGACCTGCTTGGAGCTCTTAAGTGCCATCAGGATTTGCGACCTGAGGATTCCATGCCAGCGGTCTGAGGCTTGCATCTCTCCTCCACCCCCGCCTCAGCTGTTGTTCTGGCCCTGTGAAGTGGTCCATGCGCAATCCCTGTGATTCTCTCACGTCCTTCCCTCATACCATACTGGAGCCCACGTCACATACAGTGCCTTACAGAGCATCAGATCCTCTAATGGACAATGGGGCCATCCAGACACTGTGGGCAATGGGCCTGGGGGTTCCCCCATAGGTCAGAGCCCACTGCACTGCATCATTCCTGAGGAGGACAGGCAAGGGGTGGTAGGTAGGAGCCACATGTCTCAATCCAGTCCCAGGGTGCTCCATGTTCATAAAGTCCTTTTTATTTGTTTTAGGCCTGCAACGCAACCTCACCCAGCCAGGCCCCTGTAGCTAAACTTTCATAAGGCGAAGCCAGTCCCAGCATCAATCCCACATCTGTCAGTGGCTGCCACGTGAGCTGCTCTGTTTGGGACACAGTGGACTACGGATTCTGGCTAAACTGCTTCCACTCCTATTGGGTTCCTGGCCCCTTCACATTGGGCCGAGGTGGCAGGTACAGCTGTGGCCGCTGGTGGTCCGGGACCACCGTTGTTTCTGGGCTGCACCTTCCTCCTCTGTGCCTGTTCCTCCACAACCTAGCCTGATGCCCAGCGCCACCCCGCAGCACTGATCAGCCTTTTGGGGGACTCTCCATGTTCATCACCTAGGGCAGCTTTCTCTGTGGGAGTTGAGGCACTTCAAAAGTTTTCTGGATCACAGGATTTCCCAGAATTGCGGCGGGGTGCTGGGGAGCTCTCCCCTAGCATGTCTTGTCGATCATCTTGCTTGGCCACATCCCCTGACACCAGGGCAAATATTAATAAAGTTGTGGGGAAGGAGCGGCCAATCCTGAAATAAAGATTCTCCCACCCACCAATGGGTTTTCACATTGTTTTTCTGGTTTATCACCAGCCTTCTTATCCTAGAAGGCAAATGTCCACTACATACCAGGGATTGTGAAAAGAAAAAGGAATGGGATGGTAGAGCTGTCATTATACGTAAGAAACTGTGCTGTAAT
Organism: Pleurodeles waltl; assembly: GCF_031143425.1. Lineage (NCBI taxonomy): Eukaryota > Metazoa > Chordata > Amphibia > Caudata > Salamandridae > Pleurodeles > Pleurodeles waltl. Next base: position 514,957,067 of record NC_090444.1, on the reverse strand, counting down.
TAGCGCAACTCACACCAGCTACTAAACTCCTTGCTACTTGTCTTCATTTTAGAAATGTGTGGGTTTCTGGGTCCACTTACGAATTTCTCACCTTTTCACCCAAAAATTGCTATTAGGTAGCAACCACAAAAACAGGAAATATTGACCACCACTTAGATCATTGCATGAACTGAGGTGAAAGTAATGATTTATTATAGCTTGTTTCTAATGTTGCGACGAGGCTCATTGAAATACAGCAAATCATTTACAGGTACCATTTTTTTAAAGAAAAAAAACACTTGTTTTCTTTCAGAGCACTTTTTTCAAATTTTTCTAAAATAATCCAAGCAACACTCACATTTTGGCTATTTGGTTCCCTTCAAAGGGCACAACAAACCATAGATACCTTTAGAATCATTGACTGGAGGAAAGATGGAAACTTGGTCTTGATATATGTTTTCTTGAAAAAAGGTTTGGAGTCTTAAGTATGAACTACCCCAAATATCAAATGAGCATTGGCAATGGCAACAGGTCTCGCTTATATAAGAGCTATTAGCTTTGCCAATATGTTTTAGTCATGTTGTATACCAGTATGGCTGTTGTTCAGCAGGGCTAAAAGTTTGTCGTGTAATTATAGTGGTGTGGAGTGAAGTGTCCTAAAGTGGAGTGTTATGGAGTGGAGTAAAGTGTAATGTCATAGAGTGGTGTGGAGTGGTCTAGAGAGTTGTAGAGTTTCATGGAGTGAAAAGAGTGTCACAGTGTGGAAAGGCATAGAGTTGAGTGGAGTAGAGTGTCAGAGTGGATTGGAGTAGAGTGGAGTGGCATAGAGTGTTGATGATTTGCATAGCTGTTTTTACAGTACATAGAGTTGAGTAGAGTGGTGTAGAGCGGAGGAGATCATCGTGGAGTGGCATAAAATGGAGTAATGTTGCAGAGTGGAATGGCATAAAGCGAAGTAGAGTGTTGTAGAGTTGAGTGGCATAGACTAGAATGGGGTGGCATAGAGTGTCATTAAGTGAAGTGGAGTAGTAGAGTGGAGTAGTGTGTCATGGAATAGAGTGGAGTAAAGTGGCATGGAGTGGCGTAGAGTTATGCAGAGTAAAAAGGAGTGGCATAGAATGCAGTGACTTAGAGCACAATGGTGTTGAGTGGTGTACCGTGCAGTGGCATAGCGTGCAGTGGTGCAGAGTAGAGAGGCATTGAGTGCAGTAGTGGAGTGCAGTCTTGCAAAGTAAAGTGCCATTGAGTGCAGTGGCACAGAGTAGAGTGTCAATTAGTGGAGTGGCATAGATTGGAGTGGTTTGTTGTAGAATAGAGTGGAGTAAAGTGGCATGATGTGGCATAGAGGGAGTTGTATAGAGCGTCTTAGCGTGTACCAGTGTTCTAGAGTGGCATAGAGTGGAGTAGATGTAATGGAGTAGAGCATCGTAGAATGAAGTATCTTAGAGTGTAGTGTCATAGAGTGGTGTTTTGTAGAGTGGAGAACAGTGGCCCATAGTGAAGTGGCGTGAAGTACAGCAGTGCAGAGTACATTGGCGTAGAGTGCAGTAGTGTAGAGTATATTGTTTCAGATTAGGGTGAAGTGGTGTGGAGTGGTGCAGGGTATAGAGGAATGGTGAAGATTAGAGTCCAGACGTGTAGCTAGAGTGGCATAGAGTGATGCATAATGTAGTGGCTTGTAGTGTGGAGTTCATTGGCGTAGAGTGGCATAGAGATGACTGGTGCAGAGTAAAGTGCAGTTGTAGAGAGTGCAGTGGGATTGAGTGCATTGACGTAGAGTAGAGTGGTGCAGAGTAGAGTGATGAGAAGTGCAGTGGTGTAGAGTGGCGTAGTGTACAGTGGAGTAGAGTGTTGCAGAGTAGAGTAAAGTGACATAGAGTGTATTGATGCAGAGTAGTTGGTGCAGCATGCAGTGGCGTAGATTGCATTGGTTTTGAGTAAAGTGGTGTTCAGTGAACTGGTGTAGAGTAGAGTGGTGTAGAGTGCAGTGGCATAGGGTGGAGTGGCGCAGAGTAGAGTGGACTGGCACAAGGCAGAGTGCAGTGGCATAGCATAGTGGCATTGAGTGCATTAAGGCATAGAGAAGAGTGGTGTAGAGTGGAGAGTGCAGTTGCGTAGAGTGCAGTGGCATAGAGTAATTGTTTCAGAGTAGAGTGAAGTTGCATAGAGTGGAGTGGTGAAGGGTAGAGTGCAGTGGTGCAGGGTAGAGTGCAGTAGCATAAAGCAGTTTCATAGAGTGCAGTGGCACTCAGTGCATTGTTGCAGAGGAGAGTGAAGTAGAGTGGAATGGTGCTGAAAGGTAGAGTGCAGTAATGTAGGGTAGAGTGCAGTAGCATATAGTAGTTTCATAAGGTGCGGTGGCATACAGTGCAGTGTTACAGAGTAGAGTGAAGTAGTGTAGAGTGGAGTGGTGCTGAGTAGACTGGTGTGGCCTAGACTAGAGTAGTGTAGAGTGCATTAGCATAAAGTAGTTTGGTGTAAAGTAGAGAGGCATATAGTTAAGTGTTGTAGAGTGCAGTGTCATAAAGTGTAGTAGAGCACAGTATATTAGTGTGGCATAGAGTGCATTGGCATTGAGTGGTACAGAGTAAAGTGCAGTGGTATATTGTGTAGTGCCGCAGAGTGGAGTAGAGTAGCGTAGAGTTCAGTGGCGGACAATGCAATGTTACAAAGTACAGTATTGTAGAGTACAGTGGTGTATAGTAAAGAAATGTATAGTGGATTGGATTATAGTGCAATGGTGAAGTGGTGCAAAGTAAAGTGATGTAGAGTGCAATGGTGTAGAGTGCCATAAAGTGCAGTGATTTAGAGTAGAGTGTTGTAGACTATAGTGGCATACAGTGCAATGGTGCAGAATAGACTAGCGTAGAGTGTTGTTTCGTAGAGCATCGTTTTGAGTAAAGAGGTGCAGAGTGCATTGGTGTTGCATGCAGTGGTGTAGAGTGCAGTGACATAGAATAGTGGCGTGGAGTGGTACAGAGGGTAGAACTTAGTGGTGCAGATTGGAATGGCATAGACTGCAGTGGCATAGAGTAGATTGTGTCAGAGTAAAAGTGCAGTGGCATAGAGTGCATTATCGTAGAGTGCAGTGTTGTAGAGTGCAGTGGTGTGGAGTAGATTAGAGTGGCTTATAGTGGATTGGCATAGAGTGCAGTGGCATAGAGTGGAACGAAGCAGAGTAAAGTGGTATAGAGTAATGACATACAGTGCAGTAGAGTGGTGTGGCATAAAGTGCAGTGGTGCAGAGAAGAGTGGCGTAGAGTGCAGTGGCTTACAGTGTAGTGGTGTAGAGTGCATTGGTATAGAGTGGTGCGAAATAGACTGCAGTGTCATAGAGTACAGTGGTGTAAAGTGAAGTGTTGCAGAGTAGGCTGGCGTAGAGTAACATGGAGCGCAGTGGCATAGTGTGGTCAGAGTAGAGTGGCCTAGATAGCAGTGGGGTAGAGTACAGTGGTGCAGAGTAGAATAGAGTGGCAGAGAGCACAGTTTTATAGAGTAGACTGTTGTCGAGTGCAGTGATGTAGAGTACAATGGCGTAAAGTGCAGTGGTGTAAGGTCTTGTAGAGTAAAGTGGCATAGAGTGTAGTGGTGCAGTCTAGACTGGGGTATAGGGCAGTGGCATAGAGTGCATTGGTCTTGGGTAAAGTGGTGTAGAGTGCAGTGTCACAGATTAGAGTGTAGAGGCGCAGAGTAGATTGGCACTGAGTGCAGTGGAGCCGAGTTCAGTGGTATAGAGTAGATTAAGAGTAGAGTAGAGTGGAGTTGAGTTGAGTACAGTAGAGTACAGTGGCATAGAGTAGAATGCAGAGTAGATTAGAGTAGCATAGAGTTTATTGACAATGAGTACACTGACGTAAAGTGGAGTGGGTCAGAGTCCTTATCAGCCAGGCTAACTTGAATCTAGTGGCACAGTGAGCCTGGGACCATCCATCATTTGTTCTTTTTGCATTTGTCGCCCTAAGTGGGAAAGGTATGCCCAGATGTGTGTCCCATGCTTGCTATGCCACAGGATTCAAGCTAGTCTAGCTGCTGATGAGGGGTGATTCCTCGAAACCTATCCCAGGATGCTTGTTTCCGGTCCAGGGAGGACCTGGCCTGGATGTCCGATCTGGACTATTCCCATGGGGAGCAGGGTGAAGATTGATTGCGTATACCTGGGTCCAAACTGAAATGGCTTGGCGAGCAAAAAAACAATGGATTTAGGCCCAGATCTGTGACTGGGGGTGAAGGTTTGACATTGTGCAACATTCCGTCCATCTGTTCTTTTTGCTTCTATCAACTTATGATGCAGGGTGCTGGGACAGGGATATGGTTGTGTGATCTGAGGGGTGACATTAATGTGATTTTAGATGCAGTGTTGGACAGATATAGTACCACTAGGCATCCGCCCCGAAGGTGGCCCACTACCTACATAATGTCCTTACTGATCATGACTTAGTTGATGTATAGAGACTTAGCAATGGGAATGTTACTTGGGATACCTGTACCACATAAACACATAGGACTTCATTATGACTGCAGCGGTCTTTTCCAAAGACCGCCACAGCGGTGGCTGCCGAAAGACCACAGTATTATGACTGCCACCGGATATCCACACCGCAGGCGGTCGGATATCCGGCGGCATTCACAACGACGGTCGGCGGCGTTTAGGTGGTTCTATTGCTGGCACCGCCACGCTAGAAAAACACCGCCCACAGAATTAGGACCAGTAATTATGTGTGGCGGTCCTTTGGTGGTGGGGTGCTGCCAGCGATGGGAGCGCCGGGTCCTGTCCCCTCATGGAGGAGCACCTTGTCGGATGAGGTAAGTGTCGTCCGTAAGGGGAGGCGGGCGGGAGGGTGTCAATGGGTGTATGCGTGTCATGAATATGGTGGGGGAGGGGGAGTGTTTGTGCATGCCTGTGTGTCTGTGTAAATGTGGTGCTGGTGATGCGTGTGTGTATACATGTGGATGGGGGTGTGGATAAGTGAATGGGTAAGGGGGGGTGGTGTGGGTGGGTGCATACATGTTTGTGTGTGTATATGGTGTGTATGTGCGTGCGGTGAGGTACGATTGGGGGGTGGGGGTGTGGTTGTGTGAAGATGAGTGAGGGGGTGGAGGTTGTGTATGTATGTAGTTGAAGGGAGGGGCGGGGGATGGAGAGTGTATGCATGTGTGATGTGTATGGGTGTGTATGTGTGTGTCTAGGGGGTGAATGTTGTGACTGGGGGTGTGTCTGTGTGTGTGGGTGCATGTGTGTGTGGGTCCGGTGGTGTTTGGGGGGTATCCCGGCAATAAGAATGCACGTTGCTGTCGGCAGGATACCTTTCTGCCACCAGGAAAATGCTGGTGGTGTCCTTAGTCAATATTACCTTGGCGGTTATTCGACTCCTGCCAGGCTGGAGGTTTCGTCGGGCTATGGTAAAGCTGCGGGACGGGCGGGACTCAGCAGAATGGCTGTGGCCAAACCGCCACGGTCGTAATATGGCGGTCTGCACTGTCGGTCCTGCGGCGGTGAGACCACCACCATGGCCTAGGCGGTCCATGTATAATGAGGTCCATAATGTGCGGTACCGGATAGACTGTTGGCTGGTCAGTCAGGAGATCTGCTCATGCTTGACCCGCGTTGAGCACCTGCCCAGAACGCTCCCTGATCACTCACTGTGCTACTGGAGCTCTCATTAGAGAGAGAGCTTACAAGTGCGTCTATGTGGAGACTTCCAGTAGGGATGCTGCATGATCTGCCTTATCAGGAGCACGTTTGCACTGCTACAATGGATTACTTCACCCTTAACTCTTTCATTGTGTCTTCCGTGAGCACTGTCTGGGAGGCCTTCAAGATAATAACATGGGAGGTCTGCCAGTCTAAACAATTGGGCATATTGCGGTCCTTGCACGGCCAACTAAGATGCTCAGAGGCAGATGTTAGGGGACTGGAATTGAGTTATGATGCAACTGGTGACGACATGGCAGTAGCGGACATAAAGAAAAAGCTAATTGAATATAATGAACTGGCTGACAGGGTGTTACATTACTTAAATAAAGAAACCAGGGCTAGAGTGTTCGGGGAGGGAGATGGAGCGAGAAAGACCCCGGCCAGTCTCCTCCTGAAGCCTCGAGCTGCCGACTGTATCCATCAGATTGTAGATGAGATGTATGGGGTGCACACTGATACTGGCGGTATTACAGAGACCTTTATATGTTTCTATTGCACCTTGTACCAAACCACGGTCGACCAGACTGGAGAGCATTTAATGGCCTATTTAGGGCACATACAGCTCCTCTGGTTAGACACTGAACACAGGCAATGTCTTGATATCCCCTTCACAGTTAAGGATGTTGTGCAGGTGATCCACGTTATGTCTGGTGATAAAGCACCTGGGCTGGACGGCAGCCACCCTACTTCCATAAGGAGTATGCTTCACCTCTGGTGCCTCACTTGCTTCCTGTCTATGAAGAAGCCTTCAGGACTGGTAGACTTCCACTCTCTCTACGAGAGGCCCTTATTGTCTTTTTATTGAAATCAAGTAAAAACTCGTAAGAGCGGTGAGTCCTACAGATTGTTCTTTAGGATAAATGTGGACAATAAGATACTGGCCAGATTAATAGCTACTGAAGACCATTGTTCAGCCATTCGGGCCAGTCGGGCTTTGTTCTGGGCCGCTCAACTGCCCATAACTTCGAAACACGTTTGCATTGCTCCATACACTAATCCCAGAGCTGCAGGACTTGGTTTTTTTTTGATGCCACAAAGGGGTTCGATTATTTGGAATGGACTTATTTGTTTTGACTATTGGAAAGAATGGGCATCAGTCGCCAGCTCCTGTGGTGTAACAATTTCTCTGTATGGACCCTACCGCACACCCTGAGGTCAATGGTGCGGTGAGCCCCTCATTTGTGGTCTCCATGGGCACCAGGTAGGGATGCCTGTTATTTCCTTAACTGTTTGTGTTAGCTGTAGAGGTATTGGTGGCCCGGTTGCAAGAGCATTACTCAAACAGCAGTCTCATTTACACCGCCACATGCCTGATGATATGTACGTACATGGATGAAATCACTCCTTACATCCTTCACCCGTTATTCAGGAGTTTATTCATTATGGGCGCCTCTCGGGTATAAAAATGAACTGGTCTACATCAGTTTTGTTTCCCCTGATGCCATGCATGGGAAAGGTCAGCACTGAATACCCTTTATGTTGGGTTGATGCAGCCGTTAAATATCTGGGCATATGGATTAGCAGAAACCTGGATGAGGCGTGGTATGAGAATTATGGGGAAATGCTGATATGGTTAAAGGACCATGTGCCCTTTTGGAACACTGGCCAGATTGCAACTACCAAGATGGTCATCTTGCCCAAATTTTTGTATTGTTTCTTAAATATACCCATCCCGCTTCTTTGCACACCTTCAGTCTGTTCTCGCTTCCCTGGCATGGGCAGGTCAACAACCCAGAGTGACTTGGGAACTGCTTACACTCCCCTTCGAGCAAGGCATATTATTGGAATCATCCTATGCCTTCCCAACCGGATGTGGCTGTCGAGCTGGATAATGTGGCTCCTTGCCCATTGATGAACATGATATGTCTTCCTGTGAAGCGACCCAGAGCTGAGGTGGATACTGTTGCACTGTTTAGGTATGGTACCAACTCAGATGTCATGCAACCTGGTTGATGTTCTACACACAGTTCGATCCCTCGTTGCAGAACCTGGCTGTACCTTGCGACTGCAGCTGACAATAATGAGGCGACTGTTCTCTATGGGCAAGTTTCTTACCATCCATGATATACAGACTGACCTGCACTATACCCCACTGGACACACTTTAATTCACAGACTTCGAGCTGCTGGTTGGGAGGTGTTCCTAATTTTTCCTGCTGCTCCACCGGAACTACATTCGCTTGAACTGCTACTCATCGCATCCTCTTTCAGAGAACTCATCACCCAGTTGTATGCCACAATGCAGGAGAAAGCAACTCTATGTAACCTGAGGGTTTGTGATCTTTGGCAGAGAGACTTGGGTGTGGAGTTAATGGGGGAAAAATGGGTGTACTGTTGTACCTTGACTTGTCTTCTTTCTCTGAGTTATCTACTGCACTTGGTGCATTTTACATTTCTTCACAGGCTGTATTGTACTCAGGTCATGCTCTGGCAAATGGGCCTGCTAGATGCATGCTCTCTGGGGTGCTGAATGCGGATTTCCTACACTTGGCATGGCATTTGTAGGTCCTAGGTTGGTGGCCTCTGTACTTAACATTGTGGACACTATTACTGATGGCCAGATTGATAGGACCCCGTTGGTGGTCATCTTTGGTTATGTAAAAGAGGTTTCGTGGGAAGTGCAGCGTCTCATGGCCATGCTCCTTATTCTTGCTAAACAACAGCTTGCTATGCATTTTGGTACACGACCTGTGCCTGTGGCCCAATGCTGGTTGGGTGATGCTGTGTATTGCTGTGACCAGTTGGACGCTTCTTGGGATCTTATGCCCTCCGATTTGAGACATAAGGGCGTATGGCAGTGGTTCCCAAACTTTTTCGACCTGCGGCTTCCTTGACCTATTGGCTGTTGGCCACGGTTTCCCATTATATTACTTTTTTTGGGGGTGGGGCGATGTAAGTCCAGCCTCGGGAGTTTTCCATTATTCTCCCTGAAAATAATTGAGATGAAACCAATGAAGATATTACACACACAAGACAAGGGCTTTGAATTAGCCCTCTTCATCGATTAGTCTGTTCAATTTTCGGTTCCACTTTGCTCCCACCCGCCGTAGCATGTAACAAAAGATAATGGTTCAACCCACTTCATCCATTAGGTATCTTGCAATGTGAGTGACCACATTTTGCCTGATCACATGTACATAGCTGACTGATAAGGAGTGCACTTCAGTGCCACAGCTGGTGCTCTTGCCTGCTCGGCCAAACATATGTTTAGATTGTTTATACTTTGGCATGTTGCATATGTTTGCAAGTAATAAATAAATAAAAAGCTCAAGCGTACCAATGACAGACATACTTTATACTGTCTTTTCGAAAAAATACTTGAGTTTGCAATGCTTGTAAAAGAACAAAGATGTAATTCTTGCTGCATGTGCACAAATATACAAAAATGCACTGTTCAGCCCTACTTTAAAAGGCATGCTGCACATAAATTTCTACTGAAATGGGTTCAGTACCATTAAAACTTTCCAGAAAAAGGAACAGAGTGTTGTAACATATGTACAGAATTCAGTTTAAAACTATTGTGCATTCCTCTGAAAAATTTAATCTGGAAGGGAAATGTACCTGAGTATTTGTATTGCTGTTTTCCTTATTCATTTGATGTTTAAGGTTGCAATCACTGTTTGGGGTAGAAAAAGAAAGAATGTCACTGAGGGGAGTGTTAGAAGCTAGCCACAAGTTTTGTTTTTAGGAGGTAGATTTTGGGCATTGTGTCAAATTAACATGCATTAGACAAATCTAGAGGATGGCTCAGTGGGTTGAGCGGCTAAAACAAAAAGCTACAGTTACGCACCTGCTGCTTACATGTTTTTTTGGACTGGAACACGGTTATACTATTTAATTCACATGTATATCCTAAGGGAAATTCATGCAAGAATACATGGAATGAAAGCGGCAAACTAGCTCCCAAGCTAGATCTCATGTTGCTGGCTTAAAGTAGAGAAGAAATGTATAGTGCAACTCCGCAATGGAACACTGTGTTGCTTTTAGCGGAGACATGCCAGTGCCCGCACAGGGTAGTACAGATCAAATCATCTCTGATGTAGCATCTTGAAGAAGGAGAGGGCCAATTGATGAGCGCTTCTCTGAATAATCTGCCAGTTGCATTAGAGGAGGGAGATTTGATGTTACTGTACAACTTAATCTCCACTAATTGTGAAACCCACCTGATTTATGTTCACACCTCATTCCTTTTCATCTCTGCAGATTAGAACTACTCTAGTGGGCTAGTTCTTTTAACACAACAGAATACTTAAGGTGGTCATCTCAGTGAGCCCGATTGCGCCACTTTTGAACCCTTTGCACTACATCGCCAGGCATAATGTAGGTAAAGGTGGCATTCCCCCCACTAGGGGGGCCAAAAACATGCCGCAAAGAAATCTGTCAGATTTCTTTACAGCATTTTTTTCCAGAACTTTTAACACCTGCTCAGAGCAGGCGTTAAAAGGAGGCTTCCATGGTTGCAAGGGCCTCTGGGTGCTTTGCAGGTTTAGCATCAAAAATGTTCATGCTAATCTTGCAAAGAGCTTGAGTAGTGTAAAATAAATTCTGACGCTAGTGCCCTAACTACCGCCATGGTGTGCCGTATTTTAAATAAAGCGCACACATGGTTACATTAGGGGGGGCGCTAAGGGGCACAAGAAAAGTGGTGTAGCACTGTGTGTAGCAGCACTTTTTTCTAGTATGCCACATGGGGCATATTTAAGAGACCCTAGTGCCATTCTAACGCCACATTAGTGTTATTTGTTCATGCTAATGTGGCGTTAGAAAGCTAAAAATGCTGCACCATTGCGGCACTCCCTAACCTTTTGCGCTACACTATGCCTGCGCCAGGCATATTGTATGCAAAGGGGGCAGCCTGCCGTAAGGGGGGGCAAAAATGAAGAAATCTGTCAGACGCAAAGAAATCTGTCAGATTGATTTGCGTCTTTTTTTTCCTGCACTTTTAACGCCTGCTCAGAGCAGGCATTAAAAGGAGGCTTCCATTACAATTTTTGACGCTAATCCTGCAAAGGGCCAGACTAGCGGAAAGAATTCTGATGCTAGTCCCCTAACTACCGCCATTGTGTGCCGTATTTTAAATATTACGCACACATGGTGGAGTTAGAGGGATGCTAAGGGGTGCAAGAAAGGTGCCGCTGCACTATGTGCAGCACCACATTTCTTAAATATGCCCCATAGTTCTTTTTTTTTTTACAGCAGGCATATGAACCCTCTATGCTACTTTATGTTGGGTCAAAGCTGCCCCGAGGCAAAACTCCCATCTCTCTCCTAGCAGGAACATTAATCACAAGAGGTATCTTGACATTTTAATTGTTTCCTGAAGGCTGGACGCACAAGGAACTTTTCAGGTGCTTTTAAATCGCAAGTTTCGGAAGTTATTGCTAAACACAGGGCCCCCTGAGGTCAATCAATCAATCAATCAATCATAAGATTTATAAAGCGCACTAATCACCCGTTAGGGTCTCAAGGCGCTGGGGGAGGGGGGAAGCTACTGGTCGTATAGCCATGTCTTTAGGTGTTTCCTGAAAGTTAGGAGGTCTTTCGTCTGGCGAAGGTGGAGCGATAGGGAGTTCCAGGTCTTGGCGGCCAGGTGGGAGAAGGATCTTCCTCCGGCGGTGGTGCGGCGGATGCGGGGAACGGAGGCGAGGGCAAGGCTGGCGGAGCGAAGGTTGCGGGTGGGGGTGTGGAAGGTGAGTCTTTCATTGAGGTAGGTTGGGCATGTGTTGTGGAGGGCCTTGTGTGCGTGGACGAGGAGTTTGAAGGTGATCCTCTTTGGTATTGGTAGCCAGTGTAAGTCTCTGAGGTGGGGGGTGATGTGGTGGCGGCGAAGGACGTCCAGAATGAGTCGGACGGATGCGTTCTGGATTCTTTGTAGCTTTGTTAGGAGTTTGGTTGTTGTACCTGCATATAGGGCGTTTCCGTAGTCCAGTCGGCTGCTGACCAGGGCGTGGGTGACAGTTTTCCTGGTTTTGACGGGAATCCACTTAAAGATTTTCCGGAGCATGCAGAGGGTGTTGTAGCAGGAGGAGGAGATGGTGTTGACCTGCTGAGTCATGCTTAGTGTGCAATCCAGGATGAATCCCAGGTTGCGTGCGTGGGTGGTGGGAGGTGGTGCGCATCCTAGGGAGGTGGGCCACCAGGAGTTGTTCCATGCTGAGGGGTTTGCTCTGAAGATGAGGATCTCTGTCTTGTCTGTGTTTAGTTTGAGGCGGCTTGCTTCCATCCAGCTGGTGATGGCTTGGAGTCCATTGTGGAGGTTGTTTTTTGCAGCTGTAGGGTCTTTTGTGAGGGAGAGGATTAGCTGAGTGTCGTCTGTGTAGGAAATTATCTTGATGTGGTGTGTTCGTGCGATGTTGGCGAGTGGGGCCATGTACACGTTGAAAAGCGTGGGGCTGAGAGATGAGCCTTGGGGGACACCGCAGATGATACTGGAGGCTTCTGATATGAATGGTGGGAGGTGGACTCTCTGGGTTCTGCCTGTAAGGAATGATGAGATCCAGTTGAGTGCTTTGTCGAGGATTCCAGCTTTATGAAGGCCTGTGCAGAGAGTGTGATGACAAACCGTGTCGAAGGCTGCGGGAGGTCCGGGAGGATGAGTGCTGCTGTTTCTCCTTCGTCGAGCATGGTCCTGATGTCGTCTGTGGCAGCGATGAGTGCGGTCTCGTTGCTGTGGTGTTTGCGGAATCTGGATTGGGAGGTGTCGAGAGCCTTGCTGTCTTCCAGGAATCGGGATAGTTGGCTGTTCACGATTTTCTCGATTACTTTGGCTGGGAATGGGAATGGGAGAAGGGAGATTGATCGGTAGCTCTTTGGGTCATCTGGGTCTGCCTTGGGTTTTTTCAGCAGGGCGTTGACTTCTGCGTATTTCCAGCTTTCTGGGAAGGTGGCTGACTCGAAGGAGATGTTGATGGTGTTGCAGAGATGAGGAGCGATGATGATATTTGGATTATTGAAGATATGGTGAGGGCAGGAGTCCGATGATGATCCTGAGTGGATGGAGGCCATGGTGTTGGCGGTGTCTTCTTTGTTGACGGGGGTCCAGTTGTGGAGGAGGTTGATGTTGCTTGGGGAATTGGGTTTGTGGGTGTTTGTAGTCAGCTGGTGGGCCTGGGGGTTGAAGCTGTTGTGGATTTCTTCTATCTTTCGACGGAAGTGGGTTGCGAGTGAGTTGCAGAACTCCTGTGATGGCAGGGATTCGTTGGAGCAAGTCTTGGGAGAGGAGAGCTCTTTGATGATGCCGAAGAGCTCTTTACTGTTGTGAGTGCTGGTGTCAATGCGGTTTTTAAAGTGGGTCCTTTTGGTGGTGCGGATCAGTTGGTGATGTTTGCGTATGGCATCTTTGAATGCGATGTGGTTGGAGTTGGTAGGTTCGCGGCGCCAGGTTTTTTCCAGTCTGAGACATAGCCGTTTGGCTTCCTGTAGGTCTGGGGTGAACCATCTGGCCTTGATTCTGTGGGGGGTGTTTGGGTGGTTTTTGAGTGGTGCAAGAGTGTTGGCGCAGTCCTCTATCCAGCGGTTCAGGTTGGTGGCGGCTGAGTTGGGCTCCGTAGTCTCGGGGGTGGGTCCTGGGCGAGTGTGGAAATCAGTTGATCCGTCGATATGTTTCTCCAGTTGCTTTGGGGGGTTGTGTGCGGTGGTGGTGGGTGACTGGCTTCTGGTAGGAGAAGTGGATGCATCAGTGGTTTGTCCAGCTGAGTTCGGTGGTGTGGCTGATATAAATGTGGTTGCTGGCTGAGAAGACTGGGTCGAGTGTGTGGCCTGCGGAGTGGGTGGGTGAGCTTGCGAGTTGTCTGAGGCCGAGGTTGGCGAGGTTGTCCAGTAGGTTGGTGGGGTTGGCGTTGTTGTTTTCTAGGTGAAAGTTCAGATCGCAGAGGAGGATGTATTCTGTGGTGTCGAGGGCATTGGTGCTGACGATGTCGGCGATGGCTTTGCTAAAATGAGAGCAGGGGCCAGGGGGTCTATAGATCAGAGTTCCTTTGAGGGTGGTGTTGGCGTTGATGTGGATTCTGAAGTGGAGGTGCTCGGTGAGGTTGAGGGTGGTGCGGCCGCACCGCTCGCACCCCCCATAAGTCGGCCCTACTCATACTGTACGCTGGCTTGGTGCCGCCGTTCTGGCTGTTGCAGCTGCTCCTCTCTGCATTGGACATATTGGCTTGGGCTAATTAGAGGCAGGATGCATAGGAAAACGAACAGACATCGAGGAATCCATGAGGAGCATACTAGGTATAAACAATAGAATAAGTGGTTCCCAAACTGAGACCCATGTGCACATCGTTTTGTGGCACCCCTGACTAGTATTGATGGCGCACAGTTTAGAAACCACTGGATATGGTGACCCCTGCTTGCCTGTTTGGATCTTGTGGAGACCCTGGATAGTCCTGATTATCGGGTTGTGGGCTTATAACATTGCAAGAAGTGGAATGTAATGAGTTTATAGGGGTCTGTCCTCCTCTGCCCAAGTTGATTGTACCAGAATGGTGATTTTTATGCATTTTACACAAATTAGATGCTTTATAATATCTCCATGCTCCTGCTAAGTGGGGGGGATGTATTCTGTATGTACCACTTCTATTTGATTGTTCAACTAAAACTCGATAAATAAATATATTTAAAAAAAATTGCATTACAAAACACACAGCCTGTTATAAACAATGAGCTGAATGCATTCCCAGGGAAGCTTTCCAAATGTCCCTCTGATGTTGTTAGCAAACTAGACAGTTGTGTTGTATGGTATGCTTCGACCCAAAATGGGGCTCAGTACTTAGGACAAAAACCTACAGTGTTTAAAGACACCATGTCCAGAGCATCTGTTGAGTTTTAAAGTGCAGAAAGTGAAACACAGTTTCAAACATGATCTAGAATTTGAAGATTGTCAGATTAAAGCAATACATATGAACGATGATAGACAGCGCAGTAACTTTCTATTCTTTCTATTATTTTTTCCATCATTAACTATATTTATGTGACCTGGGGAAAAGTAGGAATGAAACGTTTATCATTTAAATTGGTTGAGTTTAAATAAATACATTCATAAACAGGACTCTGATCTATTCATGTCAAAATTATCCAGTAGAATTATAGGACAGCGTGGAAGGAAGGCTTGGAGTTTTGTAGACTATCTAGGTGTAATTTGAAAGACACATCATTAAATGTAATTTGTTTTATATATTAGGAGACCAAGAAGTAGATGAGATTAGAAACATATATCTGACATTGTTGGCCGTAGAATCTTCAAAAATGTAATGTGTCTATTTAAGGTCTACTTTGATTCATTTAACAATACATAAATGTCATATGTCTGAAAGTTAAGGAGCTAGTCATAAATAGGTCACACCCACTAACAGAAATATCTTTGTGACTTAAGCTCATATGTTTTACAGGGGTATGGATGGAGTCAACAGAGTGTTATTTCTATTCCTTTTTCTTCTACAGGTTTGTGCAGAAGTGGTTCACAGAAGTAGTTCCTGTTATGAAGCTGGACTTCACCACAGTGCTTCCACGGTTCCTTTCCCTGTATATATTCTCATTTCTGAATCCCCAGGAACTGTGTGCTGCTGGGCAAGTCAGCTGGCATTGGAAATTTCTTACTGAACAGGTATGTCCCTTCTCTTGGCCATGATCCTCAGTATCAAGTTATGGAATGTTTTCAATATCAGTTCTACATGAATGCACATAACATTTCTGCTGTGATTGTTAGCTACTTGTATTTGCGCATTTTTCATGTTTTTCTGACTCTACTGATTACGTCATTATGTGCAGACTAAGCTTATATGTTGATAATTGGCAAAAGAGCAGAGCATATGGGTTTAAACTACACACAAGCAAGCACAGTAGAGGAATTAATTTTGGTATTACAAATGAAGAATCCTAGCTAATACAAAGAAAAGCTTAAATGTTATTAATGAAAAAGAACTGCAGATTATACTCAGCTCTATTTACTACAAGTTCACAGCAGCCAACAACCACCTCACATAATTAACATTACATTTACCAGAGTTCTCAGAGTGTTGGAAACTGTAAACGTGTGACACCCCTTAAGAAATCCGGTATCATCAGGGGTGTTCAGTTCAATTTGACATCCTTCTTGACCTCTTTTTTTGGTAGAGGAATCAATTTCCAGGCTCCGATTGATCCTTTCCATCAAAGGTCCCTTCACTCCTGTTTCTATTCAACACCTGATAATATACCATAAGGTCATAAACCCATCCAGACACCGGCGAACCATATATTCTGTTGAACTCATGAACATTTAAATATTCTATACCACAAACGGGAAACATTATGAAAGATATCAGAACCACTTAGGTCTCAATTAAGAATGTCTGTGTAAACGAAATGGAAGGAGGCTGAGAACAGAAATTACCAGTCCCATCAGAATGATAAGATTTATGGGAACACCGCGGACTTGGTCTTCTTCAACCAGATACTTTCGCTGCCGAAAGCATCTGAAACTTCCTGCAGGAACAGCACGTGCAAAATGAGTAATTACAAGATGTTAGAAAACATGTTATTGGTTGAGGGGAGGTGAAGCCCCTCACTTAGACAACTACCACTATCCTTGTCAGGGTAAACCGCAAAATTCACTAAACTAACCTGTGCTGAACCCTCTGATAGCTTGGCACAACAACAGTCAAGCTTAACATAGAAGCAATGTGTAAAGCATTAATGCAGCACACAAATATCAATAAAGTGAGAACACAAGAAAAATCCCAAACCAATAAGAAAAATTAGAATACTTTTCATAAGTAAAATTATACCAGAACAACAAAAATCCAATCAGTAGAATGAAAGATAAACAGTTTTAAAGTTAGTTTAGTGAAATAAAATTTGGAAGCACAAAGCGACACTGGCGGTTATCTGGGTGTGCAAAGCTGTGGGAAAGTCACAAGTTCAGGCTGGATGGAGCACAGGTCGAATACAGAAACCAGGTTAGTCCAGCTGAAAAGTTGGCTTCTAAGTCTGGCGCAAAGAGTTCTGTTTAGGTTGCAGGAGGCTGGGCCAATATGAAAAGTCGAGCAGAGCTTCTGGCTTCTAAAGATAAAAGTCAGACATACCAATAGAATGGTGTGTTTCAAAATATTTCACTATGAGCTCTAATTTAAAGATCATTTTGAAACATTGGCCTATGCTCCAAGCGGATGAGGACGTCCATGGAATGTTCAATGAATTGCCACATTTTGCCTATGAAAGGTCCAAGAATTTGAAAAAGAAACATCTTGAATAGCCCATCAAACAATATGACAGCGATGTCTACAAAGGGTTGGTAGCTTGTTTAAATTGTGGCAATTGTAATAATATAATGAAAGGATTAGTACTCACCCATTCTCGCAAAGGAGCTGAAATCAAACTTCAAGTCAATGCCACTTGTGATTCCAAGAGCATGATTTATTTGTTGAAATGTCTTTGCCGCTTAGCCTATGTAGGAAAGACAGAATGCTAGATCAAGACGAGAGTTACTGAACATAAGAGCAACATACGCACTAAGAATGAAAAATCTGCTGTAGCAATGCATTATCCAAGGACGTAGCATTTCTCAACTATGATGTAGTGTATTAGAGATTGTTGAAACAAGAGAAGGGATTGATCATAAAAAGAGGTTACTGAAGCGAGAGATTCATTGGAGAAAAAGACTTGACACTCTTGTACCTAGAGGTCTGAATGACTTATTTGAATTGAGCTGCCTCTTGTAATTCCATGTAACTAATGTTTGATGGTTCTTTATATTCCTTTTTTTTCTCCTAATTTTTAACTCTTGGTTTATGATCCAGAATTACTTCTGGTTATAATGAATGATTTTCATCAGCCACCAAGAAACCCAGAGGGGCGTATACAGTGTGATTTTCTTAAGTTGTGCTGGCACTCCCACAGAGGTCTTCTTCCTGGGTCACATTCAGAAACCACAAGCACGCTGGTGAGACACCATTGTTATTCTCACCTATATAGAGGTCAATTGGATCTTTGGACTTGGCGAAGGGTGTTGTAGTCAGATTCATTCAATCACAAATCCTAACTTAAATCATAAACAATTCTGGACACCATGAACAACTTAACACTAAATCGAACTCCAAACTGAATATGTTTCAAAGCTTTATACAATCCCCAAATTAATGTCACATATATGGTGTGCAGAACGAAGTTATAAACATACATGAAAACCATTGACTGACCAAAACGTCTAAAAAGATTTAACCTACTAAACATTATTACTATTAAACACTCCAAAAGCATGACATAAATCAGCAGAACTACAATATGCACATTAGTATCAGATTTCAAAGCAGATGATGGTGACATCTTCCTTGAAGATAACAACCTGCTCGACCCCTCCCAGTCTGGTTTTCGGGCCAACCACAGCACGGAAACCGCCCTCATCGCAGTCACCGACGACATCAGAACCCTGATGGACAACGGAGAAACAACCGCCCTCATCCTCCTAGACCTCTCGGCTGCCTTCGACACCGTCTGCCACCGCACCCTAATAACCCGCCTCCGCTCCAATGGTATCCAAGGACAGGCCCTTGACTGGATCATCTCGTTCCTCTCTGACCGAACCCAAAGAGTCTACCTCCTGCCCATCCGCTCAGAACCCACCGAGATCATCTGCGGCATTCCACAAGGCTCCTCGCTCAGCCCTACCCTCTTCCATATCTACATGAGCCCCCTCGCCAACATCGCTCGCAAACACAACATCAACATCATCTCCTATGCCGACGACACCCAGCTGATACTCTCCCTCACCAAAGACCCTGCCACCGCCAAAGCCACCCTGCAGGATGGAATGAAAGACGTCGCACAATAGATGAAGCTCAGCCGCCTGAAGCTGAACTCAGACAAGATGGAGGTCCTCATCCTCGGAAACTCCCCGTCCGCCTGGGATGACTCTTGGTGGCCCACGGCCCTGGGCACCGCACCAACCCCTTCAGACCACGCACGCAACCTCGGATTCATCCTGGACCCCCTCCTCACCATGACCAAGCAAGTCAATGCCGTCTCGTCATCTTGCTTCCACACCCTTCGCATGCTCCGAAAGATCTTCCGCTGGATCCCCGACGATACCAGAAAAACTGGTACCCACGCCCTCGTCACAAGTTGCCTGGACTACGGAAACACCCTATACGCAGGAACCACTGCAAAACTACAGAAACGTCTTCAGCGCGTACAGAACGCCTCCGCTCGCCTCATCCTCGACGTACCATGCCACAGCCACATATCCGCCCACCTGAAACACCTGCACTGGCTCCCCGTCAACAAAAGGATCACCTTCAGGCTCCTCACCCACGCACACAAAGCCCTCCACAAAAAGGGCCCCAAATACCTCATCAGTCGCCTCGCTTTCTACACGCCCACCCGTTAACTTCGCTCAACCAGCCTCGCTCTCGCCGCCATCCCCCGCATCCGCAGAACCACCGCTGGAGGCAAATCCTTCTCCTACCTGGCAGCCAAGACATGGAACTCCCTTCCAGTTCACCTCAGAACTACCCA
Source organism: Pleurodeles waltl (assembly GCF_031143425.1). NCBI lineage: Eukaryota > Metazoa > Chordata > Amphibia > Caudata > Salamandridae > Pleurodeles > Pleurodeles waltl. Next base: position 514,937,912 of record NC_090444.1, on the reverse strand, counting down.
GGACCACCTCGCCTTCAGGAAGCGCCTCAAGACCTGGTTCTTCTAGCAGAATTAACCTCTCCCTAGCGCCTTGAGACCCTCACGGGTGAGTAGCGCGCTCCTTAAATGCCTTGATTGATTGATTGATCAGTAAATCATCAAAATACAATGTTTAACGGTCATTTGCAGAGCTTGGTCATCATTATCGAACTAACACATGTGGGCAAAGCATAAGAAAAGACAAAAATAATTTAGAAAAATCATCTAACTAGGGCAACTCACTATACAAATATGCTGGTGTAATTATCTAAGCTGAAAAGGAAACAAGAAACCTTATTTAGTTATACCTCTCCTCATGGGACAGGAGACAGAAGTACTTCATCAGCAAGAGCATTCACCTTCTCCCGACATCAGTAGGCAGCAGCATCAGAACAGTGCAGAGCCGCGGGCTGCACATTTGAACAAGTTAGCAGTTCAGAGTTAGATGGGCATATTAGAACTAAACAGCATAAACTAATGAGACATATAAAGAATATGAGTTTAGTCTTCAAAGATAGCTAAGGATGTAGTGGGGTTTAGATGGAACAGAGAGCAGCTGGGCATCATCAGCGCATTAAGACTCGGTCTATAAAAGAGTTGTGGACAGGTTTGAGGCAGGAGTGAACTGACTTCTAGCAGAGTTCTAGACGGTCTATCTCAAAGTTTCAGAGTTCCTCACTGATCAGAAATAACCACGATCCATTGATTGGTCCTTGAGGTGGGCTCATTTTAGGTTTCAAATTCAGTGTCCAATGGTTGTCGATGGCACCATTGAGTTGGCAACTATTCCGGATTTTCTCAGCAAAAGTGCCTTTTCATTTCAATGATTTCATACAGTTTCACCAAATATTACATTTTCTAATTATAACTTCAGAATTCTTTCTCAGGACACACTATATCAAACGTTACTCATACATTAGTAGCATAGAAGTTAGCATATGGCGACTTTCAGATCTTCATTTAAAAGCCTAGCACAGAAATTAACATAGAGATGTAAAATGTGCACATTTGAACTACAGTGGGAAATGTAGCTGCCATTTGTATTTCAACATCACGTTTAACTTGAAAACATTATTCATTTATATTTGAGTGAATTATTGACATAAGATAATGCAAAAGATATTTTACTAGATTAATATCAGAAACGTAGTACTAAACGAATATGAATTAATCATACTTATGTTCAACTAAATTAATTTTATTAATGTGAGATCCATGTTCCCTCTGAACTGAATTATTTTCCTAGGTTACTGATGTTATCCCCAGCAGGACGATTGACTGCACCATTGCAACAGAACCATCTGCTGTAATTTCTTTTGGCTGGAAATATTCGTAGGCTGTAAAAGATAAAGAAACTGTTCAAAAATATCTTCAAAAGAATCTTCAAAATGTAATTTATGTTTCTTCTACCACTCATGTTGGAGCATCTATGTTCTTCGTCTTTGAGAAGATCATACTTATGACCCTGTATCAGCTACAGTGGTTTCAATAAGATCCCGATTAAGGAAAGCTGTCCTTTGGCTCTCAGCAAAAGACGTTGTGGGAAGTTTACGAGAAGTGATGGCCTTTAATAAGCTAGATTTTAGAGAAGGGCTTATGTTCTCTGTGTGTGCAGCAAGGAGACACATTAAAACAGCTTTTTGTCCACCCAGTTGGTGCTTTGAATGTGGAGTCATGCCATTTGGGCTTTCCACACCTGAGATGGCCTGCGAAGGTTTACGGACCACATTTTGCTGATTCTAAATCATTACTTTGTAGTGCATCTGCATGGTTTAGTCATTTTTTCCAGGAGAATGAAGAAACGTAGAGCTTACATGAGATCTGTGCACTTGGACTTCACCAAAAAAACTGTCTTGTAAATGAGAAGGGAGTACAATTCAGTAGCTTGGTTTTGTACTTACTCCCTGTAGAATATCCATGAATTCCAAGAATATCACTGCAATTCTATATTGGACAGCACCCACCAATGTGAAGGAAACACAATGGTTTTGGGTTTGTTAGTCTTTAGTGTCAATGTATTGCAGATTTTGCCCAACTAACTATTAGACTCTGTAGAGTATATTAGATAGGGGCAATAAACAAGTCTCTTGAGAACTTTAAAGTAATAATGACCAGTTTTAATATGTTGAACTTGCTCCCACTTTTTGTTTGATTCATTGTGATCCTTTTCTTGTTATATTGGGAGTTTAATCTCTTATTAATTCCTTCAGTACAAATTGAATTATATCAATGAATGCAAGTTCTTGAATAATCACGTTATGGTTGTGCCTCTGCTCCAGTCCAATGCATGTTTGCTCACGTTATTTTGGGGATGCTTCATCTCTAGAATATTGATTAAAGGAGACTATGAAGCGAGGTTCAGTTTGGAGTCAGCTAGCTAGCCAAGCCTTTAAAAGAAATAAATAAACTTTTACGCAAAAATCACTGTCCATCATCCATATTCCACTAGAAAGGTCATTGTGGAGGCTCATACTTCCTAAAGAGCTGTTGGTGCTGTGTTATTGTATCCCCTGGATGACAATTCTTTGGCACATCCTAGTTTATTTATTCTTTGTAAAAAAATTATTCTGTCCGTGAAGTGGGGTTGCCTGACATAAAACATGCTTTTTAGGAATAACAACATTAAAACATATTCCGAACAATTATGTGAAGTTAGTGTGAAGAAATAGGAGAGGCAACGATGTGGAAACAAAAGCCCCTGTTAAGAAAAAGAATGGAACTGAATTGACAAATAAGAAGCGTGCCTCAGTAACCTTGACTATTTCTTTGGAACAGGACATGGGAAGTAGTGCTTCTGGACAGCGCAGGGGAAGTAACTGTAGTTCACCAGACTCTTAAGGGGCATCTGGTGGTGACTTAAACTGAGAAATACATTTAGGTAAAAACCCAGATGGTTATGTAAAGTCATCTGACAGAATCTTTAATGTAGAATTACAGATAGGAGGATGTATGACTTGCTAACCATATTCTGGTTCCAATTTGTCGGAAGCCAGTGACATCTTCTTTACTGCAGATACTTGTCCGCCGTCCTTTAAAAGGGGGAGGAAGTAATACTGGATGCATTTTCCTCCTTACTACGTAAGGATCTCTGGGGAAAATATGCATGATTGGGCTTTGAAACAAGCTTTACACTGTACACAAACCAAGCAGGGAGGAATACAAATTCTGTACCACATGTGATTCCTCTGTAGAGTGAATCACAGATGCAAAGTCTATTAAAGCAGGAAGAGAAGCATGACATAAGGCCCCTCGTGGATCAGTTGCAGTATGAGGGTGTCATATTGCATTGTCACTGTATCTTAAACACTCCCCTTTTACAATGTTAAAACTAGATAACTCATAGAAAATGAGGTTTGATTATAGACATTTGAGCGCATAGACATGAATGCATGCTGTGCAAAAATGTTTACAGCACTGGACTATGGACAGATTTAGTTAAGAAAAAATATCAAACGATGTTGGATATGTGAAGTTGATCCTTTAGTCAAAATATAGTGCCTGAATCACAGTATCTTCTCATTCTGCAGATTCCAGTATGCCTGCACGAGATTGCCCCTAGGGTAAAAGAATGGCCCTGGTTTTTTTTGTGGCAAGAGTTAGGGAGAGCTTACAAGAAGATTCTGGGGTAATCTGGTACACCAGTGACATATACACTGCAGAGAATTTGACTAAGCACCTAAACAGGGTGAACAGAATAGTGACTCTCTTAGCCTAATACAGATATAACCTAAATCTTAATGTGATGTTCTGTGGATATGATCTAACCAGTGAAGGTAAAGGATTTACACTGGGCTTCCTACAAAAGTTTGCTACTTTACAACCTCCAAATACATTGTGAAAATTATAAGCTCTCATGTGGTTTTTGAACTTTGAAAGAGCTTGCTTGCCAAATGATGCTGAGAGAGTGAAGCACTTATATGACTGATATTTTCTGAAAATAAACACACTATGTTCAATGGACTGCAGGCAGACATGTTGGAGGCAAAACATATCTCCAAATGCAGAAGGATAAGACAAACCTTGCACTTAAGACTGTTCTTAGCTTTTAAGACTGCTCCTATGTAGTGAACAATATGGGACAGACAACCCTAATAACTTATAGATCACACTTATATTCGACTGCATAGGAGCGATTTTCTACTAATTAGAAAACTTTCACAGCAGTAAAAACTTCCATTTTGAGGGAAACTTTCATGGCATACCGAAAGCAGACTGTCACAGTTTCCCCTATACCTATACTTGTGTCAGCTACTAAAGCTAGGATTCCTAATGCGCATGCATTACACCTGTGGTGGGTGCGTTGGACCTTAACAAAAAATTCAAATAATTTAAAATTTGAGTAAGAACCTACACATAAGATGTAAGAATTTCTACAGTATCATAAGGAGCATCACTTACTTCACATTTGTTACTCATTTTTGTTTTTTTAAGTAATTTTTATCGAGGTTTTTTCTTGTGGCAGTTTTGGTAATACATATGTTACTCTTACATGAGTGTAAGAGAGTATTCTTTACAGACTGCTGCTCAGTGCAGCCTGCATTTGGCACTAAGCCTAAATATTCTGTTGGATTTTGCTGCAGTGCAGGGAAGTTTTAAAAAGGGGGACCTAACTATGCTAAAAATACCTATAGGATACCCTATAAAGCTACTTTATTTTGGGATCCTTCTATTACGATCAAAAACAAGGGCGACACAAACTGGCCTTAATGGGGGCTGGTGTGTCTCACGGTTGACATGTTTTATCCGAAAAACATCAATGCTCAGATTTCTTCAGGACCATCTTTATAGGGTACCCTATATGTGTTTTTAGTGTATTTAGGTTCTCTATTCACTCAGCACACATAATATCAAATAGCTCTCTCCCAATTGCAAGCTCAAGCCCCTCTGGAGTTGATTCTCTCTCCAAACAAGGGTCAGATGATAAAGCATGCCACATGATTAGCATATGGGCGAGGGCCATTCTAGACACAAAGGTGTCCTTGTGATACAAGCTGGAAAAAGCTTTTAGGAGATTTTGCCTCTTCTTTGGACTGTCCCTCTCTTTATGATTAGTTCAATAATTCGCTCTAGCAAGTTTTGACTGCTAAGGTTTTGGATTCATGATTGACATGGTTTCATAAACTTTATAGAGCCCAGTGAACACTCATTAATGTGCCTAAAGGAGTATTAGTCGGCTGTACACAGTATTAAATGCTGTTCAGAGTTCCAATATATGTACCTGATCTCAATCTCCCTGAAAAGAAGTCAGAATCTAAATTTGATTCATTTGACCCTGTCTCTCAATTTTCATTTGTTCTAAAGTATCCAAAAAGTGAGATAACTCATATAAGAAAGACTCTGATTCAGCCACTGAAAATAAAGCTGCATTTCCAGCAACCCTACAGACAAACCTGCTGCTCTCTGCTGATGAAGGGCTAAACCCAGAAACACGTGTCCAGAGATATACAGCAATAAGAGCACCAACTAAGATGAAAAACTACAAACTATTTAATGAAGTAAGAACAAACTTGTACTGCATTTACCATGATGCAATGTGGCTGACTGCATGCTTGAGTGTGAAGCAGGATGCTTCCAACTCTTTCCTGTTTAAACAGGGTCCCTTGAGCCAACGAGCTGACGAGCTCTAGTTGAAGCACCTGCGTGCCAGTAAGTGGTACTGAAATCTGAGAGGACTTTTGGCAGCATTTCCAGCAACCCCTCGGCCAAACCTGCTGCTCTCTGCTGATGAAGGGCTAAACCCAGAAACACATGTCCAGAGATATGCAGCGCTAGCTGCACCTACTAAGGTGAAAAACTACAGATCACTTATTGAAGTAAGAACAACTTGTACTACATTTACCATGATGCAATGGGACGGACTGCATGCTGGAGTGTGAGGCAGAGTGCTCCCAACTGTTTCCTGTTATGACATTGACTGTGTAGTCTCCCAGGAGGTAAGGTTTCAGCCTGTTCACATGGAACACCCTTTTGGATTCCCTTGTGACTCGTGTGTCCACCAAGTAGTTTACCTCAGACACTTTCTGAACTACCTTGTATGGCCCACTACATTTGTCCTCCAAAACCCAAGACAAATAGGCTTTAGCACCAACACCTCCTGACCTTCTTGATACACAGTCAGCATGGCTTTTTGGTCTTACCATCTGTTTATCAGTGCTTGGCTAGTCTGAAGAGTTTCCTTTGCCTGACCTATATATTGTGCCATCAACGTCCTGAGGACAATCACATAGTCCATGGCATTCTTTTGTGGTGAGTCTGAGGTTCCTTCATACTAAGGCCAGTGGACCCTGCACCGGGTGATCATGCAGAAGTTCAAAGGGACTGAACCTTACTCCTTTCTGTGGAATCTCTTGGTAGACACGGCAGGAGAAGATCTCACTTCCTCCTAAGGTTCCCTGGCAGAGTTCCCATCATGCTCTTTAGTGTCTTGTTAAACCGCACCACCAAACAAGGGGTTTGTGAGTGGTATGCCATGGAGAAGACGTATCTCACACCAGCTTCCTCCCACACCCCTCTCATGTAGGAAGAGATGAAGTTGGTTCTCCAGTCGGAAATTACTGTGTTCTGGAAATTTGACCTTAGAAACAATTCATAGGAGAGCTCTCACTACCACTTTTGCAGCCATGCTCCTCAGAGGTACATCGTTAGGATCCCTGGTGGTGTGATCCACCACAACCAAGATGAACTTCTTGCCTGAGTATGAGGGAATGTTCAAAATGGATCAACAATGTCTATTCCCACCTGCTCAAATGGAACACCTACACCTGGTAGAGGCACTAACAGTGCCTTTGTCTTCCTACCTGTCTTTCTACTCATCTGGCAAGCTGGATAGGTTCTATAGAACCTCTCTGTGTCTCTGCACATCGTGGCTAGTAGAACAGAGTCCAACATATCCTGGGCTTTCCTAATCCCAGAGTGTCTGCCTAAGAGCACTCAATAGGTCAGTTACTACAGGAGGTTGTTGTGCACTAATGAAATCACCTGCTTTTTCCAGTACCTGGATCAGGATTCACCATTTCACTATGAAGTAGACCATCCCCTCAGCAAAAATAGTGTTTCCCGACCAACCCATCGCTGACCCGATCCTTGGATTCCTTCCGAAGTCCCACAAGCATAGGGCATTCCTCCTGTGCCTTACAGAAATCTTCCTGGGTAGGCCATCCAGCAGCTAACAAACCCTGTAGCTCTGGAAGCAACCCAGACACCAGCAAACTGTCCGCTTTGGGTGCCTCATCCTGCTCTCATTGTGGAGCAAAAGTGATGACCTCCACGACGACGGCCTTGCTGGAGTCTGACCTTTCCTGCAAACTACCTTGTCCTGGTCCCTGCAAATCAGAGACGATCCCAGCCTCACTTTGTGACTGCTGTGGAGCATGCATTATGGTAAACACAGCTGACATTATCCATTCCATAAAGGCTTCTGGTCTTGGCACCAACCCAGGGGCAATTAAATAATTGCTCCAGAGACATCCAGCACCTTCTTTTCTCTTACCCCAACAACACTCAGTCGCTTTGCAATTCAGCGCAACCTCAACCCTGGCAAACGGATATTCTATGCCCTCTCCACTAGCTACCAATCATGTATCCTTGGCTCAAGGGAGTATCTCCTCAGGCTTAAGGTACTTTCTCTCAACCATTGTGCGGAATGTTCTAGTATCCTTCAGGGTAGACACTTTCCTCCCATTGATATTAACTTCCTGCTCAAATCCCATTGTGTTAGGATGGATGCGCTTCAGAGCATCTGGTGGATTCGCTTCAGAGCATCTGGGTCCCTCTCTTAAATGTCCATAGGCACTAGGTTGGGAGCAACCAGTTCCTTTTGGGGATCTACACCCATGTGTAACATGCTTACTGTTAAAGCGTGTCGCTGGGTCAAGTCCCTTCTCTTGACAGTCTTTCTTGTAATGCCCTATCATGTGGAACTTCAAACAAATCCCCACCCTGGACACAGAAGGGTTTCCTTGTTTCCCCGTCTCATGATTCCCCTTCCCGGCACCCCATTCCCATGTTTCCTTGGCCCTCCTCTAGTCGCATTAAAGTTACCTTGTGGTTTGAAACCAGCTGTGGAGATTTCTTCTCCTCCTTTGGCTTAGAATCATGTGGCTCCAGCGCTCTGTGAAACCGATTAGCCAACCTCTTATCAGCCTACAGTGCATGTTTTGTTGGATCCCTTTCTATCAGATCAGATAGGTATTGCCTAAGTGTGGTAGAGCACTCCTCCTTGAGTCGCTTTGTCACCATCAACTGGTTAAGGGACTGAAAAACCCTGGCCTCCATCGATCTTACCAACTCATTCAAATCACACAATATGCCATGAATCCAAGTCTTAAACGGAACACCATCTGCTCTCTTGCAGTCACAACATTTCTGCAGGTATAAGGTTGACTTCATCCCAAACCTATTCAGAGCTTCCTTCACTCAACTACAGACCATCTGGTCTACCACAAGCATCCTCCCAATGAAGGCTGTCCCTTCGAAAGGCTTATGCCCCATTAAGGCAGCTGCATTAGTCACTTCCTTTAAGTCCTGCAATTTACAAGCAACCTCAAAGCTCACAAACCATTCCAAAATATCATGTCCTTCCACAGATGCATGCACAAGATCTTTTGGAACCTTGGCTACAACCTGGCCTGAACTGGAAGTAGACTCACTTGTCCCATATCGAGTTGTCATTGCTTCCATCCTAAGTTTTTTTTCTTTCAAAGGCTATTCTTTCCCTTTCTTTTATTTTGCTTCTGTTTCTCCTCCCAGGCTCTCTGGTTATTCTCCCTTTCTTTCTGTTTTTCACCTCTCTCGTGCAGTTCCTTCTCCTGGGCTCATTCCTTTTGTCTCTCCCTTCTCACCTCTTGTTCCCGGTGAGCTAGTCTTCCCTCTCGAACTCTCTGCCTTTCTCTGCCTTTCTCATCTCCCTCAGCCTTAACTTTATGAAGTGCTGACTTGAAGTTCAGGCTCTCTGCTAGACTCAGCCCTCCCAAATGATTTACCCTTGGAATTGGGGATAGTTGTACCCTAGTGGTGTCCACACCTGAGATATTCTAGAAACTAAAGGTGGTGAGTGTCTTAGTGAAACTCTGGAAAATGCATTAGGGGACACGCTCGGTGTGTGTCAGTAATATACCTGTGCTAAGACTCTCTTCCTTGGTTCCTAACATGGTCCCCTCCACAGAGTCAGCTAGAGCCTCTTCCTTTTCACCCACGATCGCAAACTGGTCCCTAATGAAATTAGCAAGGATCTCACTGTCCATATTCCTGGGAATTACCAACCCTCTGTACCTTCATAAATGCTTCATCTGATCTATGGACATGGTGCAGAGGTCAATTCCAAAACCTGTGTTGCTTATGCGTGTCACCTTTGTGCTTAGAAGAAAAAAAGTGGACTTATTGCAGTACTGATGCAAATTGGAAATGGACAATGTGGCCTCTGTATCTTTGGCTTCTAAACGTTGGGCACCCCACTGCTTGCCACCAATTGTCAGAACCCTTTTCTCAGGGCCACGGGGCATACTGGGGCTCCTGGGCTTACCATGTTGGTTGAGGCCTTTTATTTCTGATGTCCTGGGACCCAGCCTACTATGGTTCCTGAGCAACTGGGCCAGGTGCCCTTTCTTCACTTAACTCTCAGTAGTAGCTGTGGTTGAGCAGTCAAGGCTCCATCAGGAAGGTTGGGGGGTGGGGGGGGTGAGTGAGGAGAGATATAGATACAGGTCATTGAACACAACTCCTAACTATAAGTAGACAGAACAAACAATGAATAAATGTCCAGAGTGATAACTGCTTTTATAAGAAAACATAGTATTTTATTTCTCACTCTACACATGTAAAGGAATACTACATTCAGAAGCAATATCACAGTCCCCCTTGAGGTCAGGGGTCTAGCAGTTGTCAGTTGTCAGGCAAATCTCTGTCCCATCGTCCTTCGGGTAACGTGTTCAAAGTTATTCCCCATTCACTATTGGCAGCATCAGGGAATACAAATTACTCGGCCTTACTCAAGAGTTCCCTTTGGACTCTTCAGGATTCAGTCAAAAGTGTCTGTGGTGCTGCAGCACCTTTAGCAGTGAATCCCCCCGGGATCTCCAAGGGCTGGTTTCAGTCTTACCCGCTCCAGCGGTATGGCAGTGTTCAGTGGTGCAGAGAATATCCTCTCCTCAGGTGCTCTCAAGTCCAGATCCTTTTAAGAAAAGTTGGTAAATCAGTCTGCTTATGATGGACACTGCAGCACCCGACGGTGCAGGCTCTTCCTATCAAGCAGTCAACTTTTCCATCCCAAAAGCCTTCATTAGCTTTCTGAAGTGCCACAGAGGTGTGGAGTTGCTGAATGGGAGCGGCGTGAACTCATAGAATTGTAACTGTAACCAAACTATGAAGAAGCTGCCATGTAGATCAAAGACTGGTTTTGGCAGGTAGGCACACTTTAGGTCCCGTCTTGCCAACTAATTGCCTTCTATCAGAAAGCCTTTTTAAGGATGGACGTCATCAACCTTGAAGTGTCTGTAAATCAGCCAGGAGTTGATTTCCCATGCAGTTATACCCAGTCTGAATCCTTTGTTAAATGTTTTTTCTTTTGTAAAACATACTTTGATTATCATAATACATGAGCTTAGAATTCTGTATCACTGACATTTGAACTCTGATCACAAGCTCTGGATAGGTGAAGAATCAGGAGGTAGAAACTACCATTTCTACCAGATCTCAGCCTTAAAAGACAAACAACGTCAAAGTTGGAAACCCTTCCCTTGCACCTCTTCCAGGTTGATGTTAGAGTAAGGTGTATCTTAAACTACAAGAAATTGATGGTCTTGTTCCTTTGATCATACTCTAGTCTGTATCATATGTGGTTCCCTGCTATGTGATGGGTTCCACTCTAGTTGGATGCGTACAATGCTTGATCTCTCAGTGGGCATGTAGTTTCTGTAGTTCTTTGCTCGTATATTGTAAGACTCTGTAGCCAACTCCTTGCAAACCTATCTCTGTCTTTTACCTGGTGACCTGACAACCTCTCAGTTCGATTGTTTCCTTAACTTCAGAATGCTACTTGGCTATCAACGGAGGTGTTGTTTTTCTCCAGTGTCTGGCCAATTCCATTTTCACTCCAACTGGTAACTGAGAAATACGTTTCCAGTATTGGGAATCGTTCTCTGTGTTCAGTCGCTGCTAGTACTTTCTTCCAGAAGATGGATATCTTTGACCATACCCAACATATGTGCACTAGATTTTTCCATTACTCTGCAACCCCTCCAACTACTATAATTAGGGACATTTTGTGTAACTTATCTTGGGTCAAATGCCATTCAGTCATTGAGTTGATAAATGAATGCCTGTACAACACTGATTTATTGTTGGAATAAGTATTGTGCCACAATTTATCCCATGCTTCTTGTGCTATTTCTTCTCCCACCATTGTAGCCTACATGGTTTTATATTTCCATTTTCACTGTTTTTTTTCTCTATGTTATAATTTTATTAATTGTAGGGTTCAGCCTGTTGTTGCCTATACGTGTGGTTAAAAATGTCTTGAAGGATGTAATGCTGCAAAATCTTTAATAGGGTATAGGTCCCAATCTCTCATTTGGTAATATCTTTTGTTTTTCCCACTACCACATTTTTTCATACATGTCTCAAATGTACGGATTGACTTTCCATAACACTTTAAAATCACCTTCCTTCCATTCCCTGAACAGGTCCCCTCTCTTCTCTTTAAAATTTGTGTTTCTGTGGATGGGGCTTTGACAAGATGAGACAGCTAGTCCTTTCTCAAGGGTCCCTGTATCCTATACTTCCAGTGCTGTCCCCACTTCTGCTCTCTCCAGGTGGACAAATGGTATACTGCAGTATTTCATTGATCAATTACATTTTATTCTTAATTGGTCTGCCCTATAATAACTTTGTATGTCGTAGATCATATATCACATGTGGAGCTATCAGAGCTTTCCTCAAGGTTATAGTTGGCTTCCCCTGCTACACAAATAACAAACGTTTTTGCAAGCAATCAAAAACTAAATTCTTAACCCTTATTAACATATTAGCATATAGCATACTGGGTACTATGTTATTCTTAAAGTACTGATCCACCCTAATCTTATCCTGTACTGATATCTCTACTTACCCAAATTTTCTTTATTTTCTTGATCAGAGGACTTCTGTTGACAGTGTGGAGCTCTATTAATTTTTTTTAGATATTACTAATCAAATATCTTATGGAGGAATGGTTAATCCAGAAGGGTGTCTGGTTTCTCATAAACTCTCTTGCTGGTGGATTGAATCACAGAGGCAATAATTCCAATTTGATGGAGCTTACCTTATTTTTGGATACCTTGCAAAATATATTCAGCAGTATCTCTATACGCAGAATTGACTTTACTGGGTCAGCTCTAGGTAATCGTATATCATCCACAAATATTGACATCTTAAGTTGGTGTCCCCAAAGCCCATTTCCCTTCTCTCTTTTTACTTTTTTATAGTCACTGCTAGGGCTTCTATCACCAGAACAAATAATAATGGTGACAGTGGGCAGCCTTGTCTTGTTGTTGATTGAGAACAACCCAGTTAGAAGTAGCCTACCCACTGGATTCATGTATGCCATCATTACCATCTTTAATCAAGTCTTTCCCTTTTCCATATCTTTCCATCACTTTCCTAAGAAAAACCCAGCTCACCCTGTTGAGTCCTTTTTCCATCTAACGCTACCAGTGAGGATGATTTCAAAGAGGATTTTAATATATGCCACTATGTTGCTTCTCTCTACTCCTTCAGCTGTGTGTATAATGCAGATATTATCTTGCCGATAGTGGTTTTCCAGATCTTTCTATCTCTGTTTTATTATCTATATTTGCTGAGCCATATCTTCGAACGTGTTCCTTACGGCTATTTCTGCTATGGCGATAGTTTCCAATCTGCCTTCTAGCTCAACTACACTCTGTCTCACCTGGTCAGTGTCTTGTCTGAGAGTAGTCATGTCTTCTGTTAGGGTTTTTCACATGTCAGCCTTTTCCGGTTTCAGATCAGCCTGTCAGCTTTCCTCATGTCCTGATGAGGCAATCTGGTATCCTCTTTTGTGGAGAGTGGTTCCTCTTTTTGCTAAACTAAGTTGCCTTGTTCTGCGATTGCTTGTGAGCTTGCTCTTTACCTTTAGCATCTGGGATCTGACAACCAAGGTTCTATGCCTTTTTGATTGCCTTTGTCTTTAATCCCTTTACAGCTTTTTCAGTGTTTTCTGTGGTGTAAGGGGGAAAGCTTCTGTGGGTGTGTGCTATATCTCCAGTTTCACTCTGGGATTTGAGTCAGACCTGGCTGTCTTCTGAGCTCTGGGCAGGAGGCGTGCATGTATAGACTCCCTCTGCTCTCTGTGCTTTGGTCTGATGTCGGGTTGCCTGCCTCTATTTCTCTTGATTCTCCTTCCAGAGCACTGCATTACCCCTCAATCGCAGATTCCCCAGGTCATCCACTTACCGCTCACTTTACTTTGGATTTTTCCTTTTGGCTTTTTATCTCCCCAGACAACTTGTTAGGTCACTTATCTGGCCCTTCTTTTATTAGCTGTAGATACAGATCCTAGTATTTCATCCACACATCCATTTCATGCTTCCTCCCTCCAACCTTTATTGACCTCGCCACCCAACCTCCACCTAGTGCCAGCCAAAGTTCATCTGAGCGCACTGCCATCCAACTTTTCTAACTTCAGTATTCTCCACCGGCAAAGTGCTTCTCGACATTGTGACCTCCACAGAACTAAATCCACAGGAGTCATGTCCTTCAGGGTCTCTGCAACTAGGAACTTGAGGAATCTGCTGCCACCATCTTGGCAGCCCAGCCATGCCTCTCCTTTGTCTTTCTTCTTGACTACGAAGAGGTTGCTGAGGAAGACTTCAAGGTGAAGGGAGAACAACTGATTATGTGTTTGTCCTCGATCCCTGCAATAGCTGTATGTTTGAGCAAATGACAGTGGCTTTTAGATTCACTTGTTTTGCTGGATTCACATAGAACTATGCACCCCGGTCCCTGGCATTTTGGTACCATTGGGTACTTGGTTCTGATAGTGACTGGGCAACCTCACCCTTACTATATTTGACCTTTCCAAAAACATTGGGGCTCAAAACTTTAAGACTAGAACATTTATTTTAAATGTGTTTTTTATTGTTCAGCAAGGCTAGAACATTTGTGCACAACTCAGTAAAGGAGTCAATTAATTTACACGCTGCTAGTACTCTACTCATCATCTGAATTTGACAGGAGTAATCAGTGACCAAACCAAACTTTATTCCAGACCAAAAGTGACATAGGTGTTTAAAGTGCCAACAAATATATTGATAGATTGTGCTTTGAGAAAGCTCAGGGCCTACACGTTAGGACTACGAGTGAAACGTGTCCACTATAGGATAATAAAATCAATATTTTAAATTGGATATGTAATTCATTTTGCTCAGTAGAGAAATAAATATGTCTCCTGCTTAACTTTAGATGTTTTCACTCTTTGATGAGAACTGCTGCCCCAACAGCTTCATAAAGGTTTTGGACAAAGCTTCAGAAATTGTATTCAACTCTGTAGAGCACTGTCGGAGGCCGCTGTTACTTAAAACATACCAGATTACACTTTGTGGTGCAGTCTCTTACTATCAACCCTATATATCCTATACAGGCAAACCTTTTCAAAGGCCCGGACAGAAGGATCCCCAAATAGCCATCCTTTTGCAATACTGTTTTGGAATTAACCAGTTAACCCAGGTCTACTGTCAGTGGGCAGCTCTGGACCCCTTTCACAAGTGGTTTGTGTAGACATGTTTAGGACACGGTACCACCTTTTTACGCCTCGAGACCCACATATTGGCTTTCACTTGTTACTCCCCATGCCTGTGGGGGATTGCCTATTACCTGTATTTGTCTTCTCATTGTTTGAGAATTTGTCTAGAAGTTTGAAGCCCTCTGTCTGTGGATAGTGGCCATATTGATCTTCATCTTGGCTAGAGGATATTGGTTTTCGGTGTTAGTGACTATTAAGACCCTCTTTAGCTTTTCATAATTGTTCTTGTGGGTTGGTTTATGTTTTTATGTTTTATCATACTGTGTGCCAAAGCAGGGTCTGTCTCTATGTTTGGGTGCCCATAAATTCTGGCTTTTGGCAGTTTTTGGATGACTTACTAGCGATCTCAGAACCTATTGTACAAATCTCTGTGAAGATTCACCAGTACCTTCTATGAGCACCTACATTTGAGCTTATAGTTATTACGCCTCCTTTAATTTTCCTATCTGAGTGAGATTCAGCCTTCTCTCCCAACCATACTCAACCGTACTCAGCTAAACTTATTGAGACGAGGAGCTCCTCATTCATTTGGTGGAACTGCCTCGTTTCCACAGAAAAATGAACTAAAAAATATATTTATTTTAGACTGTGTGACCAAGTGCCCAGGGACCAGCAGGGCTAGCCCAAAACATTGCAATTAGCCGTAGAGTGTTAGGGAATATCTTTGCAAGTGGAAGGCTCACAAGGATGGGCGGAGTGGCCCAGAAGAGTTGGGCTGCTATTGTACAAATTGAGAAGTACAAAATCTATACAGTGGTGCTAGCTCTCTGAAACAGTGGAAGCAAGGTAAGTCTTCTTTTACCACATTCAGCTAGATTACAACTCAGGCTTACTAAATGAAGGTATGCTTGTAAGGCTCTGCCTCAGTTGTTAGGTTTTTCTTCACCCCGATGTACAGGATGTGGAAAAACCTGACACAGCTTTACTGAGCGGACAAATTGCATGAGACCTTTAACAGGCAAGTCTCATTTTTTTTTGCAAACATAGTTTATTAGCATTCCTCAGTAGTCAATTCATGACTGTTATTTAACATGCCTTTTATGCACCTGAAGGGCAATGGAAGCCAGGTCTCATGCCAGTCTAACTAGGGAAAGCTTACAATGCTTCCCCTGCTAAAAATACGTAAAGCTTCCCCTTTAATCCCCTATTGTCCACAACACTCTCCCTCCCCCTACGCCCGACCTGCATACACTTACCACCTTCTTAAAGCAGTAAAATCTCTGAGCAAGTGGTAAATCTGTGTTTAAGTCACCCTAGGACCATGTAACTTGAATTGTTATCCACTACTAATAATGAAAGTTGATGCTGTTTGAGAGAGAATTCTAGAAGACAAGTAGGATACCTCCTTATGTAAACTAGAAAGAAGATGGGTCTGTAATATCCAACAAAAGTATTGGACTCACATGGAGGGGTAAGGACAGAAGAGTAAAACAAAATAAGCCGATCTGCTCTTGCACTGCTGGGGCAGCTACAGACCTAACGCTTGGTCACTCATCCTCGTATGTGCATTGTATCTGTCTGGCTAGGGTCTGAACCATGACCCTAAAAACTCTCACCCAACTACTGCTCATCAACCTTTGAGACCTCGAGAGAGGCTTTTTTAGTGTGAATCCTCACTCAGTTTGTCTTCCTTTGACGTAGTAGGAGTATGTATGCTTTTTAAAGATTGTGCAGTTTCTGCTCATGTTGCCACCCTTGTTTGGTCTTCCACTTCCTTCATCGTTCATAGGATGCATTTTGTCAGGAGCAGGCATGTATCTTTGCCTTAAAGAAATGTATGACTGCTGCTCAAGTCACCAATTCCAATTCTTGTACTTCTGGCATCCTTGTACCCGTTCAACCCCACCTCTGCTTGGCCTGTGTTTCCATATGGATTACTGGGCCTACTATGAATGCCCCCTCTTTTTAGGTTTACTCACAATGAGTATTCTGCTGCCCTTAAACCCAGGTTGGTGCCTTGGAGAGGTCTCTCTGTGTGTTAGTCCTTATTTCAGTTATAATTTGTGTGTCTTGCTCACATAACCTCACCCATCACACTGCCAGGTGCTGTATCCCGTAGCAAGATAACCACACCTCCACACCTCGGAAGTCATCACTCAAAACACGAAAACACTTCCCAGGTAGGCTCAAAACAAAATCAGTGTCCTTCCAATCACACACCATATACGGTGTAGCTTAGTATGTGTGTGTTAAGGCTTTAGCGTCCCTCATAGGGATAGAAAGGTCTGTACGAATACTACAATGCAATACAATAGCCATAAAGTACAACACACAGATCGTCCATGAAATCAAGATAGAACTAGGCACATCCACCCAATGTTGTTTTGCTACTGCACCCACCTGAACATCACTGTTTCTTCCAACCACTTGGAAACAACACACACAAAATATGAACAGAACAAATTAGAGATAACGTTTGCCGTAGACACACAACAGAGCCCCGTTCTACTGTATAGGTGTATACCAATGAGCTCACATCATAAAATATACTGTCTCATACAGAACATATTAGACATAACACTGTATATATATCCATCATAGCTCAGAGATTCCTTATAGCTGGATTTCACTAAGATTACAACACCACTCTACTCTCCACAAAAACAATGCAAGGCTGCAGTAGCCCATAATACATCAAACCCCAACACCCAACTAACATCTTGCAGTTAATATGGCAAAGAGGTAGTGTGAATCATTAGCAGGACACCATAATTGTACCTACTTTGGTGCTCACAGTCTACTAGATGCGCAGTGCACATACCTGTCTAATCAGATGACACGCACCTTAGTTGAAAACAATATCCAAACCCACTCATCAAACACTTCTACCCACAAAAAGATTAATGAGTCATGCACATGGAAACAGCAAAAAGAGCACACCTACACTACTTATGATTCTATCCAAACAACCAGACTCCATTCTGAGATGGAATCCTCTAGATCATGGTGTAAAGGTACACAGTCTGACAGTGCAAGCTATGGGCACAGTTGAAACTTCTTTAACACAAAATGACATGATCATGAAGTAAAATGCTCTTCAATACACATAACATCATGAACATCTCCAATTTTTTTTTTTTTGAGTTAATCAGATTACAGTGTTCCTTGCTGACCCGGCCGAATGGTTGTAGGTAGAGACATGTGTATCAAGGAAACTGATAAATACAGTTAAACCATAAAAATGATTTTCCGGACATGTAGGACACTCGTGGTAAATCCTCCAGATACATTCAGACCTTCAAGAAACAGTGGGACGGAGACCTGGATAAATTAAGCGAAGACAAGTGATGTGCGGAAAGGCAGTTTTAGCCAAGCTCCAATAGATTCAGTCTCATTATTTGCATAAAGCATTTATTCAACGAAGACTGTTGTAGAGGAAAAAACGCGGCCACTTCACAAACTTTCTGGGATGCCTCAAGGAGCTGAGACATTTCTTCAACTCTGTTTGGATCGCCAAAGTGATCCATAACATTTTGTGGTGGTTGCAAGGGGGGTGACAAGGGTACTGGACTGGGATTTAGAGTTGTGACCAAAGCTGTCTCTTTTGAGTTTTGTTAAAAGCTTAGAATTGACCAGAGGTGCTAAAACACTGCCAGCCATGGGGCCAGTCATAGCTAATAAAGAAAGCAAAGCACTATAAAGGTAAAAGAGACACTACTGTGGCGGGGGTGGCTATGCAACATGATAATGGAAGGCCTATTATATCAGAAAAGAAGTTCCCCTAACAATATGTGAAAATGTGTTGCGGGCATGGCAGAGTATTTTAAACTGACCTTGCAGTGGAGTCAATTTATATCTTTATGGTTCAGTTTTATGAACCATGTCTAACATATGACTCATACGAGACGTGTGGGAGAAATACTATGAACGTGCTTGGGCTTTGTGTGGGCTCCGGTCGTGTAGTGACTGAACATCTTTCTTAATTTACTGAAGCTATTTTAGTTAGTTGCTGTTGTGTGTGTTTTATGTAAAATGGCAGTAGAAAGTATTGGTGTAATTGCTATATTATGTTATGTTAAAGAGTTTTTTTTTTAGGATGCACTGTCATCTAAAGTTCTCTTGATGCTAAAATGGTTGAGGAAGCGTAACTAACTCATGCAGTATTTGCAAAATGGCTCTCTTGCTGATGCTATTCGGATACATGACCATTTTGTGTATACATTGTTGTGGTGGGTTTGGGTGTTCTGTTTTTTTTTTTTTTTTTTTGCAAGAAAAATATTGATCAAGAGCTAATTTTGATTCCCTTTATACCCTTATTTAAAGGATTGCCTGTGGATTCCTAAATGCACAAAGTTTGGATGGTTCCTGCCCTATTCCCCTCCAGACAATGAATACAGCGCCTGGAAGCGACATTATATTGCCTGTGCAACCAGCCTGGATTACCTAACCCCACGAGAGGCTGCAGAAATCTATGGAACTCTCAATGAATCCACAGAGGCCAGCGAAGAGCAAGAGGAAAAGCAAAGAGAAAAATTGCTGCGAAAAATGTTACGGGAGAGATTAGCCCTACATAAAAGTAAGTAGTATTTAAAAAGTGTTTTTTCCTCCATTGTTTGATCCACTCTAATTTTACACAGTGCTTAAGTTGTTATAGAACTATAATTGCAGGGTCCCTAAGTTTTTCTTAGAAGCCAGTCACCTGCATTGCCAATTGTCAGCTTGCGGAATATGAAAGCTGCCTATTCTCAATTCCTTCTCATTACTTTTTCTATCATCAACCTATACTTCCTTTCTCTCTATTGCACCCCTCCACATTCTGTTTCATTGCTGCTTTCTGTCTTTGTCACTGTATTCCTATCTTTTTCCTCCTCCCTTCCCCCTTCCCCTTTTATAACTTTTTCTCTCTTGCTCTGTTAATGAAAAAAAAAAGTCTCTGTCCACAAACATGAGTGCTAGTGCCCACCACCTGCAAGCCTAGGCACAAATTAAGAACTAATTATGTTTTAGCTCATATCAGTACTTTAAAAAGAAATGGTATGCATACATTTCCGAACAATCTCACTTTGCTTGCGCTTCGCGTTGAGCATGGTAACAACAAATGCTGTAAGCATAGATGAAAAGATCCCCTTCTCAACAAAGCTGACCAAAGAAATATGCTTTGAAAGAACAATATCCTATTATGAATAGCTATCATATATTCACTTCTTAAATGTACTATTAGGAATATAATTTATTTAGCACTTTTTAAACTTAGAAGTGTATATACTTTTGTAATGTTTCATTAGTGAAGAGCTATATAATTCTGGGACCCGACTGCCAAAAGCTGTACGAAGCCGTGGCAGTAGGTGAACTATACAAATGTTTGTGAATTTTCAAAAGGACACAGCAATACAGTTTGCTGGCTACTTTATTTGCCCTCTGGTACTTCTGTATCTGGTATTTGTATCTGTGAGAACCTATTTCCAGTTTGCAGCAGAACCAGAAATTGGTTCTAAAAATAGTTAAAATATAATTTTGCCCAGAACTGCTGGGCCTGTGGATCCTACTTCCACTTGCAGGTAGAGAAGCTTACTGTAGTTTTTCAGTGTGTCTTGGAATCTATAGTCATGGTGTACTTTTTAATGTGCCCTTCCATTGCTGTGGGTTAGTGTTCCATTTACATCTGGTACTTAGGAGAGGAAAGACTGTGTTGTGATTGAGAAACTTCTGCTCGTTCCTTTAGAATCTGGCACAATGTTTTATACACAAGCATAATATTGTCAAGGAGTGGTTAAATTGGCAAACGTCTACGTGTGTTACCATTTCTGACTCAGCAGGGAGACCCCATTCATTTGCGTCTCTTCCTGAGGTAACCAGGCACACACTAATGGAAGATCACAAAAATCATACTGCAAGGACTTAAACATTGCTCTTTTGTTTAGTTGTGCCTTAGATTGCTAGTCCTCCTTTTGACTGTCATAAACTGACCTAAAGAGACAACAATGCCCCAAGCAACCTGTGTTGTCTGTGACTCTTTCTCTGCCAGAGCGAGGTGACTGGAAAGTAATTGAAGTTATCAACAATGACCTAGACACCAATTCACTTGAGGAAGATGTCACTTTTCAAAGTTTGAGGCTCCTACCACAGAGTACATGTTTATTGAGCTCTTCTCTGTGGTATACAGTAGGAATAATGTTTCTTGTTAGGCGTGGAGACTTCTAAGCAGCTAGTGTTAATTAAGGAAGGATATGGTGTAGAGTCCAGTCAGAGCTTTGGATTAGGAGTTCCACTTGCATGTGTAGAAATGTCTCCATACTACTCCTCTCCTGTCACTTAGGTGAAAAGTGACAACACTATTATTCTGGTTTTTGATGGGAAGAGACTTATCTCTACATCACAAAACAGGAGCAGTTACAGGCAATTCCTTTTCCAACGACCATTCAAATCTTGATGGCGTGCATTTTTTTCTAAAACACTGGGTCCTTCCTTTTTTCACCAGGAAGGCTAGATTTTTCTACAAGATAAAGACAGTATTTATCTGCACTAAATTGTCCGAAAAACGTAAACATCTAATCAGTATAGTCAGGGCTCCAAAACCTATGAATTGTTTCTCTCAGCTTTGATAAGAATAGTTGACAGGATTACAGCAGGCTTGGTATAATGCCAATGTTTTGCCTATTTATGGTCCTTTGCTTTGTTTGGTGTAACTCATAGTCCTTATCAAGCTCACACTGACCCTGCTCGTAAAATGGTAACTGGATTGTGTTTGGCGAAGATAAGACCTTCCTTTTCCTGCCTTGAAAGGAGGGTGCTAATGATTTATTGCTTGGCTTTGTCCAGAAGCTGGAGCACACTTAAGTTGTGACAGACACCTGTCTCTATCTCCATGGCTTTACCCAGAGGTTGTAAATGAATATAGATATTGTTTGTTCCCCCATCCAGTCATCAGCTGGGGTTTGTGCATGTTAAGTAGGACCAGGAGAGTTAAGAGTATGCTATTTTCCCTAGTACATTCCAGCCTCCCAAACAGATTGTGTATCATCAGATGATTTAGGGAGGCTGCTCCAGAAGTCATCTGCTGATCCACGTCCATTGATACAAATAGTCGATAAAGAAGGATCTGGGCAGTTGACTCCATCTATGCAATAGGCAAAAAAACAGTGACGTCTGTCTTGGCCTTTTGCAGACAAACACAAGAAGCAGCAGCCACAGAGGAAAAGCCAGTAAACATTGCTATTTTTCAAACCTATTTCACGACAGTTGGTTGCAATAGAGCTTTTGTTTCTTTGTATCCATTACAGACATTGAGATGATGAAATTGGTTTTACAGTCGTTACAATTAATATCTGTAAGGACATGAATTGATCAGGAGTGTAATGCCAACCGTCTTTATCATTATGGAGAGATAGCAACACAAATGAGATCTCTTGTGACATCACATTACACATCATATGACAATACTATTTACATCTTTGATAACATTGATTCTGGCGTTTTTGTTTGGTGCATAGCTTCACAGCTGGTCTTCCTAGCACGATTAAAATGCAGACAATAGCTATTTTTCAAATCTGTCCACTTGTCTTATTTCCTTAACTAACACTTTGAGCCGCTGGGCACGCTCTGTCAATGAGTTCTTGGTGTGAGACAACAGTGAAGGATGTGGCCTAAGCCCACAACTTTCACTGAGAGCCAGTTTGATATGGTTGAAGGCCATGCTCAGCAAATTCTCGTGCCCGGGGATTGTGCACAGTTTGTGGGTTTTGACCACAGCTTGCACACAGAACCCATAAGCATTGCCAAACGCCATGCCCACCAGACACAGAGAAAGGTGAGACAAATGGTACGCGCTTGTCCTAAAACAATCTCTTAATATTTTGTTTAAGTGGTGTCATGGTTCATCCAAAGAGTCAAAACAAAATTAATCAGTTATGTTTAACCTACATTGTGAAATGTATTCCTTAAGCATGATAGAAAGCACATAAAAGGTTAGCATTTTTTAATGTGCATACTTTCAAGAGTTCAAAGTTATGGATGGAAAGAACTGTGTGTTTCAATGTGGATTACTACCAGAATATTGTTTCACTATTTCTCATGCATTGAATTTTGATCTCTGCTTCTTAATGTAACTCAGAATACACCATGATTAAATAACAATATCTCTGCTGTTTTACGTTCCTTTCAGAGGAGTTATTCAATTCTCGGCCTCCGTGGATGAGTAGAACCGGAAATCTCACACTCCTGAAGTCCAGTTTGCAAGCAAGTCACTCTCCAGTGGTTGCTGACCAGACTGCCCTCAGAGAAGCCCTGTGGTTACTTGGGGTAATTATTGAATCAATTGAAATTCAACTCCTCCTCGTATTCTTCTATAGATTCACTTATATATCACAGCAGATGTGAGAGAAGTATGAGGTATTTGTCAGTGACTGTGGCCAGGTGATTCTTAGAAACTTGTAGAACGCAGATATGCAGCCATTCTCTGCATAGGGAAATCAGCAGTCACGCCTCATCCTAGTGGTCTCACTTCCTTATCAGCTTGTGATAGGTGCAATGGTTTGACAATGGACAGAGAGCTCCATTACTTGCAATAGGAATCTGTTCTCTACGGTCTGGGTGCCGCAATGGAGTCCTTGGATACGGTGAAGGCAGAGTCAGCAGAAGTTCTCCATCTTCCTTTGTGGTAGTCACAGAAACAGGTGCTCAGGTGAGTTTTCCATGATGAACAAGGTCATTAGTTGAGCTGGAAGGCTGGGAGCCACATGGGTTCACGCAGGTAGGTTCTGTCATGCTTCACTGGGCAAACTGCTTCTTCTGGGCCACTTTTCTCCTTGACTGGTTCACTGGCCTTCTCCTCCTCAGGCAGAGAGCTCTTATGGACAAGGCACTCTCCTTCTCCCCTCTCAGCACGTTTTAGGCTCCCAGGTCTCTGGCAGTCCCACTGCTTGTCCACCAGGGCATGCAGTTTCATGTCATATTCCTTGGCCCCTTGGAGACTGGCTATCAGTGATACAGGCCTTGATCACAGTGTGGAAATAAGCATCACTCCTGTTGAATTGGGATTACCAGGCTAGTACAGGCTTCACACTAAACAGCTGTTCACACAAAGTAAAGCTGTTGTCATTCTGTGCAATCCTTCCATCATCATCTTTGTGGCTGATCTTCTGAAGTGTTTTCATGTTACTGCAGGTCTAAGCCCTGGCAGCTTACTTTATTACAAAGTGACAGTCTGCACTGTGTCATTATGGTTCAGCCGCACTTTATATTGAGAAGGCATTTTTTGATTTATCTATAAACGTGTTGCCCCTTCGATGGATCATTTGACAGCCACAATGCATAATCCGCTAATTTGTGGCATTCAAGTCTTTCTGCAGATCTGTGCACCAAACCCGCTGCCTGCGCTCTCCTCCGTGTGTAGATAACAACAGCTGTGCATGGTCAAAGGCTGTGCACAGCAGGGATTGGCCTCAGACCCTGCACCCTACCCCCAGGTTGGACCAACCCCGCTATCCAAGTACTTCAGCTGTGCGCTTCAAACTGCATTGTCTTGTCTTTTTTATTTTAATTTCTTTGGGTACCAAGGTACTTTTGCAGTTCCCGAATCCTGTAATGGTCGCTGCAGCATTCTGCTGAGATGTTGCAGCTAGCCTTTCAGATTGCGAGGTACAATGGTACTGTCTTGGGGACTGTGGTATCCTGATGGCTGGGGATAAAAGGCTCCCTCAGCCAATAGGATTAGAGTATTTTTTTACATTTTCAGTACCGCAGGAGTCCTGCAGTACATGTCTGTGTAAATATCACTACGTTTTTTACATGAGTAGCCGTTTCATGACCACCTTTCTAAAACTTCTCAGACACTAATAAACGGATTTAGACCAAATTTTAAAAAGCACCCTTTCTAGCTTTCTACGAAATTTGATCTAGTTCCTTTCAGTCATTTCTGTCGGTATCAGATACAAACCACTAAATGGGACAAGGATCTAAGGTAGACATCACAGACTCCAAATTTGGTTCTACCTAAACACAAGGCAAAGCTGGGTTTGTTTAAAAATTGCCCTCACCCATTTATCGTGGCATGCTTATTCGTCGGGCTTTGCTTCAACATCCCTGCAATGCCAACATCGGGGATGGGGCAATAGGGAAGGGGATTTGTGGCAATACAACACAAACATATGGGGACCAACTGTGTGGAACACAAAACAGTTAAAGCTACCGCATAAGTCTCCACATGTAATTGTATTCCTGGAAACTCTGTATAGGATTAAAAACTACTGTGTTGGTGATACTGTGGAATCATTACACAATCACCCCTCAAATCTCCTGCTGTTTCGGCATGTTTCGGACTGTCATCATTGCCCCTATGGGTAAGGTGGCTTTCCTGAGGACATTAGATCCCCTTCTGAAAAACACCCCCTCTCTCGCTGTGCTAATGAACTATCAAAAAAGAACAGGGTGGTTTGGGCTAAATAGTCCCTTACCAGAACACACTCTAAAATTTTCTGAAACAAAGAGAGACAAAGCACAAGCTCATAAATATGTACAGAATACAAACCCAGATTTTGCTACAGTGTGTGGCAAGTGTGCCCATACAGTAGTTCCACTGAAACAGGAGTCTGGTCCATCCAGTAACGAAGCCCGCTCTCAATATTGTACTTTTTATTATTGTGCTCCAATTCATAGCCTAAACCTTTTGGAGGCCATTACATACGAGCTTGCAACTCCCTCACCTTCACACATCAATCCATCCACAGATTGGATTACCATCATCTTAAATCTTAAACATCTCGCCTGAGGCTGTGAAAGTTTAGACAACGTTTAATATGCATGTGCTTACTGTGTTTCATTGACCAGTTGGCAAAATTGGAGACCTGGTGGAAGTGCCCCCCTGTAGTCAAACACTAATTCCCAAAAATATAATCTGTCATGTCATCACAATCCTGTGGCACATCTCTGAAAACCACAAACGTCCTTCACCATCATAAAGGGAGAGTCATGAGTGTTATAAAAGGGCCGCCCCCCTGGTACTGCCCACCCGACCTGTCTCACAATCGAGGTCGGTATAGAAACAAAAGACCCCCGCAGGAATCCCACTTACTTCGTCAAGGGACCAGTGCCTCCTTCAAACGGCACTTGCGGTTCCGTGCAGGTACCGGATTTGCAGAGGTCTGCCCTCATTTAACTTGTGCGACCCTACATCACGCGGTTCATCGCCTTGCCTCACAGGACCACAGCCGTGGTTCTAACTCAGGTCCTATGATGTAAGGGTTGTGTCTTTGGCGGCCATCTTAAAGGTAGCTCCGGATGTGGGTCCAACTCATAATGATAATAATGAGATTTGCGTCCATCTTAAAGTGAGCCCAGAGTCTAATCATTTCTGAGTGAATCCATTTAAAAGCTAGCCAATGATACCCTGCACTCTCTTGTCTTATGGTTGTGTCGAAATAGACTATGATATGTGATCACTTGAGTGATCATTTTGAGTTTAAAAAACTTTTACCTGACCAGTTGCTATTCCACAAACAAACCAAGGCCAGGCAACAGACCACTGTGTCGTACATATTTATGGGGGCATAGACTACATACAATGATACTCCCCTTACAGTCATGTTGCAGATTATTGTTTCTCTTGAGGGAACCCCTATGGAACAAGCCAGTCGTGCGCGGCAATGTCTGTCTGGATGATTGAGTGCGTGTGCTGCAATCATACATAAATAGTGTTCCTCCACAACATGTTATTGAGTCCCTCAGGGCTTACACATTAGTGTATCTTATGTTGATCCTCAGAGAAAACTATGTAGGCCCCTCAGGGGGTATTTTCCCTGAGTATGGAGTCTAATGCCAAGGATTCAGTTGGCTCAAAAAAATCACTGCTCTTCGACTTGTTCGCATGATATTAGAAGGGAGATATTTGTATCCTAGAAATATTCTTTGTGCCCTCCTACTGATTGAAGCCCCTCATTCCGCTAAAGTGGAACAGTTTATTCTAGGGGGTTGAATGTATCCGGGCAGGATAACAGATAAATCAGATTGGATGAGAGCTAGGGAAACCAAAATGCATGTTCCATTCCTTCAAGCTTGCTGTCACTGCAGACCATTCAATTGGTGCCTTGGTATATCATGGTTAAGTCTCCCCTTCATGGCTGTGGATTCTGTAAATCCACCTTTGCTCACGTTTAAAAAAGGTATTCCTTCACCTCCCTAATATTGGGTGGAATAGTGGGTTTGTCCAGAACTGTCCAGATCATGTCCTCTGCGCACTGTGTTTCTTTTCTAAATAGTGGGTTGTTAATTAAGTCATTGCCTTCCTGCACCTTATGTTACTTATGTGTTCCATTATCCTTATCATTATTATCCTAGTAGTTATCCTGATGTATAGAAGATTGCACGGATACCGGATTAGGTAAATGATGTTCTTCGAGTTACAGTTAGTGTTTCATTTGAATCCAAGGCTATATCAGTCCCACATCCATTGATTTGGTGCTGCGTGTAAGAGGGCACACATTGCAAGAACCACATGCTGTGTGGCCTCTCACCAGAGGCAGCTCCCACATTTTTTGTTCTTTCACAGGACCCTCCTCCTGAGGTCTGGTATGGACCAACATGTTACATAGGCTGGCACTCTTCCTGAAGGAAAGCATTGGTTTCAAGGTTCAGACTGCTGGAGTTTTGAATGTGCCAGTTATTCATAATAACATGTTTAACTAAATTAGAGGCCGCTCTGAAGGTGGTCACACAGATAGGTCTGTCTGTTTTTGGTCTCTCTCTCTGCTCTAGTAGGATCTCACTGTTGCAGTTCTTTGCTCTCTTCTGTGCTCTTCGTACGACCCTGGGCGGATAGTCCCTGTTGATCAATTTGTTTTCCAGTCTCTGTGATATTTGCTTAAAATCGCTCAATTCAGAGCGTTATCTCTGGAGTCTTAGAAACAGACCGTAGAGCAGGTTCTCTCTAAGTGCTTTATGATGAAAGCTCTTACAAGAAAGAAGGCTGCTCCTCTCTTTTGGTTTATGGTATGCCTTTGTACATACACTCCCCATCTTTGGCTTTGTTTCTAGATTCAGGAATGGCAGATACTCCTTCATAATTGTAGATGTCAAAAACAGAAGAGGATTCCTGCAATTTAGCCACTCCATGAATTGGTCCAGGGACTGTTGCCCCCCCCTCCAGATCAGTAAGATGTCATCTATGAAGCAGAGGCCAAAGTCTGATATGGTTGTTTCAAGGTCTTGCCTGTTCAAAGATAGTTATTCTCAAATTCTGCCACATATAAGGAGGCCAGACTAGGTGCAAATGTGCTTCCCATTGATGTTCCATGGGTCTGCAAATAAACTGCCCTTGGAATTCAAAAAAGTTCCTGGTCAGAGCTATGCGTGCTAGATCTAATACAAAGGGCCTTGGAGTTTTAAAATTCCACTCCTGTTTGTAAAGGACTTCCTCAATTACTCTAAGGGTTTCCACCTGAGGAATATTCGTATAGAGGGATTGAATGTCTAGACCCACCAAAAAATCATGATCAGGGTCGAATTCCATGTCCTTAATGAGGTTCAAGATTGTCCTGGTGTCTTTCTCATAAGAATCACGTTTAGGAACAGTGATTTGAGGGAAACCAATCTCAAAATTGTGACAGGGGTTCCAGTATTGACCTAATCACTTACACTATAGGGCACCCTAGGGGTGGGCTAGTGGGTTTATGTACCTTTGGAAGAATGTAGAAATATGGAATCACCAGCTTATCCTTACACAGGAAAGCCCCTTCATTCTGTGGGATCCACCCCGGGCTGACTGCCTCATTAACTAGGGTCTTATTTCTTTCTGTATCTTGTTTGTGGGATCCACTCTTATCATTTTGTAGTTACGATTGTCTGACAGAAGGTGCAAACATTTCTGATTGTACATCTCCCTGTTCAGGATGACTATTGCTCCTCCTATATCAGCAAGTTTTATGATAATATTGGGGTTCTCATTCAGCTCCCAAATGGCATCTTCCCCAGATTTGGAGAGTTTCTTGAAGGGCGTGACAGACACTTCCCTCATTGCGCCACTTAATGGATAACTGCCTGTTCAAAGCTGCTACTTCAGGTGGGAACTGGGATAGCATAGGTGTAAGGGTAGATCTGGGCTGGAAATTGGTGTCACCTTGAGATGTTAGTACCTCATTACGATTCAGAAAGAAGATCCCAAGCGTATTCTTCTGAAGAATTCTGCCAGCTCCTGTCTCAGTTTAAAAATATCTACCATGATGGTTGGGACAAAACCTCTGGCCAAAACTTTCAGCTGGGCAACAGAGAAGGTTGTCTCTGTCAGATTCATGATCAACTTTGACCCTTGCTCGTTCCTGAAAGGAATTCCCAGGCCATGCTTCTTGTGACTTTGGTTCAGGTCTTCCCACTGGACCCGTTGGTCTGTTCTTTGTCTCATCGTTCCTCTCTTCCTGCCTTTCCCTAAAAAAGGTTGCTGATGTTATTGAAAATGGACAGGTTAAATGAGCTGCATATGTGGGAACATAGCTGGCTAGCTATAACCTGGACTCATATGTGGGGTTGAGGGCAGAGGATTGAATACCTGTGGTTGTGTGTATCCCTGCCATGAGCCCCTTCCTCTCCCCCTCCGTAATGATCAGTACTCTGGGTTGCTGCTTTCACTCCCTGAGCTGGAGGTCTCATTTTCCCTCATAGGCTTCGGGCCTCCTTCGTTATTTTCAACCTCTTTTTGTTTGACATACTCGTCAGTGATGTAGGGGTACACCCTTTCTTTTGAGAATCTTTTAAGATTTTTCTGTAATTTGTTAATTTTGGACTGCATTAGAAATTCTTTATATTCAGCCACTTCCTAGTCTCTTCTTGAACATGGTTATCTGTGTTTTAAATGTCTGTTCACTTGTCTGGATTTGTATAAGTAATACATCTGATATTTTTTGGCATTATTGATGATTAAAATTAGCCAATCCTTCATACATTTCCTGCCAATCAATGTCCAATCCTGTCTAAAGAAAGCATCATCCAGGAAGATAAGAGGTTCATTGGTGACTAGAAGACCCTTGGGGTGGCATTAGTTCTCAGATACTCTGTTAGTATAGCCCCATGTAGGATGGTTTTGACCTATGTCCTCTCCAAATCTAACAGAGTTACCCATCCCTTCACCTGGGTTAATTCTTGAGTGATGGTGGTGGCCCACAGCAGGGAAGGTCCTGATAGAATGGATTCTGCTGCATCATCCCCATTCGACAAACCTTGCTCATCTGTCATTTTTCAAAGAGCAAAGTTTTTTATGGAAATTAAAATAGGAAATCACGTTTTCGGAACACCACTTTTTCCCCAACCCTTGCTTGACGATCAGTATCAAACTTTCCATGAAGGAGCTGAAGTATGTGAACTTTCTAATGTTTCGTACAGAGTTGCAAAATTGCTCAAAGAGATTAAGTAAACAAAAAAGCCTTTCCTATACAACGTCATCTAATTGTACCTTTACTGGTGCTTTCACTGTCAGTGTAATGTAAACGTGTTACATTTGATCTCCCCAGGAGTCCCTCCTGTCCGTGACATCTGTGTTATACTCTTCCCCTGCAGCTGTATCACTGACTTGACATGTTCCTCCCACTTACTATCCTGGCCTCTCCCTCCCCCAAGGTTCATAGATTGTCATCTTAAATATTCCTCCATTTGGATCATATCTTATCAAACTGTCTGGGGGCACCCTCTTACCTTGTATACGGTGGCCTCCACCTGCATGCACCAAATCATATTGTGTTTGCCCTTTAGAGCTGTACAATATCTCTTTTGACCGCGATCAGGGCCTTGTTGCAGAACAGTTAATCCTACTTGAATAGTGTAATATCTCCCCATAATCCTACCAGTGTCAAAGGCGTAGTAAGTGTGACCTTATCTTCTACCACTTGTGATATGAAGTGTTTCACTCGCTCCCAGAATATCTGTAATCATGGGCAGCTCCATAGCGTATGAACCAGAGTCCCTGGCTCACCACACCCTCTAAGGCATTGGTCATCACTGGCTCTAACCATCTGTAATAGCCTTTTTTCTGCTATAATTGGCTCTATGTAGAATCTTTAGTTGTGCTAGGCAAAACCTAGCTTTTATCCCGATCTCCATCAGGAAGTGAAACACATCCACCCAGTCTGCCTCCTTCAAAATTCCCAGGTCTAGTTCCCACTTAATTTTTAGTTTGTCTAGGTGTCATTGACAGTTTGTCACAAGTGTTCGGTTTGTACATGAGCTTGCTTGTTTATGTTAGGGCACGGCCAGTATTCGAAATTCCAATGGTGTCTCGTCTGCCACGGTCTCTAGTAAGTCTGTGTAGTCTTTGAGTGTCTGTTTTACTTGTAGGTATCTCAGGAATTGCCCATCTGAGAGTTTGTATCTTGTCTGCAGTTCCGCAAAAAGTACTATCCCATGCTTCACCGATGTGTCCCTGACCTTAGTCAGACCTATCAGGTCTCATTGGTGATCCCCTTCCAGGACCTGCATCTTAGCTAGTATTTCAGCTACCCACAGTAGAGTTTCTAGCATCAGCCTGGACTCCCAATCCATTGCCTTTGTGGCTCCTCCCCACACACTTAGAATCTTGCCCGTTTGAGTTGTGAGTTCCCTGCTACCCCCTCCCCCAAATAGTAGGCCAATTAGCTCACATTGCCCATCACCTCCCTGTCAGCCATGAGCACCAACTCTGACTGAGACGCAAAGGCCCATTACTTTGCCAACAGCAGCGTGGTCACTCAGAAATAGAACTTTAGATCTGGGAGAGCAATCCGCCCATTATAGTGCCCTTTTATAAGGTTATGGTAGGCTGTCCATGGTGCGCCTCCATCCCATAACAGTATATGGGAGGTGGACTCTACTGCCCTAAAAAGTATCCAGCACCTTGTGGGAAGTATTTTGAAGTATGTATAAGAATTTTGGGACTATAAACATTTGGTATAGTGCTGCTCTGCTTAATAGAGGCAGTTTTCTCCACTGAGCTTCGTTTTTCTTGAATTCCTCATATACCCATCCCAAGTTATGCAGATGGAACTCCTGTGTGTCAGTGGCTATATATATATTTATATATATATATATATATATATATATATATATATATATATATATATATATATATATATATGCCTAAATATCATAACCCTTCAGTGGGCCGAATCACTGAGATCTTACCCCTCTCTGGACCCTCTCAGGGGTTGAACAGGTAGATCACCGATTTTCCCAAGCTAATATGAATGACAATGTGGTTCCCAAATATGGTGAGGACTTCCAGTGCCCTTGAGAGGTAACTGTCAAGGTCAGTTGGATATATGAGGATAATGTCTTCATATAAGAAAATTGTGTCACTCCATGGGGGGTTCCAGTTGATCCCCTGTATCAGTGCATCCCTCCTCACCTACTCCGCCAGCAGCTCAACAATGAGCATGAAGAGGGGAGAGTGTGCACCCTTGTCCTGTTCCCTGTCCTAGCAGAAAGTCATTCGAATGAGTGCCATTAACCTTAACACACACACACCATTGAGTCTGTGCAGAGCAGCCTTACCCAAGCCAAAAACTCCAGACCGAGTCCCACTTGCTCAGGGTACTTGTAGGTGAGGCCATTCCAGGGAATCAAATGCATGTTTGGCATTGAGCATGAGCAGGATAGCGGGCTCCTGGATCACTTGCCATCTCTCCAGGCATTCAGACTGTCATCTCAGATTATGTAATGTGGCCCTCTGGAGCATAACCTCAGACTGGTCCAGGTTCACCAATTTGTGAATGACTGTGCTCAGGCAATTTGCCGGTATTTTGGCTAATACTTTAAGCTCTGTTTTAAGCAGGGTGATCAGCATGAGTGCCCCTTGGCTTACCACTTTTGTGATGACCACTATCGTTGCCATCATGAGATCATCTGGGAGACTCCCCTGCCCGCTTGGCATCTTTAAACATTGCTAGCATACGCTTTGTTATTTTTCTCTTCAGGCATTTAAAGAATTCAGGTGGGAACCCATTTGATCTGGTGTCTTCCTTCTCCTTATTTGTGTGATTGCCTTTCCCAACTCCCTTCCTTCTATCTCTCGCTGTAGTTGTGCCCTTTGTTCCTTGTAAAATCATGTGGTAGGCTAGGTAACCCTTGAATTGCTGCTGAATCAATTAAGAGCATATAACTTTAGAGGTCACTAAGGAGTTTTTCAAATTCCTCCATTATCTCCGCACCGTGTATACCACTTCCCCAGTTTCCCAGCAAGTGCCCTGCACCCATCTTTGTCCCTACTTGCCAACCATGCCAGAATCTTCCCCGTCTTATTGCCGAATTTGTAAATGTGGAGTTGCTGAGCCCAGTAGTGTTTCTGCGCCTTGGCATCTACCAATTGCCAATATCGTTCTCTGGTCAGTTCTATTTGTCACACCAGTGAGGGGTCAGGGGCCTCCATATATTCCACCTCCAGTTTCCCGAATATATATTATATCACAGGTCATTGAGCCCCCTTTCTCTTTATAGTACAGATCCACGACCTCCCTGAAAATTGTTTGTGTGTCCCAGTGAGTCAGTTCAGACAGGTCCAGTTTCCATTCCCCTTTCTCCCTGTTCCCTGGAATGGTAAACCTTATCATGGTGAGCGGTCAGATTTCCCCCTAGGTATGTATTGTGTGCCTCGGTAGAGACCCCCCTGTGTCCTGGGGTCTCTGCCAGGGCACACGATGCATACCTCGGGGAAAATCTGTGTCCTGGGAAGCAGTATGTAGTCCAACCTGGACATGACCTTCATCGAGTGGGCCACACATGCATATTGTTTGTCTGTTGGGTGTCCCTCGCCCCAGATGTCCAGCAACCCTAGTGTGTAGTAAAGTTTTCTCACCTATCCCCTTTGCTCATATGAACACTGTGTGTGACTCTGTCCAGGGTGGTGTTCGTTGTCAAGTTGAAGCCCCCACCTATAAGTAGTACGGAATCTGGCATTTGCGCAATCAACTTTCCTAGAGTTATCCTTTTGTAGGCCAGGTGGGAGATACCATGATGCAGCTATCAGTATGAGACCATCCCATTCCTCCTGAATTGCGGCATAACACCCACTTGGGTCTATCCAGGATCTGGTAAGAGTAAGGCGGAAGTAGCGTCTGGCCAGGGTTGCAGCCCTTCTAGATCCCGACAAGAAACCAGAGTGTACCAGGACCTTGAGTATCCCTCTGCACAGGAGGCCGCAATTATTCCCTGCTAGGTGCGTATCTTGCAGGAGTACTAAGTCAGGACTGTACCTCACAATATATTTGGTCACCAGTCCTCTCTTTAGCCAACTGTTGAGACTGGTCATATTCCACAACATCGAGAATGTTTGCCCTCATTGCCTATCCCATGTCTTCCCAGTACACCTTAGTGCACATCCCCTTGATTTAACCTTTCAACTGTTGTGTATCAGAAACCTCAGTTTTGCCCAGTGCCCTCTGCCTCCCACCTCTCCCAACCTCCCTCTCTCTGTGACCTAACACTGCAGGTTTTGAATGACTTGCACCCCCAACTGCCTGAGGTGCCAGAACCCCCACCCCTCTGAACCATCAAACCTCTGTTGTGAGTTATGTTAGTCCAGTAACAGGTGCCATGTGTGGAACTAGCAAATAAATTGTGACTTGAAAGTTTTAGGAAACAAAAACTACATGAGGCTGACTGTCAACCGGTCTTTCCAAAATGGTACTGTCAGTGTCCCCACTTGGAGTGTGTACTTCCTCATTTTTGGACAATCAGGGTCCACTTCCTTGCCTGCCAAATCATGGGTGTGCCACGCCTCCTCTGCCTTATGATCTGGGGTCAATACTTGGTCCTTTTGGGATGCTCCTTGTCTCTCTCTCCCTTCATTGCACCCTGTTGGTCGCCAGCCCGTTTCTTCGGGGATCGTAAAGAACCACTCACTGCTTTCTGCGATTACTCTCAACTTTGCAGGGAACATCATTACATACTGTAGGATTCTCTTTCTTAGTTCTGTGTTGACCCTGTCAAATGTTTGTCTCTGTGTCTGCACCTCCTGCAAATAGTCTGGTGTGGGCTGATTCTCCACCTTTAGTGGGGTATGTATCCAAGTTGATCGTAGAATGGCAATCTGATCTCTGTAGTTTAACACCCTTGCAATTATGGCTCATGGTTTATTTCACAGCCTCTGATACACGCCTTGGACCCAGTCTGCTCTTTCAGTTGCAAAATGTTTGGACGCATCAGTAGGATGCAAAACCTCTTGTATGAATTGTTCCACATAGGACTCCGCAGTAGATCCCACCATTTTTTCCAGGGGTCCCACCCAACGCACGTTGTTTTCGCAGGACCTCCCTTCAGCATCTTCTGCTGTCCTGTGTAGCCTATGAGTTGCATCCTTAAGGATGCCAACCTCCGTCAGCAGCATTTTAAACATGGTAGTATGTTCTGTGATCTCTTCCTCTGCGGATGTTACTCTCTCCACAGTTTTTTTCATATCTGCGCGAATCAGTGAAATGTCTGCTGCCCCACATCCACTTTTACAGAGATAGACAAATACAGCTAGTATATTTTGTGGGCATTGAACCTTTGTGGGTGCACTTACAACATAACCAGTCTCAATCATGTCAGTGCACTTAAATTGTAGTGTTACATTGGACATCAGAGTTTGAGACTATCGTCAGGGGAGGCGGACATGGACAGCCTCGATGGAGATTCCACTGGCCCCAGATCTTCTCCCACTTGCCGGGGCAGCCCCTGCTGTCATACACTACCTTTTTCGAGACCATACACCAATCCATGTCCTGTTTCCATGAATTTAGGAGTGGTGTGACCGTGGGCCCCATGTACGGGCTATGTTTCGTTTTGCAATCATGAGTCCCAGGGTGACCTAGATCTGTTCCAAACGGCCTAAGTCTGTGGCCTCCCAATCATTCAAAAGACACCACTTTAGCGAGAGAGCTAGGCCATCCCACACAGACATCCATAAGGCAAGTCAGCAGAAGGCCTGGGTCACTGGACAGTTCCATATAAAGTGTTACAGGAAAGGTACGTTTGGTTCAGAATTTTGAGTTGCACCAACCTAAATCTTGCACGAATCGCCACCTCCCTAGGGGAGGCAAGTTCTTCCGACCACTCCTCGTCTGTCAGGTCATTCAGGTCAGCCTTGAAGTATCACATCCCTATAACGGAAATTGAAGATATGGGTGATTATTGATCTTGGAGGGGCTCCTGGTCTCAGACGCCCCCCAAAAGATTCGGTGGGCCTATTCCACTGAGAAATATTTGGAGAGTCCCCGGGGTTACATTGTCTTAAGTATAAGGTCCTCTATGAAGAGGTCTGTCGCTGGCCCCTCCGCTCGTTCAGGGACTCACAGGATGCGCACATTATTTTGTCTGGACCTACCCTCACAGTCCTCCAGGTGGGTATCCATGAGTTTGTTGGCGGCTTGCAGGTCTTTAACCTTGGTTTTGAGGGCAGCGATGTTTTGCAGGAAGCCTGTGGTAGATTCTAAAACCTCCTTAACTTTGTAACTCATTTTACAGGGTTCTGCCCTCATTAGCGACACTTCGGTCGTAACAGTGTCAATGCGCGACTCTAGGGGGAACGCATACCCTGGATCGGCTCCATAATATCCTGCAGAATGAAGGTTTCTCCAGCATGGTCTACCTCGGGCACTAGTGGTGGCTCTTCTTGGGACTCAGTGGTTGGTCTCGGGTCTTTCAGCAATGTAAATCTGCCTAGTTATGCTTGTCGTCCACTTCGGGAGCCTTTGCCGCTTGTCATAGTCTATGGATCATCAGGCTTTCACGCCATTCACCGCTGACTGCCTATGGGTGGAATCCACAGCATACGACCTTTTGGGTTTTCACCCGCCAAAGCAGCTATCTCACCGTGCCACTATTCACCTCCAGTTTGACCCTGTGGGGGACCAAAGCACAGCGAGTGCCTGGCACCCATTTAATCTGGCCAGTGCCAGTGGTTGTAGTGCTTTTGCGGCCTCTTCTGGTGCACCAAACAGTATTGGCTTGAAAGAATGGTACCGCCCCAGAGCATGGTCCTAGGAGGTATGTAGCAAATCATGCATAGAGAGCCCGAGCTTCAGCTCTCTGTTCCTGAGGGCCTCTAGCATCACCGTCTTTTTGGTGGCAGGTGACTGCTTGATGAATGTTCTAGGTGCCCGATGTTGCCAGTGGTCACTGGTCCCACCGGTAGGCAATAGATTCCTGGTAGGGCCCCAAAGTTGCACTGGGGGGCCGTTGATCCTGAAATAAGGGCTGCACTCAGCGCGCCTGTTCCTGCCGATCGTACCAGGTCTCAGGGCTGACAGACCCAGTCATGCTGCAAACAGCCCTGCCACTCCGGACTTTGAGTTTGGTTTGTCATGGGGTGTGGGGTATTCACTCTTCTGCAGAAGCTTTATTATGGCGATGTTCCTATTTGCGGCCGGGGTTCCTCCGTCCTGAAGTCTGCACCTTTGCCGATGCTCCTCCTGGAGCTTTCTGGCAACTTCAAGGGGCTTGAGGGGTTCCCACGGACTTACAAGCAACTTGGAATCTTCAGGTTACAGCTCTGGGACAGATTGATGAGCAGATTTTAGAGGGAAACGCTGCTGGTTGTTGGAGCGTGCGCTCAAGTGGCCATCTTCTTTGGCTGCTGGTCACCCGCTCCCTCCCCCCTCCCCCAATATCATTCTTGTTTTTAAGCACCGACTTTGTGTCTGTGATTGCCAACAGTAGGTCTGCAAGTAATGGCAACCATTCGTGAGTCAGCTCTTTTTACGGGCCTGTGGGTCTGCAGCATCTTCCCCTGGTGCCCCCTCCCCCAGCGAAAGACATAGTTACCAAACTTAGCTGCTGAGAGCAGCCTGGGGCCCTTATTTCTCACCATGCCTGCACCCGCTGAGACTGATAGATTGCTGTAGGCACCCACCTGTACTCTGGTGTGTGATCCCCGTGCTTATGGCAACCTTTAGCCAGAGTGTTCCATTCTTTTCTCTCGCGATACCTCAAGGGTCCAAGGGGTGACCCAGTTGCATATGTCCAGCCAGTGTCCCTGCCAGTGACTCCTTGCATGCTGGAGACAAGGACTGGTTGTATCCTCAGCAGAGTAGTTAAGCTACTGTCAACGTGGTGACAGGCGCCCAGTGCTCGCTCACTTAGGGGCCTACCTCATGAAAGCTCACTGGTAAGGGCTCCCCACTCTCCTGTTGTCTCCTGATTGTAACACTTGGAAGCACACCCTCTCTGACTGGGAGCCACCCGACGCTCCCTGTGCCCCCTCTCTGCTGCTCCCTTCTGCAGGCCTACTGGTCTCCTCTCTGTGGTTGCCGCCTCCGATCAGCCAGAGTCAGTGCTGTGGTGGGTGCACTCCACGCTGGAACTATGATGGATACAGACTCAGGTTCTCTTGTGGCTCAGTATCTGCTACCCTACCTCTACACCACTGTTGGTCCACTGTGAGGTTCCTGATTAGGGGCAGCTGGGTGCCATCTTAGTAGCTGTGTAGCCACCTCCTTCTTGGCTACAACAAGGGCCCAAGATCGATTTCTTCCCCCTCTCACCGCACTTCCTCCAGTCTTGCCCTCAGTGGCTCACAGGCGGTGGGGACCTCAGTGCTCAGGATGGCAGCAGATGCATGCCATTGACGGTCTGTGTTGGCCGGAGCTCTGGCAGGTTGCACCATGTTGGATCAGCATGTTGGCCATGCCCCTAGCAGTGGGCACTATTAAGGGCTATCTGTCAGCCTTTTCGGCCTTTCTACATTTCGTGGTGCAAGCATTCTTTGTAAATCATGTGTTGTGGTGATGAGGTTTATCAAAAATTTGACAAACAACCCTCCCTTTGTGTTTCCTCAGTGGGAACTTAATTTGGTCCTATGCAAAAGAGCTTTAAGCCTCCACATTGATCATATAAATGAACATCCCATGAATGACCAGATTTTTGTGGCATTCTCTGGGGCAAAGAAAAGGAAGGTTGCT
This sequence comes from Pleurodeles waltl, assembly GCF_031143425.1. Taxonomy (NCBI): domain Eukaryota; kingdom Metazoa; phylum Chordata; class Amphibia; order Caudata; family Salamandridae; genus Pleurodeles; species Pleurodeles waltl. The sequence goes on along the minus strand of NC_090444.1, from coordinate 514,899,275 downwards.
CAGAAGAAGACCCTGTTAAGTTTGAATGTCTTCTGCATCAAGATTTGCTATGCAATGGCCAAGAGGTTGTATCCAGAAAATCTGAGAGTCAATTCCACCTGGTTCACGACTGCTTCCACTTGACACGCAGACTGCCAATTCTTGACATCTGCTAGACTGCAAAGTAAGTGACTGTACACAAGCTGACAAATCTTTACAGTCTTGATAGCCATTTGGACCTGCATGTCTTTTTGACTTGAGCCCATTTCACAGACCCTTCTGCTTGGGAGGTACGGCTTTAGTAGCCATTCTAAGGTACAGAATCTACAATTAAAATTATCTGTCAGAAGAACAGGTCACTTACTTTCAGTAACACCCTTTCTTGTGGATACTGTGTCTTTTTTGTTTATATCTGTTAATTGAAAGATTTTAATATTTTACATACCCATGGATTAGTTCACGCATCTTGCAATTGCAGTAGCTGTAGACATACATCTCTAATTGCTTTCATCATAGGGTGCAGAGTCCTTTTTGATCAATCTGTAAACACTCTGGAGTGCTGCATTATCCCATCGGTCCTTAATGCTTCCCAAGCAGGAGGAAAACATACACAGTAATGCATGGTTTAAATTCAGGCCATGCAACGAACAAAGATAACTTAAGAAGTTCAAAGATAGTTCAGTCAATGTAAACAGTCATATGTAAATACAATAAAACTGAATAAAGACAACATAAGCCAAACCTTCCTGGTTGTATAGGCCCGACTAGACACATGTTCTTATATGGGTATAGGTTCCCATCATGAATAATGAGAGTAAAAATGATGGCTCAATTTTGTCTCGCACTGTTCTGATTGGATGAGTTGTATTTTCCATTGCAGACATGAGGAAACTCTGTTTTAAGATCTGGTCTAGAGAGAGCTTTAGTTTTTAGGTCTAGTCTAGAGAGAGCTTTAGCTTTGTTGGGATAGCGCTGATCTTGTACCGCTCCATACCATACAACAAGGCGTAGACATATACGCAGAAACCAAAAGGGGCTTTTGAACAGTGCCTTTCATTCACTGTCTGCTGTGGTTCAGTGGCTTTAGGGAATGGTGTTATGTCCATCAGTGTTTGTATTAGCAAACAGCATTTTACAGATGTGAACTACGTGAAGTAGTCCACACATGCATTGCTTTTTTTCCATTTTATAATTATTTTTTTTAAAGGAGAGGGGCTGTGCCTCTGCGCCCTTTCTACCATGCAGCTTAAGCCCTGTTATTTCCCAGTCAATATCACCCTGTTTATGCCCTGCCCATCCGCTTCCTGTGCTTATTTCTTTTGTGCTTCTGTTCGAGGATTAGAACAGCTGAGCTGGAGAACAGAAGAGTGAGGTCTTCCCCGCTCAGCCTCCAGTCCAGAGCTACATATCAGGGAGGAGAGGGATCAGTATGACCATGCGTCCCCAGTGTGTGGAACACTATACAGTCTACAACATGGAGTGCTAGAGCCTTAAGAAAGTGCAGGGGCTGACGTTGTTAACCATTTATGCCAATTTTGGATGCATCTAAGAGAAAAAAAGAAGAAAAAAAATAAATAGTCAAGGAATACCTTCGGGGGCTATGGCCACACCAAATGCCTTTTGCAGTAAAACACCTTTGGCCACAGGACCACCACATAGTACACAAGTGCTCAGTTAAAATATGTATACATTTTGTTGAGTGATCCCCCAGAAAAGCACAGGTACCTTCAAAAGTACCCACAAGTACCAGGGGTCTACCAGGGGTCTACCAGGAGAGTGACAAGGGCTTAGCCTCAGTGACTCTGGGATCTTTTTTCATTGACTTCATGTACATCTGGCATTTGCCTTTTGGAGTAGCCTAGTTGTGCATGGACCCCTTTACTTTCAGGGTCATCATCAGCTCTGAGGCAACCTTGTTCAACAATGGAAATGTGTCTTTTTACCGCAATGCTTGTTGTTTTCTATTGCTTATCTTAAAATATACCTCAAAGCTGATAGGGCAGATTAATGCTAAGAGTCTGAAATGTATTTGTTCCCCCATCCACTGCTGGAAATCCGACCCAAGAATAAAAAAGTTCCGTTCTATAGGCTGCATGGGCGTCCACCACAAAAGTGACTGGACCCCCCTGGACAGTCAGTCCATGTGTCAATAGATGTCCCGTGAGCGGGTGACACATATTAATTGCTATATTCACTACATTTGGATTCGCCATTTTTATAAAAAATAGCTTCAGGTCAGAGAAGGCACACCAATATCGGGGTTTTTCCTTTCAAAGTTCAAGCTTGAACAACCAACCACTAAGCAATAGGGAGCACCTATCCCGTGGCGGCGGAAACCCTCAGCCCCACGGACGTCTCCGTATACGGAACCGAGGAGTCAAAATATATATGAGACCAAGAGAGTCAGTCGGACCTAAACATTAGAGCCAGACCAAACGTTGGCGGCGCCATGTCGCGTGGGCTCTCATTATTCTAAATGAGACTACTGGATTTCTAGGTAGCAGGATCTATAACGGTGTGGGGGACTGAGTCTGACCCACGTGTAAAGAACTCTGTCACCCTAAATCCGGTTTTTGCTCCGGCTAACTAGCAGTGCCTCATTTCTCCCATGTGGAAGAAATGATTCGGCAGCCGAGCGCATGACATCTTTGGAACTTCTCAGGGAAGTCGTGGTTACTCAGATCCAAACCAACTCTCTTATTTCCAATATGATCTCATATACAAATGACAAAGACAGTATAAGTTTTATATAATATTTTTAATAAAACGACTGTATTTTAGATATTAAGGCGTGAGCCGCAATAACCAGAACGATACAACACGGTAGGATTGAAATAGTCACCAGGAGAGTAAAACATAAGAACAAAGCTATCATATTGTCTAACAGTTTCTACTCTCCCTCTGCTTGTTCTATTTAGAGCACAGCATGTTAAGCTTCTAGCTTGCCTATTAGAATCACTGTGGAGACATCAGCCCTCATACCTGAGTAAAGACCTGTGATCTTGGTTCAGCATCTGCAACGAAGCAGTCCGCGTCTAGTTGTGGTTCCCTGGTCGGAATCTCCCTCTTGCGTGTATTGGGACAAGGAAGTGATTTTATAACTAACATGTCATCGTGATCACAAAATGTCCCTACGCAGGAATGCCAAGTCTAAACTCATGTACCAGACTGTATCCTTGACTGAAGCACAGAGTAAATATGTTATGGAGAACTCCAGTGCTGAAGTAGGCAAAACAGTGTGATATGAATAAAAAACAACACCGTAGAACTGGCTATTTGAAAAATAACAGTACGACGCCTAATAAAAAGCATGTAGAGCAAAGTGCACAGAGGCTCTAAGCTGTCAGCAAATGAATAAAATATATTCAGGGCAAAGTGCACAAAGGCCTAAAGCCTGAAGCTAAAGCGCAATGAATACGTAAAACTAACCACACTACAACACGTGGTGCTTAAACCCCCCCTCCATTTTCCTTTTACTTCTCATCTGTATGCTCTGTCCACTCGTTCCTGTCCCCTGTCTTCCAGAGAGGATGTTGAGCATGGATACCCATCCCTAGAACACAGGAGGAAAAAACCCAAAAGGAAATCCTCAGCAGCTGTGACAGCGTAAAAGACCTTTTGCCCTCATAATTCACAGAGTAAAAAATAAATTTCCGTATTTTGCTTGGTTGTGCCCGAAGGGCAGGGTCACTGTAAAAAGTGGCTGCTTTGGGGCTGCCAGGAGAACGGCAGGCCCCCACAAGAGGCCCCTGCAGACATTTTAAAAAGTTTGGAATCCTAAGCTTCCCAGGCCCAGCCTCAATGACTCTGGGGGAGGTTATCATTATTTTAAAGCAGTCCTAGAGTTTGTCTTTTGGTATGTTGTAGGAATATGTACTGATTTGCAGGGTCATTTGTAGTTGCCAAATAGCTTTACTCAGTAGTAGAATCAACATTTTTACTGCTTTTGTCATTGCTTTGAGTGAATTATTATGAAATGACTGGACATTGTGTTGTAATGACACATGACATACAAATACAGAAAGGGGTTTTTGGACTGACACTTTCATTTGTTGGCTATTGTGGCTCTTCTGGTTTTAAAGGTTGTCCATTAGCAATGGTCTTAACCCACACCACTTTGCTGATATTGGACTACATACAAAAATAATCCACACATTCATTGACATTTATTATTTTTTACATGTTTTAATGCAGAGGGCTCTGCCCCTGCGATCTTTATTATCACATTGGTTAAGCCCCCAGCCCACACAATCCCCTCCATCTCCCTTCCTGACCGGTCAGTGGGTTCCCGGTTTGACCTGCTTCTCCATCCTTTTTTTGTATTCCTTTGCACTTTCTTTTGGTATTTTCATTTTTTACGATTCTAAAATGCCCATGTGCTATGTTGCAACGGAAAAGTAAAAAAGACAGACTGGCTCTGGTGCAGTGTGGCGCATGCATTGCGACACATACATGTACATGGCAGCCATCTTTGAACGAAGCCATTCTTAAGTTGCTACTAAGGACCCGCATTTGTGTGTATGCTTTGTGACACACCCAAGACCATATTGGTTATACGTACTATAAAGTTCCAACATGCACTTCTACCATTTAAAACTGTAAATTATAAATCATTCAAAACCAACACATCTGCACTCACCTTTTAAAGGATTAGACCTACTGCCTGCACCATCACTTGTTGATTTTGATGTATACAGTCCATTTAAGTGTATGTTTTCTCTCTCATGCCCCTCATGTTCATCTACTTTCTCTCCTTTTCCTCCACCTTGATGCTCTTAATCCCATCCCTCATTTACTATCTTTAATTAATTAATTAATGTATTTAATTATTTTACAAAAATCTGGGTGCAAAGTGCTACTGGGCCACACACTTCATTTTTTAGACTTACATGTTAATTGACCGTTTTAACATGAACAACCTGCATATTATAACAATAGTTTAAAAATGGATCTTAAGCATCACCATGCATGTACATGATGCATGCATGCACATCTGCAAATCATTTTGGGATTGGGTTTCTTCAATAGATACCTATTGCAAGACTGGTGGAAAATGACATGCTTGCATCTTGACATATGCATTGCATGTGGTTGCCAAATAGCATTGGCAAAGCCAATAGCTCGGCAATTAGAGCCACAACCTGTTAACTTTGCCAGTGCTCGTTCGTTTTGTTTTCTTACACCATTTTATGAGATTTTCATATACAGTTGAAGTCTAGTTTCAAAGACAGTAGGCCCTTTGAAGTATCTATTGCCATATCAAACCTCAGCAGACATTCTATGCAATGTTTAGGTCTTTATCATTTGATTCATAATTTCAGAATTTGAGTATTCATTTCAGGATGAGCTCTCCGAAATAATCTCTCAGTGAAGGAAAAACATCTCACAGAATCATGTTCCCGGGTATTTAAAAACTGTTGTGTTTGAACTGAAAGTATGCAATGGTTAGTTTTCACAGGTTTCCAGTCTGGCAGTCATTGTTTTTTTTTATTTTCGATCAAAATCTTCCAAACAGCACAGCTTTCTGGTTTGCTGAAGACATCTTGGGGGCATTCAGAACGCTTCTCTAGCAATGAATTCTGCTCATTGTTTACCACTGGCTTTGCAACTCACATTTCCTTGGTTTCTCTTTGCTGGCTGTATTTGTTTTGGGCTTTAGGCTGTCCAGCTTGAGTTAGTCCCCTTCCTTTGCCCAAACCTTGTTTACTGTATCCTTCCAAGATCTCACATTCTGTAAACAGGCTTTTAAATATTATTCTTATCTTGTCATTTAAACACAAAGGCCAAATGCCAGGCTTTCTTCCAAGGGAGCTTGGGGCCATATGTACGAAAGCGTTTTTCCCATAGACACAGAATGGGTCAAATCCTTTGGTACATCTGGCCCCTGGTGTTTACTGTTCTGTCTGTGACTTCAAAGTGAGTGCGATTATAGGAACACAAAAGGAATGCAGATTACTCTCCCCATTGAGCCTGCTTGTGCCCATCCTATGCTATAATTTACTAGGCTGTAACAGGTGCTAAACAAATATTCATATTGAGGTTCGTCTATCAAAGCACTGTTGGCTATTGCTAAATGTGACCGTCTCGTGAATGTCTGATGATCTTTCTATTTACATTCAGTGAATCAGAGTAGCAAACCCTTTTAATAATAACAAGCACTGGCAGCCAAAAGGTGTAGCCTACAGAACTACACATAATGATCAATAGTCTCATTATGTGCAACACGTGCAGTAGCACCATGTCATGAAAAACTAGACAACACAGACTATTGCTTTCCTGAAAACTACAGACATGCCCCAGAAACCCACCACATTAGGTAAACTACAACCTTAAACATCCTGCCTATGCCAAAACATAGTTTTTATACTATTTGGTGGATGTATGTGTTGTCAACAACGAAATAGGTGAACATGTTCCACTGAAACAGCAACGATCTGCCATGACTGCCTGCTTTAGCACTGCTGGCATCTGGTGCGATACTCTATGCCACTTCACTTTATGCTCCTCCACTCTACTCTGCACTACTTTACTCTGTGCCAGTGCACTCTATTCCACTCTAAAATACACCACTGCACTATACACCAGTCCATTTTTGGCCACTCCACTCTGCAGCATTCCACTCTACGCCACTCTACTCTGCATCAATGCACTCTATGCCGCTGCAGGATACCAGTGCACTCTACCCCACTCTATAATGCACCAGTGCACTATACAACAGTCCAGTTTAGGCCACTCCACTCTGCAGCATTCCACTCTACGCCACTCTAATCGGCAACAATGCACAATATGCCACTGCACTCTATCCTACAGCACTCCACTCTACCCTGTACCACTCCACGCTACTTCATTGTATTCTGAGAAAATCTATGCCACTTCACTCTATGCTACTGCACTCTACGCCATTCATCTCCACTCTGTGCCACTGCGCTGTCCGCCACTACTCTATGCTACTACAGTTTAACCTGGACCACTCCACCCTATGCCATTTCATTCTGCTCTTAAACAATCGACTCCATGCAACTGCACCACTCTACTCTGCACCACTGTACTCTACGCTGGTGCTCTCTACACCACTCTACCTTAAAGCACTGCACTCTACACAGTGCACTCAACACCACTTTACTCAAAATCAATGCACTCCACACCAACTACACTCCACTCAACACCACTATACTCTACACTGCACCACACTATTCTGCTCTACACCACTCTACTCTATGCCACTGCACTGTATGCCTCTGCAAAATACACCACTCTACACCATTGCGCTCTGTCACTGCACTCTAAGCCACTCTGTTCTACTCTGCACCACTGTACTCTATGCCACTGCCTCAGCACCACTCTACTCTTCACCACTGTACTCTACAAGACTGCACTCTCCACCTCTGAACTCAAGACCACTCTACTCTACACCACTGCGCTCTACAACACTGCATGCTGTGCCACTATACACCATTGCGCTGTATGTCACTGCACCCTATACAACCCGATTCTATTCTGCACCACTGTACTCTCTGTCACTGCTCTGCACCATTTCACTCTCTGCCACTGCATTCTACTCTGCACCACTCAACTCTATGCCACTGTACTGCACCTCTACGCCACTACACGCTGCGTCACTCTATGACACTCTAACCAGTTCTGCACTACTGCACTTTACACCATTCTACTCTACACCACTGCACACTACACCACTCTACTCTGCACCTCTGCACTCTACCTTGCATCACTCCACTCTGAACTACTCCATTGTCCACTTAACCACTCCACTCTATCCCACTTCAGTCTACTCTGAAACATTCTACTCTACAACATTGCACTCTTCTCTCCACCACTGCACTCTATGCTGACTCATTCTACCCCACTGCACTGTACGCTACTACACTCTACATTAATGCACTCAACACCACTTTACTCAAAACAAATGCACTGTGCCATTGCACTCAATGCCAATCTACTGTGTACCACTGTACTTCACGCCACTTCATTTTACTCTTCTCTATGACACTCCACTGTACGATACTCCACTCTATGACTCTCTGCTCCATTTTCGAACACTCTACTCTAGTCTTTGTCACTCTATGACGCTCTATGCAACTCCCTCTATGCCACTCTGTGCTACTTTACTCCACTCTATTCTATGACACATTGCTCCACTCTATGCCACTTGACTTTACAACACTCTACTCAGCGCCCTCAGTGCCCGCCCACTCTGCTGCATACCACTCCAAAGCACTGTATGCCACTCTTCGAAACTCTAATGCACTCTGAGACTCAACTCTTCCCCACGCTGCACCCTTCCACTCTACAACACTCTACTCTCTACACAGCACTCCACAGCACTCCACTCTTCTCAACTCATTTCTAGCTACTCCTCACCACTCCATAACACTCCACTCTACTCCACTTTACGACACTCCACTCCAGTCTCCTTTACCCCACTAGCTTTTAGTCCTGCTGAACAGCAGCCCCGTGGTATGCAACATGGCTAAAATATAGTGGCAAAGCCAATAGCTCTTGCATAGGCAAGGTCTATTGTCTTTGCCAATGCTTGTTTTGAACAGCATCTGTTTTCTTTGGCAGTTGTGAAAGATCTATGAAAGCTGACATGTGAGACGTTCACCCTGCGCTGGTCTGCGAGAAACTGTTTGGCGCTTTGGCTTAATTCTAGTGGTTACCTAATGATACCAGTGTCAGATTGTAGGGTGTATTGTGTTGCCAGCTGTTTAATTCTGCTAATAAAGTTCTGCAGCGTTGAAACCTTCAATTAGGTGTCCTTTTTATTTCTAGCCTAGAGACAGTTCAGCATTCCCAGCTGCCTTATATTTTCCCAAAAATCATATTGAAAATGCATACATGTATCCATAACTTAGAGAGGCTTTCAGTCAGCCCTTTCCATCCATTGGTCTGTTAAAGTGTCATTCCCTTTTGCTTTCGCCCACCACAACATACAACATTGAATAGTGAGTTAACTTCCTACATCTATTGGTTGACTTACACTGTGCATAACAGCATATTACAGCAAAATCAACAAGTGTGCAGTTCTGCTCGTCCACTGGATGCCAATTCGAGACAGTGGCAACATTTTTGGGGGTCATTGTGGCATACTTTTTAGGATGCACGCACCTTCACCCACAAGGTGGCATCCTCAACATCTGGATGTGCTAAGTGCTGGGTGGGTGCTGCAATACTCAGCGGGCCCTAAACTGGATGGTGGACTGGGAGGAAATGTCATCTAGTTTTGAATCTTGGAAGTGGAAAGGCTTTCACTGTGCCTCCCTACAAATAACAAAAGCTCTGCCTGATGAGAAGCGGCTCTGGGATACTCTAAAGGGCCCTCATACTCTAACCTAGATAGGTCATAAGTGCACCTTATGAAGTAAAGTGCAGCTTTAACTTCAGGTCTGGTGCAAGGTTACTTGGTTAAAGGTGTAACTTAATGGAAGCCTTGCTTAACAACAATTGCCTTTGTTGCACAAAAGACCCAAGATTCCACAACCATCCATAATAAATATATCTCTACCGTCTTATCTGCCTCCTAACGCAGTCAGGCTTTTGTGGCCTTCCTTTGTCACTTCAGGTTTTAAATGTACAGAATTAGTTCCTACATACTAACTAATGCCCTTTCACTATGCTGGAAAACTCATAGAAAGCGGAAACAAGAGTATCCCTTTATGTAAGCTGATGAAAAGGAAATATTGAGACCCCTTTTCCTACTTCCATCTGTTTGTCACCTTTTGCTCTTTTATACCCAAACCAGTTCATCAGGTTTGTTTTTTAAGTTTTATTTGGATTTTAAAACCCCAAAAAAGGGGTGAGCCTCGGGAACCTTAGACGCTACATACAATCAGAACAGACCAATACTACATCCTGTTTACATAGTTTTGTTCCTACTATACAAACCCCATACTGTGTCAGAATTATTACATCAAAAAGCCATCATAGTGTATAGTGTCATAGTACTTTATTAAGCAAATACATCCAGTGCTTAAATGTAATTAACCACCTCCTAATAAACATCATATAGAATATCATACAGTTGCTGCTTCATACTTCACCAGTTTGCAAACCCTCCATATAGACAAAACCAAATCAGCAACACACCATTATAAATTGCATAGTGCCAACATAAACAGTGTCGCCTCTTAATACCATTCACATAGAGAGAGCCATGGCAGCAGGAGACCATCAAAAAGTGCACAGTACCAATATAGACAGAATATAGTGAAGTGCAAGTGCATAGGGTGTGAGCAGTCGCTTCCAAGTAACATTTACCTAGAACTTCATAACAATTGCTGAAGCTCCTATTGACACGTAAACTGACTATTTTCATGCTTTCCATCCACCTAGTGACGGGAGACCAGATCAGATCCCTCACCTCTGAGCTCTCCGCTATATATATATATATATATATATATACGTATATATATATATATATATATATATATATATATATATATATATATATATATATATATATATATATATATATATGCTTGATGGCATGTGTAGCTGCAGATACACATGCTGTGCACTGTTCCTGCCATCTAGTGTTGGGCTCGGAGTGTTACAAGTTGTTTTTCTTCGAAGAAGTCTTTTTGAGTCACGGGACCGAGTGACTCCTCCCTTTCGGCTCCATTGCGCATGGGCATCGACTTCATCTTAGATTGTTTTCTTTCCACCATCGGGTTCGGACGTGTTCCTCTTCGCTCCGTTATTCAAATCGGAAAAAGACTAAAATTTACTGAAAAGCGTCGGCATTGTTTTCGATCGGGAAACATCTTGTATCGTCACTGCGACACCGACGAAAGACAGCTTCGGTGGCCCTTCGGGGCTTCCGCGCCCAGCCAGGGCCTGGTCGGCCCGACCTCAGAAAACATCGAAGCCTCATGGACCGGACCCCTTTCCGGTTCTGTCCACAATTCCACGCCAAGTATCACCACACAGACCAACATCAGGTCTGTAATCTGTGTTTGTCACCAGAGCACAGAGAGGATACTTGCGAGGCCTGCAAGTCCTTTCGATCGAAGAAGACCTTGAGGGATCGGAGGGCGAGGCAGATGCAAATGGCGTCAAAGTTCCGAGCACCTCGACGTCGAAGAACTGGAGATGGCTATCTCCATCCAAGGCTTGGACTCGGAAGACTCCGACGCAGACCGACCATCTACAGCAGGCCAACACGTGAGTACGCCTGCCCCGACCCAAGCCCACAGTCAGTCTAAGAAACACACTGCCGGAAGGCCAAGGCTCGACCCATAAAAAATCTGCGGTGACCAAGCGACACCTTCGGCACCGAAAAAGGCCAAAATCGTGCCAAAGTCTTCAGACTAGAGCCGAGAACCCGTCACTGAAAAATCTCGACATCGACTCGTCGAGTCGGCGAAGCCTCAAAAGAGTCTTTCGGAGCCAAGGCCTACCGTCAGCATGGGCATTTCGGTGCCGAAGAAACTGGCTTCGGAGCTGAAAAAAGCCTCGTACACCGAGGAACATGGACTCTCCAGGCAACTAAAAGAGAGACACCGATTTGAGGAGGAACTTCAAATGGAGGAATTTGATGAAACACAGGCACAGATACAGATCCATAAGGATACTGGGAAGATCCAAATTGCACTTCCTCTCAAATTCAAAAGTAAACTAGCTTTCCAAGGGCGGACAGACACTGAACAGCCGAAAGCTAAAGTACCCAGAGAAAGATCTCTGTCACGTCATTTCTCACCAGAACATTCTCCGGCACATTCTCCTCAAAGAACAGTGTCACCTATTGCAACGCCCCCTGCACAGTCACCCACACACACTGTGCAGTCACAAGAGGATACAGACCCCTGGGACCACTACGATCCCCCTGTGTCGGACAATAGCCCAGAGTGCAATCCTTCGAAACCCTCTCCACCCGAGGATAGCAACTCATATACTCAAGTCCTGGCTAGGGCAGCCACATTCCACAATGTGAGCATGCATACAGAGCCATTGGAGGACGATTTTCTATTTAATACTTTGTCTACAACGCACGCTTCCTATCAAAGTCTTCTGATGCTCCCAGGCATGCTTAAACATGCCTGACAAGTCTTTCTGGAGCCCGTGAAGGGGAGAGCCATTACACCACGGGTGGAAAAGAAATACAAGCCACCACCGTCGGACCCAGTGTTCATCACACAACAGTTGCCCCTGAACTCTGTAGTAGTGGGAGCTGCGAGAAAGAGAGACAACTCGCAGTCATCTAGAGATGCACCACCTCCAGATAAGGAAAGCAGAAAGTTCTACGCGGCAGGAAAGAGAGTAGCATTACAAGCTGCCAATCAGTGGCACATTGCAAACTCTCAGGCCCTTCTTGCACGTTATGACCGAGCTCATTTGGACGAGATGAGTGATATCATCCAACATCTCCCCCAGGAATATCAGAAAAGAGCTCAGCAGGTGGTAGAGGAGGGACAAGCAATATCTAATAATCATATACGATCTGCATTAGATTCTGCCGACACTGCTGCAAGAACAGTAAACACTGCTGTAACAATAAGACGCCATGCTTGGTTGAGATCCTCAGACTTCAAACCAGAAATTCAATAGGCGGTCCTAAACATACCATTTAATCAACAACAGCTGTTTGGACCACAAGTGGACACAGCCATCGAAAAGATGAAGAAGGACACTGATACGGCCAAAGCCATGGGAGCGCTCTACTCGTACCAATATAGAGGGACATTCAGAAAACCGCAATATAGGGGAGGTTTCAGACAACAGCCTTCAGAAACATCCACCTCTCAAACAAAACCCACGTACCAATCACAATATAAAAGAGAGGGGGGTTTTGCAGGTCCTTCAGGGGACAATTCCCAAGGTCAAGGGGGAAATTTCAGCCCACTAAGCAGGCCACTAATAACAAGCAGTCACTTGCCCGTCAGCCTCCCCCAACACACATTACCTGTGGGAGGAAGACTGAGATTTTACCACAAACATTGGTCAGACATAACCACAGACACATGGGTCCTATCAATTATCCAACATGGTTACTGTATAGAATTCACACATTTTCCTCCAGATATTCCCCCAAGAGCGCACAAACTGTTGCCGCAACATCTAGCGATGTTACAAACAGAGGTACAGGCACTATTAACAAAACAAGCCATAGAACTAGTACCTCACCAACAAAAAGGAACAGGGGTTTATTCCCTATATTTCCTTATTTCCAAAAAGGACAAAACACTAAGACCAATTTTAGATCTCAGGAGTCTCAACCTATTCATCAAATCAGAACACTTTCACATGGTGACGCTACAAGATGTAGTCCCCTTACTAAAACAGGGAGAATACATGTCAACACTGGATTTAAAGGATGCGTATTTTCATATACCCATCCATCCATCTCACAGAAAATACCTCAGGTTTGTCATACAAGGAAAGCATTACCAATTCAAAGTATTACCCTTCGGGATAACAACAGCCCCCAGAGTATTTACAAAATGCCTCGCCGTAGTAGCAGCCCATGTAAGGAGACAACACATGCACGTATTCCCATATCTCGACGATTGGCTAATAAAAGCCAACACTCAACAGCATTGTCAAAATCACACACGTTACGTAATAGATACCCTAAACACACAAGGGTTTTCTATAAATTACCAAAAATCACACTTGCAACCATCCCAACTTCAACAATACTTGGGAGCACCACTCAACACTCAAAAAGTGATTGCCAGTCCAAGCCCACAGAGGGTACAATCATTCCACACCATGGTACCAAAGATACAACCAAATCAGCATTACACAGTCAGATTTGTTATGAAACTCCTAGGCATGATGGCATCATGCATCACAATTGTCCCAAACGCGCGGCTAAACATGCGGCCCTTACAGCAGTGCCTTGCAAAACAATGGACGCAGGCACACGGTCAACTCCAAGATCTAGTGTTGATAGACCGCCAAACAAACTATGCGCTTCAATGGTGGAACCACGTAAATTTAAACAAAGGGCGGCCTTTTCAAGACCCTGTGCCTCACGCCATTCTCACAACAGATGCATCAATGATGGGGTGGGGAGCTCACCTCAACAATCACAATACACAAGGACAATGGGACAGTCAACAGAAACAACTACATATAAATCACTTAGAGTTGCTAGCAGTCTTCCTAGCACTAAAAGCATTTCAACCTCTTCTAGCTCACAAACACATTCTTGTCAAAACAGACAATATGACAACAATGTACTACCTAAACAAACAAGGGGGGACACACTCATCACAACCATGCCTCCTAGCACAAAAAATTTGGCATTTGGCAATTCACAACAATATTCGCCTAATAGCACAATATATTCCAGGCATTCACAATCAATTAGCGGACAATCTCAGTCGAGATCATCAGCAAACTCACGAGTGGGAAATACATCCCCAGATACTACTAAAATATTTTCGCCAGTGGGGGACACCAGACATAGATCTGTTCGCCACAAAACAAAACGCAAAATGCCAAAACTTCACATCCAGGTACCCACACCCTCAGTCCAAGGGCAATGCTCTATGGATCAATTGGTCAGGGATATTTGCTTACGCTTTTCCCCCTCTCCCACTCATTCCTTTTCTAGTCAACAAACTGAGTCAAAACAAACTCAAACTAATACTCATAGCACCAACGTGGGCACACCAACCGTGGTACACCACACTGTTGGACCACTCTGTAGTACCTCACATCAAACTTCCAAACAGACCAGGGGCCTGATTACAACTTTGGAGGACGGTGTTAAACCGTCCCAAAAGTGGCGGATATACCACCTACCGTATTACGAGTTCCATAGGATATAATGGACTCGTAATACGGTAGGTGGTATATCCGCCACTTTTGGGACGGTTTAACACCGTCCTCCAAAGTTAGAATCAGGCCCCAGATCTGTTAACACAACACAAACAACAGATCAGGCACCCCAATCCAGCGGCGCTCTATCTAGCAATTTGGCTCCTGTCTAAATCTTCCAATTGAGTGTATGGAAGTCATTAAACAGGCAAGAAAACCAACCACCAGGCATTGCTATGCTAATAAATGGAAAAGGTTTGTCTTCTACTGCCAAGCAAAACACATTACACCGTTAGATGCCTCCATACAAAACATTGTAGCTTATTTACTACACTTACAAAAAGCAAATCTCGCTTTTTCTTCCATCAAAATACATCTCACTGCAATATCTGCTTACTTGCAGATTAAACACACAAAATCACTATTTAGAATACCAGTAATTAAATCCTTTATGGAAAGACTAAAAAGGATCATACCTCCAAGAACCCCACCAGTACCCTCGTGGAATCTTAATATTGTACTTACACCACTCATGGGGCCACCTTTTGAACCCATGCATTCTTGCCAAATCCAATTCTTAACTTGGAAGGTGGCATTTGTAGTAGCTATCACCTCACTACGAAGAGTTAGTGAAATACAAGCGTTCACTATTGAAGAACCCTTTATACAAGTACACAAACATAAAATAGTTTTCCACACAAATCCAAATTTTCGGCCAAAAGTCATCTCACCGTTTCATTTAAACCAAACTGTGGAGCTCCCAGTCTTCTTCCCACAGCCAGACTCAGTAGAAGAAAGAGCACTGCATACATAAGACATAAAAAGAGCACTTATGTACTATAAAGACAGAACAAAACCATTTTGTAAAACTAAACAATTGTTTGTCGCTTTCCAAAAACCCCATGCTGGTAACCCTATATCCAAACAGGGCATAGCCAGATGGATAGTCAAATGCATACAAACTTGTTACCTAAAAGCTAAAAGAGAGCTACTCATTACACCAAAGGCACAGGCCACTAGAAAGAAAGGAGCAACAATGGCCTTTCTAGGTAACATACCAATGACAGAGATTTGTAAGGCAGCCACTTGGTCCACACCTCATACGTTTACCAAACACTACTGTGTAGATGTGTTAGCAACACAACAAGCCACAGTAGGACAGGCTGTTCTAAGAACATTATTACAAACAACTTCAACTCCTACAGGCTGACCACCGCTTTTGGGAGGATTACTGCTTTGTAGTCTATGCACAGCAGTGTATCTGCAGCTACATACGCCATTGAACGGAAAATGTCACTTACCCAGTGTACATCTGTTCGTGGCATGTTCCGCTGCAGATTCACATGCGCCCTCCTACCTCCCCGGGAGCCTGTAGCCGTTTAAGTTGCAATTTGAAATTGTTTATGTTTAAATAAATATTCCTTTAGCACAAACTTTGTACATACATATCTATTCCGTGGCATGGACATCTTTACTATTCTCATTCTATCACTCCTACCTCACCCTATCCGGGAAAACAATCTAAGATGGAGTTGATGCCCATGCGCAATGGAGCCGAAAGGGAGGAGTCACTCGGTCCCGTGACTCGAAAAGACTTCTTCGAAGAAAAACAACTTGTAACACTCCGAGCCTAACACTAGATGGCAGGAACAGTGCACAGCATGTGAATCTGCAGCAGAACATGCCACAAACAGATGTACACTGGGTAAGTGACATTATTATATATATATATATATATATATATATATATATATATATATATATCCAGATTATAAATTGACAGCAGTCTTGATCTCCATTCTGCAAATGTCAGAGGCTTCGAATTTAGTCACCTAAAGGCCACACACAACTGTGCCGCTGCCATAGCTATAAATATAAAATATGTCTCTTTATTCACAGTTACAGTACAAGATGAATCCCTACCCACACCTAACATCGTCATCTCAGGAGTAATTAAAACCTTAGTCTCAATGACCAAGCAGATAAAAGAGCCCATATCCTGTATAAATGGGGCCATAGCCGGACAAAACTAAAACATATACTCCACTTTGGGTTGATCGGCCCCACAGCAATGGCAACTACTCTCCGACCGTCTACCCTATTTATACAGTTTGGCAGGGGTGTAATACAGATCAAATATAGTCTTAAAGTGCTGACTCTGTAGCCCCATAGTCATCAATATGTTGCTCCAGATGTCTGTTTATTCGTGAAGCAGCAACCCCTCAATCGCAAGTCTACATTCCCATTTCACATTTTGAGCCTCCAAGTCATCTTACAGTTCTTGCACTAATAGACCATAAATTATCTCAATTCTTATTCCTTTATCAATCATATCCACTAGGGCACCCTGTCTGGGTGAGACTTATTTACTATCCAGTTTGCTAATGAAGTGTCTGATCTGAAGAAACTTGAAAAAAATCTGCCCTGGACAGCCCATACCATTCCAGGAGTTCACCAAAAGAATAAAGCTGCCCCTCGAAACAAAATCTCTAAATTGTCCTAACCCCACTCTGTACCCACTATTTGCTGACTGTATCCTGAAATGGTGCCTGTAGTGCAGAGGTCCCCCACAAGGGTGTATAGCAATTGAGTTTCTTAATTCTTATCTGCCGCCATACCCTATATGTTCCATGCAAGACCTTAAACCTGTTTTTTGTTTTTTTTTATAGTAGCTGGGCTCAAGGTTCCTCAAGAGCCATCCCCTAGCATTGGTACCCAATATTAGCTCATAGATTGATGGAAGTTCCGCAAAGTTTATGATCCGTGTGCTACCCGTATACAGTACACCGAGCTGCTGAAGCATGCAAGACTGTTAGAAGAATGCAAAGTTGGAGAAAGCCCAGCCTCTACGAGTCTTAGATAACACCATACATTTTAGAGCTCTCCTAGGCTTCTGAAACTCCCATAAAAACTAGAGCACAGACCATCAAATTCATATAGCCAAGCCCTACCAAAAAAATCAAGGGTGTTGCTCTGGAGAAATATAGCAACTTCGGAAGAATTGTCATCTTTAACACCTCCCTGCCAACGAGAGGTGTAAGCGATCAATTCTCATAAGCTCCAGTCCTACCTGTCCCAACAGGGGAGCGAGGTTCAGGTTGACAAATTGATCTAAATATGGTGTAATCTGTACCCCCAAGTAGACAGTGTCTTCCACTTGTCTGGGATCTTCAAAATTCATTCCTTTAGTACATAAAACCTGGGTTTGTGCCACATTAAGTTTGTAACCAGACGGCTCCTGAAAAACTCAGCTTCCTTTTCTATCACTACCAGGGCCATTGCGGGGTCTAAGGTAACCTCTGCAATGTCATCTGTATAGGCTAATGCCTTATATCTAGCCTGGTTTACCACTACCGAATAAATCTTTGCGTTTCCCTCTAAGATTGTAATGAAGAGGTCAATATAGAGGGCAAAAAGTAATGGCGAGGATGGAAACCCTTGCTGCATCCCCTTCGGTGTACATTTTCTGATTCAACCCCCATAATACGAAATGTAGCACTAGGGGTTTGATATAATGTTTTGGCAGCCTTGATAAAGCTAGGACTAGATCCCTGCCACTCTAGAATTGCCCACTGTTAACCTCAATAATCCTGATCAAATGCTTTCTCTAACAACACCTGGCCCATTTCAATCTACGTTGCTTCAGCCACATCAAATAATGTGATTACCTTCCTAAAGTGGTCTACTGTCCCCCGACCCGGGTAGAATCCATGCTGGTGAATTGACTCCAAAAATACAATAACGTTCCCTAAACGATTGGTGAATACTTTAGCATAGATTTTGGCATCACAATTAATTAGAGATATAGGTTTATATGACTCTGGATTTAACCGGGGCTTACCTTTCTTTCTAAATACTGTAATGTTACTTTCCTCCCAAGAGCAAGAGATCTCTCCATTCTGAGCTTAAAAAAAGTCATAAGCAGAAATTGTTTAATCTCCTTGTATAGCTCCATAGGTAGATTATCTGGGCCTGTAGCCTTCTTTGTCTTCCGCGGCCCCAGCACCCGCTCCACTTTGTCTCCTGTGACCCTCATTTCCAATATCCCTTTTTGCCTCGCACCCTTCTGCTGCATGTAACTCTTCTGCTCCCCCCACATGTCTCCTGTGCATTCCCCACTGCTACTGTGTGCAGCTTTCAACCCATACGAAAATATTACCCAAGCATAAATATCATCCTTGAAAATCCATACATCATGCAGAGAATACATACCATAGTCCAGAGCCCACGTGCCCTGACTTTAGGCTGTCAAGAAACCCTCTAGCTTTAATTTCTGAGTTAGAACGATATGGTTTATCTAGCACCATAACCTTCCACCTGGCTGGACTTAACAGAAGGGCCTGAGTCCCTTTCTTTTGAAAAGGTTGCACCAACTGTCTCAGTCGCAAGCATCTCTCCGCAACGGCATGGCAGAAATCAGGTCTGACAAAGAATGAGACACCCTTGTGTATGTGTTTTTTGTCAGCGTGAGCAAGCTCAAATATCGCCTGCCTAAGTAAGACGTTTTAAAGAAAAATCAAGATGGCTCGAAGCTTATTAGGGTCCTGAAGATGCCTGGGATTTTCTTTGAATGTAAATCTATGGAGTCTTTGCACCTCCAGATTGCAGTTCCACTGAGCCAACTCCAGAAAAGTGCCCTGAAACAGACCAACCACAAATTTGCTAGTATGTAATCCCTAGCACTTTCAAGTTATTACGCTGTAGTATATTTTCAAGATCTTCCAAATTCCATTGAGTATCCGTCATTTGATGTTCCATTGCCTCCGCTGTCTTGCTCTGCGATGCCACCTCACTTTCCAGAGTAGAGACCCTCTCTTCTACCTCTGCCACTCTGAGAAAACTCTGCGCAAGTATTAGTCACCCTGCAAATTGCTCCCGGTAATTACCTGGTTGCAGCCTGGGTTTTGCGACTATCCGCTCAGGTTTCTTCCCAATATGCCATGGTTCCCTGGTTGATTGCTTCCAGATTGGTCCCATTGAGCTGGCTAGGTGGTCCTTTCCCTGTGCGGCTCCCACGTTCCCCTCAAGACTAAGAATAGCTGCATAGTCCCATTTACGACTCGCTCCTACATAATCCATACTTCTCCTGTGCTGCTGAGCTTTCATTTTCTTGACGGTCAGGCATGCCTCTGCTCCTATAGTTCTTTGGAGCCATTGGAGTCTCACCCCCTCATTCATGCTGTCCCAAGATTTTTCGGTTTTTAGAATAACTATCTTTTCATGACTCAATTTTGAGTTGCACTTATGTCCTGTATGTATGAAACATTATTGATCGACCAAACAATCAAGAAACATTTGTAAAACACGACCTACCACCTGGGGGGGTCTAAAGGTGCTAGCTGGGGAATGTGGGTCACTTGAAGAGCCAGGTCTTGAGGACCTTCTTGAACTGAGCCAGCGAGGGGGTCTGCCTGAGGTGGAGTGGCATTGTGTTCCAGATCTGCGTGGCAGGTAGGTGAAGGATCTTCCTCCAGCCATGTTCTTCTGGATCATGGGGCAGGAGGTGAGGGCCAGTTGAGCAGAGCGGAGTTGCCTGGAGGGTGTGTAGAAGGAGAGGCAGTGGTTAAGGTAGGCAGGTCCGATGTTGTAAAGGGCCTTGTACGCATGTCAGGAGCTTGAAAGTGATGCATTTGTTGACGGGGAGCCAATGTACGTCTCTCAGGTGGGCGGAGATGTGACTGTGTCAGGGGATGTCCAGAATCAGTCTAGCCATGGCGTTCTGCATTCTCTGGAGTCTGATTTGGAGTTTCTTGTTGATTCCGGCATAGAGTGCTTTGCCGTAGTCGAGTTTACTGTTGACAAGTGCCTGGGTGACTGTCCTTCTTGTGTCAATGGGTATCCACTTGAAGATCTTCCGGAGTAGGCTGAGGTTGTGGAAGCACGAGGAAGAGATGGCGTTGACTTGGCGGGCCCTGGATAGTGATGAGTTGAGAATGATGCTGAGGTTCTGTGCGTGGTCAGTAGGAGATGGGCACTGGGCCACCAGAAGTCGCCCAGGCAGTAGTGGTGGGGTCCAGTATGAGGATCTCCATCCTGTCCGAGTTGAGCTTGAGGCAGCTGTCTTTCATCCACTTGGCGATTGCCTTCATACCGTTATGGAAGTTCTTTTTTGCTATTGATGGTTCGCCAGTGAGAATGAGAGAGAATGAGCTGTGTGTGATCAGCATAGGAGATGATGTTGAGCCCGTGGTGTCTGACAGTCTTGGTAAGCGGGGTCATGTAGATATTGAAGAGGGTGGGGCTCAGGGAGGAGCCCTGGGGAACTCCGCATCTGGTTTCAGTCAGATTTGTGGTGAAAGATGGGAGCCTGACTCTCTGGGTTCGGCCAATGAGGAAGGGCCAGATCCACTCCAGGGCTTTGCCGTGGATGCCGGCGTTGTATAGTCTGGTGCACAAGGCGGTGTAGGAGACAGTGTTGAAGGCGGCGGAGAGGTCGAGGAGGGTGAGGGCTACTGTTTCGCTGTGGTCCAGTAGAGTGCGGATGTCATCTGTGGCTGCTAGCAGTGCGGTTTCGGTGCTGTGGTTGCTCCTGAATCCGGATTGGGAGGGGTTGAGGATGTGGTTGGTCTCGATGAAGTCGGTGAGCTGTGCATTGATCTCTTTTTCAATTACCTTGACTGGAAATGGGAGCAGTGAGATTGGTCTGTAGTTTTTCTTTTCCTTTGAGTGTGGGGGGGCTTCTTTAGTAGAGGGTTTTTCTCTGCCTGTTTCCAGGCATCTGGGAAGGTGGTGATCTAAATGGAGCAGTTGATAGTGCTGCATAGTTCGGGTACGATGGTGGCACTGACTCGATTAAAGATGTGGTGGGGGCATGGGTCTGATGGTGACCCAAAGTGAATGGTATTCATGAGCTTTAGACTGTCTTCTGGGGAGAGAAGGGTCCAGTGGTTCATGACCAGTTGGTGGCTGGGGTCTGTGTTGGTGCTGGTGCTGGTGGGTGGGCATTTGCATGCAAATCCTTCGTAAATGTCCTGTATTTTTTAGTGGAAGAAGGTGGCGAGGTTGTTGCAGAGGTCTTGGGAGGGCGGGATGTCTGGTGTCCATGCTGGGTTTAGTGTATTCTTTGACTATGGTGAAGAGTTCCTTGCTGTTGTGTGTGATGGTGCTGATTTGCTCCCGAATGGCCGATTTCCTAGCTGATCTGATGAGCTGGTGGTGTGATGTGTCGGCATCTTTGAAGGGTTTGTGGCCTGTTGGGCTTTTACTGCTTCTCCACTTTCTTTTGAGTCGTCAGCATACACTCTTGGATTCTTGGAGGTCGGGGGAGAACCAGCTGGGCCTCTTGTGGTGTTGATAGCAGGTGGGTTTTCTTAAGGGGGGCTAAGGTGTTGGCGCAGTCAGTGATCCATTAGTGGAAGTTTGATACCAAACTTCCCAGATTTCAGTGTAGCCATTATGGAACTGTGGAGTTCGTAATTGATAGACTTCCAGACCATATACTCTTATGGCTACCCTGCACTTACAATGTCTAAGGTTTTGCTTAGACACTGTAGGGGCATAGTGCTCATACAACTATGCCATCACCTGTGGTATAGTGCACCCTGCCTTAGGTCTGTAAGGCCTGCTAGAGGGGTTACTTACCTATGCCACAGGCAGTGAGAGGTGGGCATGGCACCCTGTGGGGAGTGCAATGTCAACGTAGTCATTTTCTCCCCACCAGCACACACAAGCTGTGAGGCAGTGTGCGTGTGCTGAGTGAGGGGTCCCCAGGGTGGCATAATACATGCTGTAGCCCTTAGAGACCTTCCCTGGCCACAGAGCCCTTGGTACCAGGGGTACCGTTTAAAAGGGACTTATCTGTGTGCCAACGCTGTACCAATTGTGCGAACAAAGGTACAGTTTAGGGAAAGAACACTGATGCTGGGGCCTGGTTAGCAGGGTCCCAGCACACTTTCAATCATAACTGGCATCAACAAAAGGCAAAAAGTTGGGGGTAACCCTGCCAAGGAAGGCATTTCCTTACATCAATTAAACCTAAGAAAGATCTTAATTGATCCTTATTTCGGGGTGTAGGTGCTGATTTTATCCCTTCAAGCAAATCCCTTTTTGGTCTCCTTCAAAAGACAAGGTATGTCCTAAATATTCTACTTCTGTCACCAGGAAGGAACACTTATCTTTGCGTAATGTCAAGCCAAACTCCACTAGTCTGCTCAATGCCTCCTTTAAAGCTTTGTTGTGGCTGCACACACTGTCTCCAAAGACCAGAATATCATCTTGAAAAAAAATAACATTCTCTACGCCCTTTAATACTTCATTCACCATTCTTTGAAAGACACTGACCGCTGATGACAACCCAAACGGCATTCTTGTGAACTAAAACATGGTAATAAATGCTGTTAACAGTTTAGATGAATCATCAAGCCCAATCTGGTGATCTGCACTTTCCCCCCTTCAATAACAGGATTAATTCACTGATGTTTGGTAATGAGAAAGTGTCTGCAATTATAATCTGATTTAAGCTTCTCAAATCTACACAAAAACGTAACTTGCCATCTGCTTTCTCTGTGATAACAACCGGAGATGTCCATAGTGACGTTTCATTTGGTTCAATAATTCCATTGACCAACATCTCATCCAACATTTTTTTAACCTCATCTCTTATTTTAATGGGAACCCTTCTGACCTTATCCTGGACAGGTATTGCCCCCTGTTTCAACTTTATTTTGCGTATATACCCCTTCAATTATCCTAGTTCTTCTTTAAACACTTGGTGGGCCCCTTTCAAAATGTCCTCTATTGACAGCTCCTCCACTACCATAACTTGTTCCACAGCATGAGGATCAATCTTTATGTGCAAATCATACTGGTGAACCCATCCCAAAATTGGTGGCCTTGACTCTGCCACGTAAACTTTGCCATTTACACATCTATCTTTGAATTGAATGACTGTATCCATATACCCTAAAATACTTATCTGTTCTCCCTGATAACCGTCCGGGCGGATATCTCTGGGTAATAATCTCAATGGGCCACTCTTTCTTAAACAGACCCTTAGGAATGATAGTGTACAATGACCCTGAATCCACCATTAGCTCTAAGCTCCTGCCCTTGATGGTAAAGCTAGAGCTGGGTCTCTTTCTCCTTTAATTTTCACTGTCATTGTACGTTACCTCATGAACCTGTCCCTTTCCATGTTTATTCACACAAGACCCTATCACATCTTTCACTGTCGAAAAATATTTCAGCTGCAACCTTGTTTCTTCCCACATCTCTACACATCTTGGCGAAATGACCCTTGCGACCACAATGTCTACATTCTTTTCCTATGGCATAACGTTTCTTTGACTCAGAAGTGTGACATGTCCTGCCACACTTCTCACACACTCTACTATTGCTTTTATTGACAAAGTTTCTATTAACCTGGAAAGATCTTCCTCTTTCTCTGAAATTTCCTTTGTGCGCAGTAGCAACATCTTCATCAACTTTAACTGCTGTCGACGTTCCATCACCCACCTTAATGTCTCCTTTATCCTCTCTCCGTTCCATTTCCTTCATGCAATATTCTGACTCTTCAACTATTTTCGCAATTTCAGTGGCGTCTTTTAGAGAAGGATTTTTTGCAGCCCACAAGCGTTCTTGTGTTTTACTACTTCTGCATTGAACAATAAGCTGGTCTCTGATAATTTCTTCTGTCATTGCTCCAAATCTACATTTGAGAGATAATTTGCAAAGTCTTGTTACAAAGTCATCTATCGATTCACCTACTCTTGGTGGTTGAGTATTAAATTAGTTCCTTCTCATCACCACATTTGTCTCTTTAGCAAATTCTATTTTTTATCTTTTACGTGCCTCCAGGTATACATTCTCTAACGGTTGACCATCATTGTCCACAGCTATGGGAAGATATTTAGAAACATGTTGGCCCTCTTTTCCTAAGGTACCCTAAAAGAATAGCTTGTTTCCTACTTGGCCTAAATCCTTGACCATCAATTGCCTCCAAATAATTGTCAAACAACTCCACTCACTCATCCCACTCAATAGGTGGAACTCCAGGTTGCGAAAGGAAACAAGGATGTGGTGAGATTGTGGTGATATCCATAGTATAATATCCTCAAAACAAAATCCAAGATAACTAAGATGGGCAATTTACCTTTCTTCAGTTCACTGTCCACGTTGTCTACAATTCAACAACTTATACATAAAGCCTTTAAACTGTTTTTACATGTATGCAATTGTTTGTTTGTCTTTTTATTTTAAAGGGGTTCAATCTTTGTAACTGGCATTTATGTGATCCAATACTAAAGAAACAATACTGGTGAATAAATAACTTTGCTGTAGGATGGTCCTTTGATGAACAACCTTCCCTTTAAGAGACAAACGGTCTTCCCTTTAAAGGAGGCTTGAAAAAACATCCCCTTTAAAAAGTCATGCAACTTTTCCTTTAAGAAATCGGATAGCTTTCATTTCAGTAACATTTATTGAGTAGGTGATCTTTCGACGACTCCTAGATACGAGATGAGGCGTTACCTTGCTCTAATATCCCATGGTAAGTTTACAATGCTAATTATGTACGCAATATAAACTTGTGGCTTACATAAATGTCTCGCGTAGCATCAAACGTCACTGTTCTTATCGTAATCCGAAATAGCGTTGGGTTCTCCTCCACATGCGAAGAGTTGCTGATCCCGCGTAGCTGCCACTCGTCGCCAAAATACATGTTATGATGGAGAGGCTTTCACACAGCAAATAAGGAGTATTTGTTTTTTATTCCGGTGACAACCTTCGTGTCGTGGCATCCCCTTTCAACAGCTAGCGGTAACTGCCGCTTCAGCTGTAGCGCAAGGGGAGTGTCATGACAACAGAACACTACATTCACAACCTTCAAGGTTTATCAAAGGTTCATATTACTTACAGAATACAACACCATGTGTGTCTGACCTGTAAAAAATGGTGAGTTTCTGAATCAGTCAATTGGAATTCTCTTGCGAGGTCATTGAAGGAATCACAACGTTTACCGTCCATTGGTCACTCAGTTTGGAGATGCCCCATTGTGCGAAGCCTTGCAGTCTCCTCAGATCTTCCAGAGTGGCAGAGCCCGAGTTCCAGTTCTTAATGTTGTTGTGTATGTGACAAAAGCATTTGTTACTTATTCATCCTAGCTCCCTACGCAAATCGGAATCAGAGTTATATCTTTGAAATTAAGGGTCACAAAATGGAACACTAATTGCCTAATGTATTATATGATTCACTGTGTATCTCACATAGTAGTCAATTGTCATGATTTACCTGCTAAGTCTAAGCAATGAAGCTGATCTAGATTTCTCACATTTGTGTATCTTTCTGCTGTAGGGACAGGGACTACCACCAAATATGAGTCTTTCAAGACAAATGCTGAAGGAAAATAAATATGTCCCAAGTTTTAGCCTGGCACTTGAAAAACAGCTTTTGTCCTCATCAGTGAAGGATTTCCACAAAAGGTAAGTTCTTTGAGGGGGGCCATACACATGGCACTCAAACAAAGTGTAATTGTCCTTCTTGTTGTCATCTATTTCCTTTTACTGCTTACCTTGTTTCATATATCTTAAAGCAATATCAGCTAAGGTAGCTAAGATAATCTTTCTTGCTTGAGTAATAAAAACCATAGTAATATAATTCATGGTGATATGAAAATTTTAAAATTACCAGCTGCAAAAGTCGAAAAATTAAGATCTTAAAATACTTGAGAACGGTGTGAGCGAGAATTTTGTCTGGGGCTTGGAAAACTTACCTATCATTACAGTCATTAGTAACGCTGTCTGTTCAGACCCGGAAAGAAAGAAATCCTTTGCAATCAAAGACAAGTTTTAAGAACTGATTTCGTGAAAAGATGATAAAACATGTAAACTTTCCCTTGCAAGTTGTCAACCAAGGCGCTCTACTAATCAGATTCATTATGGGCATTAATAAGGCTACCTGTTCTGAAACAAAGAGAAAATATTCATAAACGGTATCGTGAACAGGTTTTAAAAACTGAATTCATAAGGAAATAGTAAAACGTGTAAACTGTCATTCATGAGTTGTCGACCGGGCACTCTGCATATCAAACGATTACCCCAAGTCGGCCATGGTCAGTTTCTTGTGAAACAGTTGTAGAAACTTTACTCCCCTGCAGCAGAATGGAATTGACTCGCCCTTGAGCCAAGTTATTACCGCCAGTCTGCAGGAGCGGACATTATGAGTTAAAAAAATCCTGTTTTAGCAGCTTTCTTTTTTCCAGGCCAAGAGACGGACTGGTGCAAAAGGCGTGCAACAACGTTTCTCGATTATGGCCACATAAGCTGCAGTTTTTGTCAGAATCTGATCTTTCTAGGAGGGGCGAGCATCTTTGGTGTTGAAGAATCTCATTCAATATATCAAGAATTGATATTTTACTCGAATGGAAAAGTATTCAGCTAAATAACCTTGTGGGGACAGAGTCGAATAGGACCCCAGGACTGCCCAGGCATGCTGTCTTTTGGCCAAGAGGCCTTGTCTGTGATAAGCGATAGGAAGCGGGCAGAAATATTAACTAATCTGTTAAATGCAGACTTCCCCATGCCACACTTCCATGCTTCTTCCATTCCCAGACTTTTTAAAGCAATATCTTTCATGACGTTTTTGATGTTCTTTATTTCTTGACACTTTTTCAGTGTTTTCACCTAAATGTCTCATAAATTTAGAAGCACTTCCATTTATTGAAGTGCAGGCTTCCTCTATCAAAAATTGCTACATGGAACTGTAAACCTATTATAGGATGATGACGTAGTTATTTTGTAAAGTTACTTGAGAATAAAATCTAATTAAATGTATTAGCATGATTAAACTACAGGATCACATGTTGTCCTATGTCATGCGTCGATAACTCATCCAAACGTGGTTTGTACTTGGTATTCTTAGAGTTGTAGTTCTTCATTGTTTGCTTTAACATTATTTACTGTTTGATACCTCCCTGCTTCTCATTTATTTACTGCACCCTTCGATGATGTATGAAAGTAGGCTCCCCCTGGTGTCAATAATATCAAAGGACAGTGATTACGACACACATAAATGGTGAGTAGGTCAATAGGTTAGAGATGTAGTGTTTTAGTTCCTTAGTAAGAGCTTCCTGCCCCTTGAACTACTGCTTCCAGTGCAATGCTGGTTCATTTACACCAAATGGAGGGTAATTCAATTGCTCACTGCCTGGCAACTGTGCACGTTTCTCTGGCCTTACTGCTTAAGTTCGGCATTTGGCATTTCCATCCCACATATTTGTTTTGTTTTCCATTTGTTGGATCAATGTTCCTTCTGCTTTAGCTAGGAAGTTAGTTTAGTCTTGTATCTTTTTCTTTTGCATGGGTGTTGGGAATGTCTGTTGGTCTTCAGCAGCAATCGTTGTATCCTCATTGGCGGAAGTACTGGTATGAGTATCACACACTGGGAAAATATATCACTAATTTTATTTCCTCATATTGTGGAACAATGATTATCACCTGTCCTATGACAGATTTACTTCTTAATCGCCATCCACTATGAGGGCGATCTCCTACCATTACACAATTATCCGAGACCTGAAGAGAAGATGGAGCAACTGTGTTCTCTCCTTCCCTTCCTAATTCTCCCTTTGTTGCCCACGATGGCAGTGAGAGAAGGCCTGGAGTCACAGTGAATTCACAACAGGTTGGGCTTTGACACCTTGCCACATGTCCATCCACCTTGTTTATATTCTGCTGTTCTATGGCCAAGCAAAACATGGGTATTTCTGATTTTTTATTAATCACAATTTAACCTGAATATTGAAACACTAAACATTGAATCATTGTCACATGCCCTTGTCTTTATCATTCTATCAACAGTATGTGTCCCTAGCAAATTGATCATGTTGAGTTAGGCCATTTTTGGCTGTGGATGCAGTAAGATGTAGTATTTCTTCTCCCATGCCATTTTGGGGCTCTGTCTGCTGCATGATACCCACCTGGTCTAACTAGACTCTTAAATACTTTCCGACAGCATTAAAACACTTTCATTTTCTTATCTTTTCTGGTGCTAGTCGGAAACAGATTCATTTTCTGCCTTTTACACATCGGACCACCTTTTTTCTTGCTTTCTTCTGTCAGAATTGCCTCCTATTTCTTCATTGTGGTTAGTCTTAAAACTGAGGTAGAACTCATTTGATGCTTAAGAGAGGATTTAGCACTTGTTTTAATATTTTTTTTTTTTATAACCAATTTTATTTTGTTTAAATGTAAAAAAACATGAAAGTGAGTACAGGGATGTGGAATTTCTATCGCCCTAAACCCAGGACATATTGTTTGGGGTTATGGGCAACAAGTTTTCATGTTTATTTTGTCCTTTTAAGTAGGCCCAACCCCCTGCAGCACAAACCCTTTGGCTGCCAGTGTACAAGGAAGGGAACTGTCTGCAGTTGAGGTAATGTGTGTGTCCATAAATTAATTGTGTTCAAACTTATAATTATAGTCCATTAATGGAAAGCCTTCATTGTTAGGGTGAGTACTGTAAATAATTACTGAGAGTGGTTCTAGTAAAAAAAAAAAAAGAAAAGTGTACACACGGTTGAAATGTTTAACAATATGAGGGTAAGTATAATGCTCCCAGAATGCTCTCTGATTAGATGCAAATATTTGCAGAAGCTTGTAAGCAAAAGTGATTATTCTTTGCCTTCAAAATAAAATGTTCAGAAAAAAATGCAAGTAGGAAAAAAACGTTTTGTTACAATGACATTTTAGTTGCTATTTCTTTGAAGTGTCATTAAGAAAAATAGGTTGATGCATGCTAGTATTTACAAAAAATATTCCTAACAGAATATCATTGTAACCATTTTCAACAAGATTATGGGGCGCATGAAAATAAACGAGCACTGGCAAAGCATACCGATCTGACATTTTTTGTGAGTCTTTTGGTTTCGTCAGTGCATGTTTTGTTTTGACATGGCTTTTGTAACACTTTATTGTTGTGGGAGCTGCCTGGCCCTCAATATTGTAACAAAAAAGATTTTGGTCTCAAAAAGCACACATTGCCACCAGTGGCGTATCAAAGGCCCCAAACCCCTCCAGAGGGCCCCCACAGCACAGCACCTGCCCTAAGTGAGTCTGGATAAGGGGGGCCTCCATGTTCTTTGCAGAGGGGCCCCCTCCAGTTTTGTTACACCACTAATTGCCACAGTAGTTCCTTGCACTGAACAAAACTACTTTGTGTGCCAATATGCTCCTTGTTTTAAGAGCAGAATGCGATCACTCAAAATAAAGCTAGCCGATAGAGAGAGAAATAGAAGTTTAATAAAAATAAAATGTCTTTGTTAACGCCAGACCTAATTATTGACCCAGTTCTTAAAGAAAGTATCAGGTGCACCCATGGTATATGTCTTTGAATTAGTGACTTTCATGAATTCACAAGAACTTGCAGAAGTTGACCAGGAAATCGTATTCCTAGAAAATATTTATGAACTGTATTTTAACACGAGGAATTATGCATGTGTAGATTCGCTCATGTGAAAATCTGTTGAGCGTTTACAAGTTCACTTTCCCTCCAACCACTTTTTTCCCAACCCTCGAAGAACTTCTACTTCTGGCATTGTCAGGAGTAAATTTCCAACCTTTCTCATTATGGGAAAAGATTAGAGAAGAGCTGGTGAAAACCCTTAAAACATGAAACTTAGTAGGTTTACAGACTCAAAGGCATTCCAGCCCTGGAGCTATTGCTTACTGCTTCCTCCAGCCCCAGTATTCAGATCATCGGAAAGGTGGCAAAATAAGAAAATGCTAGACTAGGGATTGAAATTGCAAGTATTCAAGCCCTACTAAAGTAGTATCCCTGGCATAATCGGAGAGGCTATTATCGGAGCTCTTTTATAATGAGATTGCTACCATAATTTGTCGCCACACTACGTCGCACCAGGGGGACAAGTAGATTTTTTCACAGGACAATTAGATATAAGAAGTAACCTGTCCCATGGACAAGTAGATATTTTATTACATTTCACACCCCTGTGAGTACATGATAGCACCATTGATTGAGGCAGGTCAATACAGTTCTTGCGATTGATAACACTCTCCTCCTCCCCAACCAGAACATAGTAACACTACTAAAAAATGCAACCCCAGTTGTTGCAATTTCAGGAGCTCAAGTCAGTGGGGACTCGAGCTTTGGGGCCACCCCAGAAACACCAGAACATCATCCGCATATAGGGACACTCAGTCCTCGTGGCCAATCCCCCACCGCCAACCGTCAACAAGCGGGTCACAACGGAGTAGGCAAGCCAGCGGTTCGATGGCTACGGCAAACAGTAAGGGGGAGGCTACCCTGACGTGTTCCCTGCCTAATCGGGAAGGTATCTGATAGAATACCATTGACCCACACCTGCACCGACGGGTCGGGGTACAGAAGATGGACCATGTTTCTAAACTTTGGGCCAAAGCCCATTCGCACCAGGACCTCCTCCAGGAAGTTCCAAGCCAGGGTGTTAAACGCCTTGTGAAAGTCCACGAGGAGGATCGCCAACCTGACACCCAGTCTTTCCGTCTGCGAATGCGCCACCTGGACCCGCTGTATACAGTGGGGCGTGCTCCTGCCCGGCATGAAATCACACTGGTCAGGATGAATCAGATAGGGCAGTGTGTGTGCCAGTCAGGTAGCCAAAACCTTCGCAAATATTTTTATGTCTGCATTGATTAGCGAAATGGGCTGGTAGGATGAACATTGGTCCCAGGGCAGGTAACCCTTAGTTATGACCACGATTGTGGCGCAGTCAAGGCCCGGGCGAAAGAGCAGCGCTTAAGTGCCTCTTCATAGGCGTTTACCAAGGGAGGCACCAGGTGCGGGTGGAACCTCTTGCAGGATTCAACAGGAACTCTGTCAGGGCCTGTGGTTTTCCCAGACTGAAGAGCGGAGATAGCATCCCCCACCTCCTCCTCTGTCAAGTGTAGGTCCAGATCTGCAGCCAAGGATGTCGGAATGGAGGGCAGCTGATTATATCTCAGAATGGGGTTTTCTTGTTCCGCCATAGCCTTAGGGACCTGTGAATAGAGGTCCTCATAATAGGTTGCTGTTAGAAATGGGGTCTTTGGTTGACAGTCAGGTTACCCCCTGTTCAAGCAAGGATCCTCACTCTAGTCAGGGTAAAAGAGAATCACCCTGGAGAATGTAGGCTGCAAGGGGAGACATGGCGGGCTGCGTAGCGGGCGTAGCTCGCTAGACGCACTTCCCGCCGTGCCTGGGGGGCGTGGCATGCGAGGCAGGGATCGGCTGAATGTGCCGCTTGACTACGCGTCTGACAACACGAACTTCGGAGGCGCCCGGCGGGAGGCTTCGGCACTGGGGCCGAGCCACGCTGGAGCTTCGCCGGATTCGGAAAGGCTCAGCGAGGATCCCCCTTTGGGGGAATCCGGGCAGAGTCAGTACCGGCAAGACTCCCAGGAAGGAGTCCCGGGAGCCTGACAGCACGACTACGCGCCTTTCTGCATCCTCCCCGACCATCGGAAAAGAAAGTAAGGTGGTGGCTGCTGTGGGGGCCAGGGGCACTGTCAGTCTTAATACCGGCAAGACTTTTGGAAAGGTGTCCCGAGAGCCTGACAGCGCGGTAATGCGCTTCTCTTCATCCCGGTTGAACTCAGGAGAAATAAGTAAGGTGATGGGTGTTGTGGGGACCAGAGAGATTGCAGATAAGAGCCTGTCCTCACCTTTGCCTTCCGTTAATACCTTGCAGGTGGGAGGGCTGGGTCTGGGGGAGGAAAAAAGAGTTAAGGAAGTTACTGGCAGACAAGACAAGACCAAAGGCAAAACCTCGGACCTAGCAAGCGATATATTCAGAATAAAGAAAAAGGGGAGTGAGGGGAGACCAAAAAACAATAATAAACACAGATTGTCACCCTCGTTAAGAACTTATTTTAAAGCTAGGCCGGAAGACGTTGTGCTGGTACCGGGACAAGGAAAAATGGATACTTATATAACTAAACATTCCAGAAATAACGTAGACTCCGGTGAGGGGGGTATGAATGATCCTCCCCCTTTAACTAGCAATTTGGCTCACCAGGAAGACATACAACCTGGTTTGGAGGCTTCATTGAGGCAAGATGGTAATTCACAGGAGGCAGGAGGTGCGGCAGAAGTAGTTACCAGCCCCCCCCCTTTCTCAAGTCCCGGCCCCCGACCCAAGACATAGCCATTTCATGGAGGAGATGATTTTTGCCATCTCGGAGGACATAAAAAAAGGTTTTGCAAGTTCGGAGAGTAATCAAAGGGAAATTAGAGAGGCCTGTGAGGTACTGGAAAGGAAGTTTGATAACTTAATGGAGAGGATTCAGTCATTGGAGGAGACAGTAGGAGAGATGAAGGAGGAGTTAAACCACCAGAAGGATGAGATTCGGGACTTAAGCGAAAAGGAACAAGGATTACAAGTAAAAATTGAGCAATTGGAGAATTACTCACGTAGAAATAACATAAAGCTGTTAAAGGTCCGGGAAGGAGCAGAAGGAACAAATCTGAAGTCATATGTAGTTTCTCTTATTAAATCTGTGTGTGAATTGGAAGAGAGTCGAGAAGAGATTGAAAAGGATATTCAGAGAGTCCATTGTGACCCCTTTACGAGGCGGCCAAATAGCACTAGACCTAGGAAGATCTTGGTTACCTTCCTAACTTATCAATTAAAGGAAAAAATTTTGAGTAGTGCATTGAAACAAAAATCATTAAAAGTTGAAAATGTTACATTCGAGATTAGATCCGATTTATCTAAGATTACAATGGACAGGCAGTGGGAATTGGGGAAAAGGTTGGATGAATTAAAAAAGTTAGGAATTATGGCACAGTTGAAGTTCCCAGTATTTTTGCGGGTAATGTATAACAATAAAATGTATAATATAAGGGAGACAGTCAGAGCGGACGAGTTGCTAGATCTTATAAAAAAGGAACAGACCGATCATGCAAAATAAATTTTCTTGAAATTTTAAAAAGCTCCCAGGTAGGCAGGGTGCTCTAAAATAAGGCCCATGCTGGCTGATATAGTGGGGGGGTCTCCCATGGGAGGGTGTTGGGTAGGGAGGATATTAGGTGGGGGGGGTTTCTTTTCTTTTTTTTTTCTTTTGAGTTTTGTGTGGAAATGGTTCCTCATTCTCCGAGGCAGAGGGAAGGTGGGTTAGTTTAGAATGATTAGCTTGAATAAAGGTCAGGGGAAGGGGAAATCTACGATTAAATTACTTTCCTGGAATATTAATGGTTTAAGGACGAAATTAAGACGGAATAAAATCTTACAATATCTAAAAGATTCTCCGGCACAAATCTTCATCTTACAGGAAACTCATTTGGCTGTAGATTAGTGTAAGGAGTTATTTAAGGCTCAAAAATGGGTGCAAATGTGTATTTGTACCACTAACAATTTTCATACAAGGGGAGTAGTTATTTTGGTCAAACAGGGACTACAAGCTAGACCGGAAATTTTAGAAACAAGGGCAGATCAAGCTGGTCGCTGGGTCATAGTAAGAATTCGCATTGGTGAGGTATTGCTGGTATTGGTGGGATTCTATGGTCCGAATTGGGATGACATTGAACCTCTTAAAAAGGTTTTTTCTCAGCTAATTGATTTTTCAGATGCGGTTTTTATGACGGGGGATTTTAATGTGGTGCTGGATAACAGATTAGATAGAACAGACACTTGTAGATCCTTAGGCACGCCAAAATCACAACAGTATTTAAGGAGAATGATGAAGGATTATGGCCTGTGCGATATTTGGCGGAAGAAGGAAGGGGGGGCTAGTATTTTTTCCTTTTTCAACAAAAAGTATAGTCATGCCTCACGTATTGATTATTTTTTAGTGGACGATAGGTTGTTGGAAAATGTTGATAGGGTTGAATATTTACCCCCGCATTTATCAGACCATGCAGCGGTAATGTTGCATTTGACGCTCCCACAGAGAAGAATGTTTAAGAGGTGGACATTGGAGCGCGCATTATTGTTGGATGAGGATGTCTTGGCGCAACTGTGTAGAGAGACTGAGTACTTTTTCAAGGTTAACGTAGACTCAGCACCGTTATCAACGGTTTGGGACTCCTTTAAGGCTGTAATACGAGGGGAAATTAGGAGTATTTCATCTTATAAACATAAAATATTTAGAGATGAAATAAACGTGTTAGAGCAGGAAATGTTAATAAAAAGTGAGAAATTGGTTGGCAAAGGGGAAGGAGCCCAGGAGGAAGCAGGAAGAGCAGAATTGGCTGAGCTAAGAACACGAATAGCAAACATTCTACAGGCGCGTATGGCCAAGAAATGGGAGGTCAGCAAATTAAAACATTTTGAATATGGGGAGAGTTCAGGAAAACTGCTCGCTTGGAAGGCTAAAACAGACCAAGTTAGGGGCCATATTAAGGAAATAGCAGTTGAAGATACTGGTGTTAAACTATTTCGTACGGAAGATATTGAACAAGGGTTTCAAGACTTTTTCACATCTTTGTACACGGAGCAGGTAGAGGTGCGAGAAGAAATGGTGGAGAATTGGTTAGCTCAGGATGTGTTACCAGAAATTTCGCAGCAGAACCAGGAATTTCTTAATGGCCCTATTACGGTGGAAGAAGTGCGGGCGGCTGTAATTACCCCAATCTTGGTTGAGGTATTTGGTAGGGTCTTTTCTAATGACATAAGTATGCCGGCTTTGTGGAATGAAGCAGTTATTACATTGATACCGAAACCCGGGAAGAATCCAATTTACTGCTCTTCTTATAGACCTATCTCACTACTGAACAGTGACTATAAGCTGTTCACTAAAATAGTGGCAGACAGATTAAATAAGGTAGCAAATAGCTTAATTCACCTCGACCAGAAGGGCTTCTCGAAGGGGAGGTATCTACATGAGTTGACATATGAAATAATCGGGGCTATAGATATGGCAGTATCATTGGATTCCCCCTTGGGGGTTATTACGGTTGATGCTGCAAAAGCTTTCGATCAGGTAAACTGGGTTTACTTGAAACTTCTGCTAAAAAAGGCTAAATTGGGAAACAATCTCTGTGGGGTAGTGAATCAGATATATAGTGCTCCTATAGCTAGAATATTAGTGAATGGGAATCTTACTGGGCCGATAACTATAGCCAGGGGCACTAGACAGGGCTGTCCACTATCCCCTGCATTATTTAACTTGTACATGGAACCATTTGCGAGGAAAATTCGGCGGAATACGACGATCTCTCCCTTTAGTTGTCAGTGGTGGGAAAGGAAGCTCGCTTTGTTTGCTGACGACCTTCTGCTATACACGGATAACTTAGTAACTGCATTCCCCGAGATTCTTAAATTGGCTGAGGAGTTCGGTAAGGTGTCTGGTTATCAAGTAAATGGGGAAAAAACAGAGATTATGGCTTGGAACATGGAGTATAAATCTGTTTATTGTAAAAAGGAAATTAGATATTTGGGAATCTTGATACCTCAAAATATTAACCAGCTAGGGGAGAGGAACCAGTTAAAATTGTTGGCAGAATATAAGAGTTTATTACAAGGTTGGACTCATCTTCCCTTAACGATAATAGGCAGAGTAAACCTGGTAAAAATGGCTATTCTTCCGAAATGGAACTTTTTGTTTTCTACCTCCCCACTTCCTATGCAGAAAATATATATAGAAAAAATGCAGCGTCTCATAAGTAATTTTATTTGGAGATCCAAGGGTGTTAGAATTTCTCAGAAGAAGTTACGTCGGCGTAAAGTTCAGGGTGGTTTGGCACTACCCGAGTTGCAATATTATGCATGGGCCTTTCTTCTGAAAAATTTTAGACTCTTATCTCTTGCTTCAGACTCTACGACAACGGGTTTTAATGTTTAAGATAATGGCTTCTAGTATCAATGGTGCTTCAACCAACTTTATGTTTAAATTTGGGGACCCCAAATTTTTCAAAAAGATAAGGTTGAAAATCATGCGAGGGCTGGCGGAAAGCTGGTATCACATTAGGCAATCTGGGAAACTCACCTACTACAATATCGATGCACCGATCTGGGACTCCCCGGGAACCCCAGAATGTTTTCGAGATGTTTTGGCATTACCAATAAGACAAGCTGGATTAGAACACTGGGGAGATTTGTTTTCGGAAAGGATTTTCCTTTCTTGGGAAGATTTGTAGTCAAAGATTTTGTCCAGGTGGAAATTTTTACAAATAAAAAAATGGGCTCAGGGGATTAAGGAAGGTGTAGGTATGTGCAATCCATTGAGTGAGATCACCCCGAGCCCATTAGGAGGTTCTCATAGAGTTTCTACCTGGTATTGGGGGATCCTGGAAGGGGTGGATGGCGAATTCGTACTACCCAGCGATTTGTGGAAGAAACTTTTTCCTGAAGAGGTAGTTAAAAGGTGGTGGGAAGAGTCATTAAAAATGCTGTTTTGTATTGTGAAACCAGCCACTCTTAGGAAAAACCATTACTTTACGATACATAGAGTGTATATTTCCCCAGAGAAGCTATCTAAAATGAAAGGTGGGCAGGAGGTGAGATGTCCAAAGTGTGGTCTGACTCAAGCAAATGATATTCACATGTTTTGGGAATGTCCTGATATTCGACATTTTTGGGAAAGTGTATGTGAAACAATCTCAGGTATATTGAATCGGGGAATTGAGCCCTCTCTCCAGTTAATAATTTTTGGGCAATTTCAAGATCAGCAGGGGCGGCTAGGTCAGAACATTATTGAAGATAAGAAGTTTGTGTTTTATGCAATACTGTTGGGGAGGCGAGAAATATGCAGAAAATGGACTTTAAAGACCCCTCCAAACCACTCAGAATGGCTTAGGGATGTTTTTTGTCCACAGAATTGGAACAAAGGATGAGGGGTAAGGAAAGGAGGCGGGAGGATTTCTGGGCGTCATTAATGAATTGGAAATCAGGAGATTGATGTATAGATGTTTGTGTAAATAATGTTGGAATGGAATTATATTTGTGACATTTGTCCAATGATTTTACACCCTGCTCTGAAATCCTCATTGAACTGGGACAGTCTGAGGACGGTTTGAGAGTAATAGGCCCCCTGGCCGAGAAAAACTTCCTGAGTTCCGGTTGAAAAGAATAGGAGGTTTGCATAAGGCCTAGGGTGAATAAGGACCAAAGAAAAAAAAAAAAAAAAAAAGAGAATCACCCTCAGCTAACTCCTGCTTACCCCCTTGGTAGCTTGGCAGAGCAGTAGGCTTAACTTCAGAGCGCTAGGTGTAAAGTATTTGTACCAACACACACAGTAACTTAATGAAAACACTACAAAAGGGCACAACACCAGCTTAGAAAAATAGGAAATATTTATCTAAACAAAACAAGACCAAAATGACAAAAATCCGACATACACAAGTCAAGTTATGAATTTTTAAAGATTAAACTCAAAAATAGCGCTTAGAAACAAAAATGCTTCGATGAGATGTTAACACGGCGTCGTGACGGAGTCGTTCCCAACAAGCCGACACCAGCAGCGCTGGACACAGAGTCGTGTAGACCCCCAAGTACAGTACCTTTGGTGAAGAGTGAAAACAAGCCGATGCGCGAAGTCGGGGATCGCGGCGTCTGTGCGAAACATTGAATCCGTGCACTTCGAGCGGCGTCGGTCACGACGTGGTGCGGCGAGTTCCACGGAGTCGCGGACTTCAGCGGGGCTGCAGCGGCGTCGGGCCTGCGAACAGAGATGGCTAATCAGGAAATGCAGGTTACACCCCAGCCCCCTTTGTGTCACTGTCTAGTGCGAGGTGAAAAACAACCCAACTGTCAAACTGACCCAGACAGGGAATCCACAAACCAGGCAGAGTCGCAGAATGGTTTAAGCAAGAAAATGCTCACTTTCTAAAAGTGGCATTTTCAAACGCACACTCTTAAAATCAACTTTACTAAAAGAGGTATTTTTAAATTGTGAGTTCAGGGACCCCCAATCTCCACATGTCCATCTACTCTCTAGGGGAATCTACACTTTAATCATATTTAAAGGTAGCCCCCATATTATCCTATGAGAGAGACAGGCCTTGCATCAGTGAAAAACGAAATTGGCAGTATTTCACTGTCAGGACATATAAACCACATTACTATATGTCCTACCTTATCCATACACTGCACCCTGCCCTTGGGGCTACCTAGGGCCTACCTTAGGGGTGCCTTACATGTAAGAAAAGGGAAGGTTTAGGCCTGGCAAGTGGGTACACTTGCCAAGTCGAATTTATAGTGTAAAAATACACACACAGACACTGCAGTGGCAGGTCTGAGACATGATTACAGGGTTACTTGTGTGGGTGGCACAACCAGTGCTGCAGGCCCACTAGTAACATTTGATTTACTGGCCCTGGGCACCTCTAGTGCACTTTACTAGGGACTTACTAGTAAATCAAATATGCCAATTACGGATAAACCAATCACATACACATTTTACAGAGAGAGCATATGCACTTTACACTGGTTAGCAGTAGTAAAGTGCTCAGAGTTCAAAAGCCAACAGCAACAGGTCAGAAAAAATAGGAGGCAAAAAGATTGAGGATGACCCTGCATAAGCAAAAAAGTCCAACAGTTGACAAGACTAAAAAGCACATTTCTACAACAGCATATGAGTTTTCCGTCCTAAAGCGCCAGGTTTCGAAACTCACATCTTCGATGGCTGAGCTACACGAGTGAGCAGAGGATGCTGAGAACCGGGCTAGGCGCAACAACTTACGACTGGTGGGCCTGCCGGATGCCTTGGATGTTCCGGATCTAGCCCTGGCGCTTGAGGGCTGGTTTTACACTTGGATGCCTGCAGAGAAACTGTCCTCCACCTTCATTATAGAACATGCGCACCACTCACTGGGGCCTGAACTTTAGGGATGGGGATGCAATCCTGTGCGAGGCCAGGATCCAGGTAGACCTTCGGTACCAGAACTCCAAAATCTTGCCTTTTCCAGACTACTCCAGGGCAGTGCACCAAAAGCGCAGGTCCTTTGGGGCTATTAAACTGAAACTACGTGTGCTGAATCTTCACTACATGCTGCTCTTTCCTGCCCGCCTAAAGATAATCTTCCAATCTGTAGGAAAGTGCCACTGTTGGCATGGTTACCCCCCACTTTTTTGCCTAGTGTTGATGCCAACTATGATTGAAAGTGAGCTGGGATCTTGCTAACCAGGTCCCAGCACCAGTATTCTTTCCCAAAACCTGTACCTTTGTTTCCACAATTGGCACAACCCTGGCACACAGTTAAGTCCCTTGTAAAAGGTACCCATGGTACCAAGGGCCCTGTGGCTAGGGAAGGTCCCTAAAGGCTGCAGCATGTATGATGCCACCCAAGGAGACCCCTCACCCAGCACATGTACACTTCCTTTGCAGATTTTGTGTGCTGGTGGGGAGAAAAAGGCAAAGTTGAAATGGCACCCCTCTCAGGGTTCCATGCCCGCAAATCACTGCCTGTGGCATAGGTACCACACCCCTCTAGCAGGCCTTCCAGCCCTAAGGCAGGGTGCACTATACCACAGGTGAGGGCATAGCTGCATGAGCAATATGCCCCTACAGTGTCTAAGTCCATTCTTAGACATTGTAAGTGCAGTGTAACCATATTGAGTATATGGTCTGGGAGTTTGTCATTGTGAACTCCACAGCTCCATAATGGTTTCACCGAATACTGGGAAGTTTGATATCAAACTTCTCAGCACAATAAACACCCACTAATGCCAGTGTGGGATTTATTAAACAATGCACACAGAGGGCATCTTAGAGAGCCTTTGTGCACTCTGTGGTCAGAAACAAAGCCTGGCATGTGTGGAGGTGTTTCACACCTCCCCCTACAGGAACTCTGATTACAGTGCCCCCCCCCCCCCCCCGGGACAAAGCTCCACTTTTGGTGGCAAGTCCTGTTGGAAAATTAGGGAAAACAGGGAGGAGTGACCACCCCAGCCAGGAACACCCCTAAGGTGTCCAGAGCTGAGGTGACCCGCTCCCTGCTGAATCCTCCCATCTTGGTTTGGAGGACAGGGACCAATAGGATTAGGTTTGTGCCCCGCTCCCCAAAGGTAGTGGGCACAAGGAGGGTGTAGCAACCCTCAGGGACAGAAGCCATTGGCTTCTGCCCTCAGACCTTCAAAATGCCCCTACATCTAGGATTTAAGGGCCTCCCTGAACCCAGCTCACCGAGTTCCTGGCGATCTGACAAGAAGGACTGCTTAACTGAAACCCCCTGCAGAGAAGAAGGAATACAACAACTGCTTTGGCCCCAGCCCTACCAGCCTGTCTCCTGCTTCAAAGAACCTGCAAAAGAACAGCGACAAATCCAGCGGGACCAGCGACCTCTGCCAAGTTCCAGAGGACTGCCCTACACCCAAAAGGACCAAGAACTCCAGTGGACAGCGGCCCTGTCCAAGAAGAAACCAACTACTAAGGACTCCCACCTCACTCCGAATGTGTGAGTCCTAACTACTCTGCAGCCAATGCCCACGGCCCGTGTCCAGGTGGCCCAACCAGCTGGAAAGGATCCCCAGGCGTTTCTGAGCCAGAGACCATCCTGGGTTGACCTCTCCACCCCTCCATGACGACGCCTGCAGAGGGACTTCCGAGGAGCCACTTGACCACAAAAGCTCAAGACGAAGATATCCAACTCCTAAAGACATCAAGGCACCAGCTCGCCATCATGAGGACTGGCGGTGGACCCCCAACTCCTCCCCCACAGTTGACAGCATGGGAGGAGAAAGTCTTGGCAATACTGCATCCTAAGGGCCTCAGTGAAGTAGCCGGAGGACGGGACACTGGTGAGTCACCGATGACAACCTACCACCCCCCATACCTGCATGCCATCTCACCCCCCTCACCCTGACTCCTTTCACCCCACTCCATCCCACACAGTGCACCACCCCAATTGCCACACCTAAATAAACACCACTGCATGCCATACCCACTGCAAACACATCCCTCCCAGCTCTGCATGCACACCCACCAATGCCTGGACAGCATGTAGACCTACCAATCCCATAATCCATCACCTTACACTACACTGGTATCCTTGGGAAAGATAGAAATGTGGAATATGTTACAGACAATCACCCTAACAAATCACTTACATCCCCACAGGTGCACCAGCCAATGTCAGAGGCGAGGAGGTGCCACGGCAACTCAGTCCCCCACCAGAAGATGCCATCAGTGGTGACAGCAACTCTGGAGGACTTGATCTGGATGAACTCCCTGGCCCATCTGGGACCACAGGTCAGTCGGCTACCACATTCTACAGCCAGTCCACCACAAGAACCCCCGTCAGATTCAAACCCCACAGCAGCCAGCCAACACCCCCAAACCTCTGTCCCCAGGATACGTCAATCAGTAGTGTGCTCACCTGTACAGGGAGAGGAGTCGACACCACACAGGCAAGACAATGAGGGTCCTAGTGTAAGTGGGAGGGGACACAGGCACAGGGGGCCAGGGACAATCAGAGGACAGCTGTGCGCCAGGGTGAGGACAGGCCCAGGGAACCGACTGCCCAGAAGGCACTCACAAATGTCCTGGGGGCATACCAACAATCCCAGGACAGGATGGGTCAGGTGTCCAGCATCATGCAGGAGAACCAGCGGCTGCAGCGGGAACACCACCACGAGTTCATGCAAACAATTGCAGTCCTTGAATACCACCATAGCCTCCATTGAAGGAGTGCTGAGTGACATGTCGAACATCATGCATGAGTACACAACACACCAGTGGGCCCCTTCGACCAGCCAGGGTACTGACCACCCCTCCACATCTGCTGCAGCAAGTGGACAGGAGGCCCTGCCACTGGACTCACAGACCGCCAGCACCCCTGCCCCTGCAGAAGGTGAACCACCCTGCAAACTTTCCCTGCGACCCAGACAGACACCAGAGATCGTTACCAAGACCACCGCCAGGAAATGAGCCCCTCCAGAATGTCCCCCTTGTGTTCCACTGATTCACCTTGTTCACTTTGGACTGCAATTGCTCCTCTACCTATGGCCTCATGGACAGTGGACCTGTGCTACAAACAGACTGGCCCACTACACTGGACTTCTCCAAACCTTCACCCCACTCTATTGCACTTTCCATTGTATTTTTGTAAGCCAAATAAAAACCCCTGAACACAACTAGAGTAATAGTGCTTTATCAGTAAGAAATGTGCAATGTATTGAACTGTATTGAACTCAATGAACCTGTGCAAATGTCCAGTCATTTGTTAATCCATCCAAAAAATGTGTTCCAGCACCCTGTAGACATCACATCAGTCCACTGTTGTGACCACACTAACATCTGCAAGAAGGGAAGACATAGGTGACAGTCAATTGGGATGCAAAGCTAGTGACTGGCACAACACAACAGCCACACAGCACATCACTAAAATGGAGACATGTGTAGATTAACATTCTTACCTGAGTGTTATTGGAAGTACTGCTGAATGATATTTGTCCTGTCGTCCACATCCTCCTGTTCCTCCTTCTCACTGTCCTCAGTGTCCACTGCTGCCACAGGTGCATTGCCACCCCCCTCTGCCTGCAGATAGGGCACATGGCGTCTGAGGGGCCAAATTGTGCAGCATGCAGCAGACCACCATGATCTGGCAGACCTTCTTAGGGAAGTATCATAGGGATCCACCTGTGAAATGGAGGCACCTGAGCCTGCCTTTCAGGAGACCGAAAGTGCGTTCGCCAAATCTCCTGGTAGGCCCATGTGCATCATTGTACCGATTTCCAGCCCCTGTTCTTGGATTCCTAACAGGAGTCAACAGCCAGGACAGGTTTGGGTAGCCAGAAT
Organism: Pleurodeles waltl; assembly: GCF_031143425.1. NCBI lineage: Eukaryota > Metazoa > Chordata > Amphibia > Caudata > Salamandridae > Pleurodeles > Pleurodeles waltl. The sequence goes on along the minus strand of NC_090444.1, from coordinate 514,855,866 downwards.
TACCTGGAAAAAGTGAGGGACAGGCATTAGCCATACACAATGGCATGGGGTATGACTCCAGTAGGCCTACACAGACATACATTGGGTGGGGACTCAAGCTCACCTATTAGCCACACTCTGTGCCTCTGTAGTCATGCCATCACCTGTGGGACGCAGCTATTCCTCAAGACATAGGCATCATGCACATATCCAGGATACTTGGCAGTGACGTGGGAGATGTACTGGTCAGCAAGGCAGACCGTCTGGACATCACTGACTGTACCTGCACAACAGGGGGAATTTCTTTGGTGCTACGGATAGAAGTTATCAGATCAGGCCCCAATTGTGCACACAGCTCTGTGATTCTGGTCCTGTCCAGACGATAGGTGAGTATGACGTGCCTGTCCTCCAGTGTAGCCAAGTCCACAAAGGGTCAGTACATGATCGCTTGCCTCCTCCTCCTACTCCTCCGCAGTGGTTGGTATCTAAGTGAGCCAAAAGTAATAAGGGAGTGACAACAGGACCTATGTACACACAACATCATAGTACACAGAGCATGTATGTATGTAGGACATCAGATTTGTCTAGGTGTGTAGACTCCAATCACGCACCTATAAATTCAAAACATGAGTACCAGCAGTAGGAAATGGCAACCGCCTGTCCTGTATGCAGAGACAGGTGGAAGTGACTGCACTCTGCCGGCGTTAGGTGTCATGGTGGTAGGTGGTCTGCACCGCCATGCTATTCCTCATTGGCTAACATGGGGCTCAGTGGAGTACAGGAACCAATGATGATCAACACCGGTGGTGACAGTGTTTACCGCCGTGGACGTGACCGCCATTTTCTTTTGACAACTTCATTTGATTCCTGACTTTCCACGGTGATACATCTCCACTGCGTGTGCTGCTGTGATCTGTGTCTGGAACCTGCCATGGCCCATGCCACAAGGGAAAGGGCCCCAGCCTTCAGCTCGGAGGAGTTGGAGAGCCTTGTGGATGGGGTCCTACCCCTGTATATGCAGGTGTATGGGCCTCCAGACCAACAGGTGAATACATCGTGGGTACGTTGCATGTGACATGGCTGCATGTAGATGTATGTGTGTGCTAGCAGTATGTCATTTGTGGGGGGTGGCTGCAGGCAGTGTGCACGCAGAGGTACGTGTCATGTTTGTGCTTGATGAGGGGCAAATGCAGTATGTGAGCCATTTGTTTGACAGGCTGGATTATATGGTTCATTGTGCCCTTCTGTTTGTTTCCTCTGCAGGTCAGCGCCCCTTCAGAAGAAGGGGTTGTGACATGCCATCGCCAAGGATGTGTGGACCCTGGGGGTCCACAGCCGGCAGAGCACCCACTGCAGGAAACTGTGGGAGGACCTGAGACGCTGGACCCAGAAGGCCGCGGAGGCCCAGCTTGGGATGGCCGCCCAACGAGGGAGGGGTGCCCATCGGAGCCTATCCCCCTTAATGGCCTGCATACTGGCGGTGGCCAATCCTGAGTTGGATGGGCGCTTGAGGGCAGCACAGAAGCCACAAGGGAGTGAGTACAGTGTGTGTGGTATTCATTTTTTGTTTCCTGGCATGGAATTTGGGTGCAAGGTTCTAGTCAGTTGATGCCCCAATATGCTGGTTTAGCCATCCCTGCGTGGTCCTTCTTATGTATGTAGGGTGGTATCCATTTTTGATATTGCTAGGTAGCTAGCATGCCATGTCAGACAGGGCTTAGTTGGTCCCAATAGGTGTGCAGATGGTAGTGTTTGTGTTCCTTCCTGCAGTAGTATCTAGGCAATGGTTTGTCACTGTGGTCCATTCTGCGCAATGTAAGTCCCAGGAAGTGATTGTAATGTGTATGCCATCTGTGCCGTTAATGCTGTTATTGTCCCTGTGCTCCCTTTCTTTCTCCCCCTCCCTCTCTTTCTCATCCTGTCCATGTGTGCATTGGCATCATCTGGCGAAGGAGCAGGGGCACCGGCGAGTGAGGGAGATGCAGCCCATGGGACCCAGGAGGCAGAGTCCACTGACACCGAGGGGACCAGTGGGTTAGAGGATGAGGGGAGCACCACGGGGAGACTGGAGCTGATACAACTGACTCGGATTCCTCCTCTGATGGAAGCTCCCTGGTGGTGGCGGACCCCTCTGGGACCTCCCCAGCTACATCATCTTCTGCCGCCCCGTAACAGCACTGCCCTCCCAGTAGCCTCCCACTCAGTTGCCCGTGCCCGCTCACCCAGGAGGATGGGCTTCTCCTTCACCCCAGGCACCTCAGGCCCTGCCACAGTCAGCCTTACTGCCCTCAGTGAGGAGGCTATTGACCTCCTGAGATCCATATCTGTAGGGCAGTCAACCATACTGAATTCCATCCAGGGGCTGTCATCCCACATGCAGAAATGCAATGCCTTCCTGGAGGGCATTCATGGTGGTTTGGCAGCCTTACACAGGTCGTTTCAGGCTCTGGCCTCCTCTCTGATGGCAGCCAGTGTCCCTGTTTCTTCTGTCCCCCCTCTTCCCAGTCCCTGTATTCTCCCCCCCAACCAATCCCATGCACACAATCTGACAAGCATGCACCTAAAACAACAGACATGACTTGCATAGACAAACACAGCCACCACACTTCACAAGCACACACACAACCAACACACAGATGCACACACATAACAGCCACTGCCTCCACTGTCTCCCCATCCTCCTCCTCCCTTGCAGTCACATCAGCACTCACACCTGCATGCACTGCATTAACAGTCCCAGATCCTGCCACCTGTACAGCCTTGCCCACAGTCACGACAACAGCAGACATGCTCCTCACACACCATATGCGCAATCACCACCACCACCTCATGCAGCACACCCACCTCTATTGCAGATACCACCACTACATCCGCACGTCCTGTTTGTCCTCCCCCACCCTATCTTCCCCCCTCCAAAGACACATAAACGCTCCCACTCAGACACCCAAAAGTCATCCACCTCACACACGCACACTGTCCATGCACCTGCACACAAGTCCAGCACGTCTCCTCCTCCCACACTCCACCCAGTTGGTCCTAAGGAGTTTTTCCTTTCCCACCTTGACCTCTTCCCTCCCCCACCCCCTATCCTGCTCGTAAGAGAAAAGTCCCACCCCCCCCCAGCCCAGTACCTCCAGCTCCAAGTCAACTCCTGTTCCTCCCCCTAAGAGTACTCCTGCTACTAAGGTGAAAAAGAGTGGCATTCCGGGCCCCGTATTAAGGCCACTCTTCCGCCCCCAAAATAAAAGTGCAAGGACCCGCCCCCTCCCAAGCCTAAGGACCCCACTCCCAAGAAGAACCCCCCTTCCCTACCCTCACCCCTTGAGGTGCCTGCCTACCATCTCCATGATGCCCCTACCCAGTGGAAGGACTGGGCTGTCAGGAGTCAAGTTGGGCCTTGGACGTTGCCGTGTGGCATTGTACTTCACTTGGACTGGCCCATGGCCCTATCTGTAAATATTTATGTTTGATATCCTTGAGGACGCTATACCCAACGTATTAGTGGTTAGACCAAAGGTATGTGTCCTGGCTTTCTTCCCTTCTGGATTATGTTGGTGTGGGTTTTCTAGGCAGATGGTTCTGGGTCTGTGTGTGTGTGTCTGTGTGTGTGTGTCTGTGTGTGTGTGTCTGTGTGTGTGTCTGTGTGTGGGTGGGTGTGTGCGTGCTAGGCAGCTGTACTCACTGCCGTCGTCTTCGTCGGCGTTGATGCTCGTGGATGGTCATTGTGTGTTACAGCTTTGGGAAGACTTCCATTTCTGGTTCCATGGCGGCCGCGGAGTCCTCTGTGTCCCTGGAGGTGAGTGTCTCCTTTTATGTGATGTGTTTCCGCCAGGCTTTTGGTAGCGGTGCTAACGCCCCGGAAATCCTGGTGGTCTGCTATGTCATAATATGGTGGGTGGATCCTAGTCTTCTGCCTGCCTGTAGCTGGCTACCGCCGTGGCCAGTGGTCATACCGCACTGGCAGTTGGGGTGGTACATTAGCTGTATATGAGAGGGATCACCGCCATGGTCATTATTTGCCACCCTGGCGATGGTACTACCCCCATCCCTGGCGTGGCAGTCACCTGACCGCCAATGTCATATGGAGGGCCTTTATTACATTTTGATATAGTATATACAGATCCATCTTCCTACAGTTTGCAACAGGGAGCCAGGTATATGTAGCCCTCAATAATAAATCAGGTTATCCTCACCTGTGCAGGGGGTCTAGACTTAATCTGTCTGTAAAGATTTCATCGCATATATTATTGTATCTCATATTTTTGCTACACCCTCTTGTTTTATTCTGTTCCCCCCCACTTCCAAGTGTACCATAATGCTTTCCACTAATTTAGGATTAGCTCTTAGTGGCACATCCTAATACTGGGACCACTTGACGATTTCCAGCTCATGGACATTTTCCAGTATACCCTCATGTTAGCCTGGCAGCCTTCAGCCTCAGGCACAGTCCCATTAGCAGGCTTCCAGCACATTCTGGACATCCCTATCTGCCTCTCCATTGGTCATATTAAGCACTTGCATCCAATATAGTACCTGCAGTAACCATATGCTGTAACCATATGGTAAAAGTCAGAGCCCTTGTCTCCACACCTGGGTCACTTAGCTGTTGAATCTGGATAGATGTTATTGATTATTTTTCTGTGTAATGCATATTCTTTGCAGGTAGTAAACAAACATTTATTTAAACCTGTCATTCCTATAGATTTTCGTGCACTTGTGAGTATTCTCACCCATTTCGCTTTGCTGACAGTTTTTTTTGGTCCTCTACCCATTTATCTTTCAGTGGGTAAAGTGAACATTTAGGTTTTTCAGTGAATGCTGAGTACATCAACATAACTGCTCTATGTTTGTTGTTCATCGTGTAGATCACTCTCAAACATGGATGTACTAGCGATTCAGTGTGCTGATTTCTACAGTCAATGCACTTCAGCAGAGATACATTTGTGGAGGATGAAGTGTCCCTTAGGACGCCTCTTATGACACAACAGCCTCTCTGTAATTACATGAACTTGAAGAGCCTCCCTTAATATAAGTCCCTAATAACCTTCAGCCCATGCTCTACCCAGCTATCGATTACATTACATTACTCCAGATTTATAAAGCGCATAGCTACCCGATACCGGGCTTCCCAGCGCTTACAGGCTAATCAGTGGTAGCTTTGGGGTACATGGTGCTCATGTGTGCATCCTCTGCAGGGATCGTATCCAGCTCTATCTGAATGCCCTATTAGGATGTCATCCTCGGCATATCTCCTTTTGGGCATCAGTAGCATTTCTATCAGCACTGCAGCATAAGGTATGTTTATAGTTCACCTTTCTTGATGCCAAATAATACAGCTCTTAGTTTGTGATTGCTAATTCTCTTCAGACACTGAGAGCCAAATCTAGGAGGATAGGGATCACTTTCCGTAACAATCTTTTGAGGATTATTATCTGAAGAGTTGTGAAGTTGTATAAAAATCTAGGCAGTTCCAGCATTTTTGCAGGGGCAATGCTCCCTGTGACCAATATTGGTGGTATTAGTAAAAATGTTAATGCCGCCTGTCACGGCAGCAAATGGTGCCTATATATTCCTTTACAAGAGGCCAACTTCCATCCTATAAATCTTGACTCCCAAGTATCTTGTGGGGTGAACCTCCACCTTCCTATACCTCACTTTGACGTGTAGCAACATGTGTAGCCATGCTTATAGTTTGTTAGATCCTTCCACCTTGGTCTACCTCTCCTCCATGGAGCAGAGTCGTCAGCATATCTTCTCTAACTTCCTATCCAGCCAGTGTGTGTGATCAGTGATTTTTATGCGCTCCAAAGCTTCAAAATGTGAGTCTCTACAAAGGCTAATGTACTACAGGTGAGCGACCAACACTTCTTTGCTTCTTTTACTTTTATTCATGAATAAAATGAGATCTAACCACTTCATGTTCTTCTTTTAGTTTGCATCTGCCGTTTTGTCTTTGAGCCCAAACCTTCATAGTCAAATTCATCTCACTTTGTTCATGCTCTGTTACTCACAATCCTAAAGTCAAACTCCCTTGTGCCCTTTGGACTCTGCTTCTTACCCGTTTCCTTTTAATGGACCAAACCAGTATGTTGGACAGGACCTTCTTTCCTTCATGGGCACTGAATTAGATATCAGGCTATGGATTTTGCATGTCCTACTCTTTAGGGCCCAGGAGGACACTTCATCTCTCTTTATATTTATTTTCCTTTAGTCCACTGCAATTTATGTCTTGTTCTTCCAATAGGATCAGCGATTTTTGGGAATTAGTGTCACTCCTATTACTATCCTGTAGTGGCCACTGGCTTCACTCTTTCCCTACATCTCCATCTGTATGTAGCTGTCGTTAGGTCAAGACCACTCGTCTGCTTTTGAACGGGACCTATCAATGCTGTGGATAAATGTCATATCTACACTAGTTTTACTGTTCTCAGGGGTTGTTTGGGTTTTCCCTTACCCTTTATACTGATATTTCAAGTGATGTTTGTACTGGGACGGTTTGCTGTGAACCATAGTGTGCCATTTTTTTTTTTTATAAACATCTTTTTTGATTTTATGTTGTAACATCTTAAAACTTAAACACTGGTCACATCTACTCCTTTGTAATGTCATTCTTGCTGTATTTCATACAGGGCTTCAACAGAACATGCCCTGAACTCATTCTACATTCTACAGTCTACATTCATGGGGGGGAGGGGTTCTACTTTTAGTCATCAATGTCATGCGCCCTAGACAACTCACTGTCAAACATCATTAAATCCTCTCCATTTACCCCACACTTTGTCATATTCAGCTGGACACCCTCGCATTTCATAAACCAGTTTTTCCTGCTGAGCACACCAGTCCACCCCCTCTCTCCACCGGGAGAGGGTTGGCGCTGCCTCAGAACTCTAGTTGGCTGCTATGTCACACTTTGCAACTAGGAACACCGTACCCAGGAAGGCACGACCCGCCCTACTACTTCCCACTCACTCAACAACACCCAGAAGCACTGGTAGTGGGGCCATTTCCACATCCACAGTCAGCACTCTGGAAAGCTCAGCAAACACCGCCTGTCAGTAGGGCAGGTCCACACCATGTGATAATAATCTGTGTTAGGTCGTGAACAACAAGGGCATGTGGAATGGAGTTGAAGACCCGCTTTTTGCGTTCTGTCGGGCTAAGGTATGCAGCATGCAAGTAATATGTCTGTACCAAACAGAGGCAGGAGGCTATGGTCAGGCTCCTCGGGGCCATCAAGGCATCCCACCAGTCCTCCTCCTCCTTCTGCCCCAGTCAACCCTCCCATCGCTCTCTGAGATTCGTGAGTGGTTTTCGACATGTTGATGATCAAAGTGTGATATATTTAGGACACCCTTCCCTTGCCCAACCCACCCGTCAGGATCTTCGCCTCTGCTGAGCAGACTCAGGGAGGACTGTGCCAGCCTGGACGTGTGCGCTCAGTGCATGCCGCAGATGCAAGTATTTATGGAATTGGGTTTTCGAGAGAGAGTATTGCCATTGCAGGTCTTGGAAGGACAGCATGTGAGAGCCCACCTAGACATCTCCAAGCAGTGAAATGCCAATGGCGTTCCACCAGCGGAACCCCTCCAAGGTGGAGACCTCGCAGAGCCATGTTCCTTGCCACAGTGGAGTCTGTTGAGTGAGGTTTGCCCACTGCCCTATTTCTCTCTGCACTGCTCTCCACCCGGTAAGCACCGTCTTAGTCACTTCAGGAAGTTCCTTGGGGAGGGAGGCACCTTATAGTATAGTAGTAGGGGAAACCCATGGTCAGTAGTTCAAGCTGGTATGCCGGGCCCGACCATCCACCTTCCATCCAGTCACTAAGCATCAATAACTGCGTGACTAGGTAATATAAATACAGGTTGGACATTCCGAAGTCCCCCTTCATAGATGCTGCGTTGACAGGTGTGGAGTGTGAGCTGTGGGTGAGAATTTTACCACAGAAATTGTCGCACCATTGAGTCAATTTCTTTAAACCATCACTTGAGGAGTTGATAGGGGAAATTCTGGAGAAGGTAAAGAAAGCGGGGTAAAATCATCATCTTATATAAGGCTATTCTCCCCAGGACATTAAGGGGGAGGGTTGCCATCTCTTGAGGTCGTCCTTAATCTTCTGGGTGAGTGGTGTGATTAAATGGGCTATGCTGGTTCAGGCAATAGGGTCACAGTGATACCCAAGTATCTGAAGCTATTGCGTTGAAAAGGTATATTTTCCTGCCAGTCATAGCCGTCCCTCGCAGGGTGCAGTGGGCCCAGTATGGATTTGCTAGGGTTAAGGACCAGGCCCGGAGAATAGTTCTATTAGCTGTAGACATCAGGGTCCAATACTGGCTGGACTAGCCAAATAACGGAGTAAATCGTCCGCATACTAGACGATGCGGCCCTCCCGTCCGGTTAGTTTCAACCGCTAACCAGTGGGTCCTCTCTTAGGATTTTCGCTAGTGGTTCTATCGCTAAAGCGAAAAATAGTGGGGATAGTAGACATCCTTGGGGGGTACACTCGGCGGATATGGAAGGGGTCTGAAATCACTCCATTTACCTGTACATGAGCGGTTGGATTGGAGTAAAGGAGTTGCACCAGTCTCTGATATCTAGGGCCGATTCCAGCGTTCCTAAGCACCTGGAAAAGATACGACCAGTCCACCGTATCGAATGCCTTTTCGAAGTCTATAAGGAGAAGTGCCAAATACGGGGACAGAGAACGGCGGTAGGCCAGAACCGCATGAAGCCACCAAAGGCAGTGATGGGTACTTCTAGTCGGCTTGAATCCACATTGATCTGGGTGGATTAGGGAGGGCAAGGCCTTTGTTAGCCTACTGGCCAATATTGTGGAGAGAATCTTGATTTCAGTATTGAGGAGCTAAATGGGGCGATAGGCAGAGCAATTCACCTAGGAAGGGTGAGACTTCGGGATCACCACAATTGTGGCTTGGTCAAGGTCCAAAGGGAAATTTCCTGTCTATTCGGCCTCAGTGTACAGGTCCAACAAATGTGGGTTCAAGAGATCACCACACCTGCTGTAAAGCTCTGCGGGGAAACTGTCCGAGCCCGGAGTCTTACCGGGGACCAGCACTGAGATAGCCTCCCTGATTTTTGCCAGTGTTATGGGTTTGTCTAGGTTATTTTTTTCCGTGGCAGAGTGGGGCCTCTTGTTCTGACGGGGGTCGCGGGCGCTTCGTGTAAAGCCGTGCATAATAAGTGTCAAAGCCTTGGGCGATGGCTCAGGCTGTCTTACAAGAGCCGCACGAGTCATCAGTAATTTCAGGGACAGTTCTACCAGCAAGGGGACAGTATGCCAGCCAGTGCAGAAGCTTGTCATTCTTGTCCCCCCATCCATATACCCGGGCGGTCAAGGCGAGCCACATGTTTCGCAGATTCAAGAGTAAGGTGACGGATTTCTACTCTGACTAAACCAAGTTGTCTAGTAATGGTTGCATGGTTGGTGGGAGAGAGCTGCCTTTCTAAACGTAGTGCTCAGGCCTCTAGTCCCGCCACCCGTTGGCTCTTTGCATGCTCTCGCCCCCTTAGAAGGTGCCGAGTGTGTCCTCGAAGGGTGGCCCTGCAGGCAGCCCATACCGTGCCCGGCAACCGCACTGAGCCAACATTATGTGTAAAGTATTAGGTGAGTTCCTCTCTCAGGGCCTGGACATAGTCTTCATCTTGGACTTACCAGGTGTTCAACCACTACACGGGGTGCTGAGTCCTGTCAGGGTCACCTATCGGTACAAGAAGTGGTGCATGATCAGAAATCCCATGTGGGAGTATCTGTGTGTCCATGAACTGGAGGATATCTGGAGCTGGTATGAAAAGGTTTATTCTTGCATGCATATGGTGCACCACCGATGTTTGCGTGTATGGCCGCATTCTGGGGTGCCAAACCTGCCACACATCACAAAGGGCCACACCCTCTGCCCAGCTGTCCACTGCCTGGCGTGGGTGCTCCGACCCACCGATGGTGCACTGGTAGCATCAGCCTCTGGGTTCATAACTGCGTTGAAGTCACCTCCCAGGAGTGTCAAACCTGGGAGAAGTTGTGCTATAACATCTTGAATAGTCTCCAGGAAACGCTCCAGGGCACCTGGGGGGGGAAATACGCGCTCAGAAGGTTAACCGACTGGCCGTAGAGTTTTCCAGACACCGTTACATATCGACCTTGTGGGTCCAGCTTAGTTGTAGTGGTCACCATGGGCAGTGAGCAGTAGTATTGCCACTCCTCAGAAGCCTCTGGAAAAGCCCGCATTATATACCCTGTCGTACCCGCCTCATAAAAGCTTGGGCACAGAGTGCCCAGCAGGTGCGTTTCCAACAATACTGAGGAGGCAAAGCGACAAATGGTGCTGAAAACCGCAGAACATTTAGGCCATCATTACGATCTCGGCGGTTAAAACCGTCAAGATCCGCGCTGGCGGTCAATAGATGACCGCCAGCGCGATTATCTCCCCCCGCCATATAATGTTTTCCCCGCTGGCCCAGCGGGGAAAAGGGCCGTAACATTGACAGCGGCTCCAAATAGACCCGCCGCCAGTGTTGGTGCGCGGCAGGTGCAGCTGCACCCGTCGCGCAGATCACTGCCCGTAAATCAGGCAGTGACCTGCGAGATTGGACACTGCACAGGGGCCCTTGCACTGCCCATGCCAAGTGCATGGGCAGTGCAGGGGCCACCCCAGGGGGGTCCCGGAGCACCCCTTCCGCCAGTCTTTGCTTGGTGGGGGAACCCGCCAGGGAAAGGCTGGTGGCAGAAGGGATCATTATCGGAGGGGCAGCGCTGCTTGCAGCGCTGCCCTGTCGGAAAATGATTCCCTCCACCATCAGGCTGCCTGTCGGCGGCAGCCTGGCAGTGGAGGGCCGCCTATGCCCTCACTGTGTTCATAATATGGCGGTTCAGACCGCCATGCCGGTGGCGGTCTTTGCACCTGCTGCCGGCATGGCGGTCTGAACCGTCTGGGTTCATAACGACCCCCTTAATCTTGTCTAGGAGTCTATTGACATTCCAAGAAAAGATTGTTTTAGGGGACCCAGGAGTGTGTGTGTGGGAACAGTGTTCGACTGCATTGAGGACGTTGCATGTGTTGAGATTCCCAGGGGGTGTATCTGCAAGTGTGAAGCACCCCCAGGAAAGTCGTGTGCAAAGTAGATTTAAAAGTATGACGTGACCATCTGAAAGAAAAAGGTTAATACATAGAAAGGACAACTGTATCGTACTCCCATAACTTTTTGCAAAAACTTCCCCGAACCCCCCCCCCACAATAACCCCCCCATACTTCTGTCCTTGTAGCATCCGTTGCCCAAAAACATAACTGAAAACCCAAAACCAAGATATCTGCACCAGGTGTGGAGTGGTGGACCCCTCCATATAGTCAGAGGTATGCAATAAGGCCCCTATCGCGCTTCCATTGCCAGGCAAGAGATCACCCTTTATCTTCTCTACCTATGTAGGGGATCAGTGGCAGTTCTGTGCCTGATCTGGCAAGGACTGATCTTCCTCTGGGTGGTGCAGCTGGTCCCGGCAGGGACGAGGGGCCAGCGGAGTCCGCTTCGGGCGACTGGGACACCACTCTCTGTGTTCAGCGGCGGGACCTGGTGCGCCCCCAACTGCACCCTGGCCCCCGCAAGCCGTCCCGCCTGCTTCTCGTGGGTGGGTGTTGGGGAATCCCCCTCGGGTTACATGGTATTCCTCGGTGAGCCAGTCCTATGGAGTCTCTGTCGAGTCAAAAAAGAAGGATTTGCCATTTAGGGGGCCCTGGAGGCGTGCTGGGAACAGTAGCATATAGGACAGCTGCATTGCTCGAAGTTTTTGCTTAACTGCTTCGTAAGAGCAGCATTTATTCTGCACTTCTTGCGTGTAGTCTGGAAAGATTCAAATTTTATGGTTGTCCCACCAAAGGTCGGATTGCGCCCTTGCTTCCTTGAGGATGACATCTCGGTCCTTAAAATTGAGGAACCTGGTGATTATTGGCCTTCTTTGCCCTCCCGGTGGCGGCCTGGGTGCATGTGCTCTGTACGCCTGCTCAGCCCCGAACAGGGGGGACAACTTTTGTTCTGGCAACCAGCCCTGAAGTCACTGCTTCAGAAACTTGGCGGTCTGGGTCTTTTCCATCCCTTCCGGGAATCCCACGAAGCGTAAATTATTGCACCTGGAATGGTTTTCTGCATCCTCGGCTCTGTGGTGGAGCTCGCCTGTGGGGGTTAGCAGCTGGGCAACCTTAGATTTAAGGTCAGTGACTGCGTTCTCCACCATTGAGACACGGTCCTCAACTTCTTTTATGTGGTCCACTGCCATCCGCAGGTCCTGTCGCTGGAGGCCCAGGTCCTCACGCACCTCACCAATCTTATTCTCGACGGGCCTGCTGCGAGGATTGGATGGCCTGCAAGATACTGTCAAGCCCCTCTATCCCTGGGGCCTCTGGAATCAATGTGTCAGTCCTCTGAGGATTTGGTTGGGTAGTAAATTGATCGATACGCTTCTGGGATGCGGGTGGTTGGCCAATGAGCCTGTCTTTCCCCATGTTGATGCCGGGTGGACTTTGGCATTGCAGTTCTAGTATGTCCTTCCTCCACCACTGCTCCGCAAGAATGGCGTCCACCTATGATTACCTGGGGGGATGTGAGTCAGACTCTCATGGGTTAGTGGTGTGGCCGGTGGTATCTAGCTTACTCTCAGTGGGGATTGTCTCTCTCTCCGCACCCGGGGGGGTCCACAAACCCATCTTAAGGAGTCTACGGATATGGAGAGGGTTGGGAGGGGCCCCTAGTGATCATTCCAGGCTGGCCTCCCCTTACGGCCTCTCCCCGTTCCACAAGTAACCTTGTTGGGGTCGCACGGGCCCACAGTTTTTGCAGTGTACATGACCTTGTCTGCCTTTGCACTCCAGCCGACGGCAGTTGCCGCTCAGTACTCTCTAGGCCATGACATCAGGCCCGCTTCAGGTCCCTGCTGCTCGTGGGGCCGCACTCCATCGCCTGCGCAGCTTGAGCCTCACTCCTGCCAGGGTGCCTTCTCCAAGGCCCCAGGCCTTCGTCTGCATGTCCGGCCTCCAGCACGCCACACGGCCCCACTTGGACCCCAACCGCTAGTCAGCCACTTGGCCCAGTTAATCTTTTCACTTAGGGACACCTCGGGGAGGCCCTGGTCCGCTCCTCACCTTTAGCCTGTAGAGCAACACCTGCAGCCGGCCGGATCGCTTCTAGTAGCGTCGTCTGATAGGGCCCTTACACTATGGGCGACTGGATCTTCTCGGTTGCCCCAGTGTCTTTACAGGTGTCAGGCATAGGCCACCAGTGACGACCCTCTTGTTTTCCCAGCCTTGCCCGGGCACATGTCACAGCCCAGCCTCCCAGCCCTGTTTACCTTCCCCCTGGTTTGGGGGTGGGGTGCCGCCGGTCTGGGTCCCTGTCTCACTGGTCTCTTCGTTGGCGCAGCCCTGAACTCGGCCGATGTGTTCTTCGGCGCTCCCTCTTATCTGCGCCACGGCGGCCAGTCTCGCTCAGTCGTCTCGCTGGCGGCCAGGCCTTCACTCACCTCACACTTCAGCCCGGCCTCTTCGCTAAGCTCACACTCAGACGTGAGCCACCCGAGTCATCAGCGACGGCCCTCTTCTGCACAGCCCCACCCAGGCTCCAGGTATGGCCCAGCCTCCCAGCCCGGCTCACCTTCAGCCTCGGGGCCCAGGAGGCACCTCAGGTTCAGATCCGTTCTTTGCCGGTGCGTCAGAGGCAGCCGAATCACACTCCCGAGGTCAGCCAATCTGCTCCTTCTGCACCCTGACCCTAGAATCCGCTGATTGCAGGCGGTGGGATCTGTCCAGTCAATTCGCCAGCAGTCGGGCTGCCACGCTCCGCTCTCCGCGGTCCGGCTGCTCCGTAAGGCCCAATCTAGGTCTGGCCCAATCTTGTTATCTGCGGGCCCTTTAGTGTCCTCAATCCCCTCTCAGGGTGTCAGGGGGTGCCACGATCTCATCCGATGGCATCCAGCCTCGGAGCGTCAGGTTGATTGTGGCGGATGACGGAGGGGTCAGTAGCACTGTTAGAGTGCGACCACCATCTTGACACCCGAAGCCACGCCCCCAGTGTGCCATATTTTAAGTAGCAAGGAGAACATATATCCATTTTACATGTTGCCAGGCCCCTCACAGGAGTGCATTTATAATGGTAAAAGTACAGTTAGCAGAATGGGAATACAAACCACCTTAATGTGAAAGAAACCGAGAAATCTAGTGCAGTAAACTAAAACAGAAATTACTGTAAAAACTAATATTTGTAACCAAATACTAATCAATGTGATAACTATACATGTCTTTAGTGTGATACAGATGTGACTTTGAGAAACTTTCCTCTCTGTTGAGCCTGCGAAGGTTTAGAATCCCAGCAGGACTAATATCACTCAGACTTGCAATAGTCTTTGGAATCTACTATCAGGCAGTGATGGAGAGTGCTGATTACAGGCTGACACTCTGTTTCTTTGTATTTTTGGGGAAGGTTCCCTAACCCACCTCTTCCTGAACAGTGGCTGTACCTTCTCCATCACCATCCAGTTTAGCTGGAGTTTACTGTCTAGTTTGTCTTTCTGTGCACTACCCCATTGAAATTGTGGTTGTGACTGGCTGGTGGGAATCCCTCAGGGGCAACTCCAGAGATACTAACAAAAGAATATATTTGAGAAAGTTAGATTGAGTGGGCTAAATCAGAATTTCATATTGTACAGTAAGTTTTATAAAATGACCAATATGACATTGGATTGATACTGACACATCTAAATGCACTTTAGGTGAATACAGAAATGGATGTGTCGGTATGTCCTTTTCTTCTTACGTTGCTAAAAATTTCCCAATATCAGTTTTGACTTCACTTCTTAAAAAGGCAGTCTTTGACGCAAGTTGTAATTCTGGGAATAGACTGGTTTTGCAACTTCCTAATAGAGTAAATAACTGTCACTTTCAAAATACGGGAATGTATTGTCTAGGCTACCCGTGGCTTGAATGAATCCCTACAGATGTTAAATAAACATCTGGCCTGTTCGCTTCTATTATGTTAATTTCATACATAAACTGTAGGCCTATTTGGTAATTTAAGTTTAAGCTAATTCTGGTAACAGTTACCATCAATATGTAATTAATGAGGTTACTTCTTCTTACCATTTTGTTTCATTGTCTCTATCTGTACCATCAGTACCTGTATAGCCCTGTAGCTGTAGAATAATGTCTATATTTTCCAAGAGACCTATGTGCATGGTTTGAAATAATATTATAACAATTAAAACAGCCAGATGCAAATCACATACCTTATCTGTTTGGATGAGTGTCACTACATTAAATACCATTTAATACATTAAATACCATTACATCGAACTGGTATGTGTGTAATGTGATAGACCACTCCTTTAACATTACTACAACATCTCCACATATAATTGGCCCTTACAATTCAGCCTACAATACACACTAACAGTACATACTACTACTATAATCCTAACTGTAACCTGTTCTAATCCTATGTCTGCTCATAATGCTAATTCTAATCCTAAATTTAACTGAGTCCTAGCCCAAGCTTTACCCTAAATCTAATCCTAAACCTTACTCTAACCGTAGCACTCCCCATCCTGAGATTTAAACATCAACATTAGCCTAACCCAACCAGAGCCCTAATCCTACACCAAAGCCTGAGCCTTACAGTAATCCTAAATCTAGCCATAAACTTAACCCTGCCTGTTAAACACTAAACCTGAGCCTAACCCCGTGGTAATCCCTGAACCTAACATTCATTCCAAACCTGAATTTAGAAAAGTATCTTAATCTGGTCCTTTCACTTAACCTAGCCCCAAGCCCTTACCCTAATCCGGTATGAATGTATTTATTGGTGTACAGATTTAGCTGTTTCCGTGTGATGTCTTATATGTTTTGAGGTGCAACGTCTGCATAACACTCAATGAGAAAGGGCCATGTAAGGAGAGATGCACAATTTGATCTCTAACAATTTAATCCCTAAAGATCAGGAGCCTAAACTGATTTGACATTTTAGGTAAATAATTGAACTCAGGTTTCTGGCTGTAACATATTCGTTGTCACCAGCTAGTTACACAAGATTCTTTAATATTTATTGGATTCTCGGAGAAGTACAAGCAAATGATAAATATCTGTGTGTCGACTTGTCTTCTCAAAGTCTGCATTTTTTATTTCTTAAAAGCCCTGCAGGAGATGGTGTGCCTTTGCAGTATAGTGCATGTTTTTCTCTCGTTTAAGTGCTTTCTGGGTAAGAACTGACCCCTGTAGGACAGCACCTTCATGAGGAACGTCAAATGATAGGCAGAATGATTTAGACCAGTGGTTCCCAACCTTTTGACTTCTGCGGACCCGCACTTTATCCTTACTGGAACCCAGGGACCCCCACTGAATCCTTATTGGAATCCGTGGACACCCCTCCCTCCCTCCCAAATGAGCCATTAATGAAAGTTAGGGACCTAGTCTATTAAAATTATATAATTTTCTAAGCGGTCGTGAACCCTCAGTGGTCCCCGGACCACAGGTTGGGAACCACTGATTTAGACCATTATGCATATACCGGGACTCCAACAATTAAAATAATAGTATGTTTATAAAAGAGGACACACAGGCCGTTATTATCTTTCTCATGCTTGTTCCTTTATGGACATGTTGAGCAGACTGCTAACATTTTTTTTTTTTGCCTTTCTGCTTTACTCCTTTCAATCCAGTGCATGAAACCTTACAGTAATTTAAAAGTGATTCAGTACAAATAAAAAGAAAGTTTGTCCCACAATCTCCAGTAAATACATGCCTCCTTTTTTGTACTGCAAAATCTGGAGGTTGAGTGTTCCCAAATAGTGGCATTCCTGCAACTTAACGCCTTTCTTCTTCCTATGCAACCTTCTACTTTCTACATGTCTCAGTTCACCTGATGATTGAGCATCTCCAGTGTGAACAAGCTCATGACAAAGTATGGGAGCAAACCAGGACTCCCAGCATGTTTACCAGATTCAATTGACACAGAGCTCTGCTTGGGCCAAAAGGGACCTGAGGAAAGTGTGACATATAGCCTTAATACTATTTTGAAGAACTGATATCTACAACTGCCCCATCATACATCAGTGAGTGAATTTTACCCTTAGGATAATCACAACTCAATTCTACATAAACGTTTTGCAGAGCAAGAAGGTTCAGACTAGGCTGAACAAATAGAAGTCAAATAAGTGCAAGAAACATAGATTGCCAAAGATTAGAAATCATTAATAGTAAAATGTTTCTCACAGTTCAGATAAAAAACAGTAATATTTCTTATAAAACTGTTAATGTTTTCATTATTACTTAGAAATACAGTGGCTGGATCTACTTCCTATCCTGTGCTGCCAGCGAGACAATGCCAGAGTGCCCGACAGAAGTATGGGAGTTTATCCTCTTCGGCTCAACCACACCTAATTTTAATATCTTCAAGGATTCCAGCATATGAGGTATTGTCTAGGAGAGTCGGTATGCTTGTATTTAGTAAAATATTTGGTGATTATTTAGAATATTTATAGTTTGATGGATGGGGAACATCTCACAGAAATTGGCCAATGTCCTCTCTCTCCTATTTAGAGGATATAAACATGTGTACACTCTAAATTGGCAGCTGACCAGTCCAACCTGTTTAGAGTATATACATAATATGTATACACTTTATATTGGTTGATGTCTTTCTAAAGTGTATATCCCTGTATACCACCGTATGTGCTAAGTAGGGAGGGTGGGTATCCAACAATTTTTGGCAAATGTCCTGCATCCACCAAGCTCTAAATAACCCCCATAATATTTAAATAAACCTTTTTGTCGATGTGCCTCACACGACTTGATTTGTTGAATAGTTTGAGTCTTTTCTGATCCAGTTGATGGAAAATAAACTTGTATCATTTGGTTTGGTTTTGACTGATGTTCATTTCAGTTGCTCGTTGTTTTGTCCCCCCCGTTGTACACCTCCTCAACTCTAGACTTACCAATCAAGCAGGGGTACAAACACTCCAACTTTACTTTGCTTGTCTGACAGATACCAAGTGCCACACGTGTGTATGACTTGATCATTTCAGTGCTAAAGTGCTTACATCAGATAGCAGGGTGGAAAGGTCAGTGAGGCATAGTATGAGAAGCAGGACACAGCATTTCTATTCTGATTTCAGTGGATAAGCTCTGGCATTGAGCTGGAGGGTACCCCGATTAGGGTGACTTGTTCTTGACTTTATAGGAGGGGATTTTAGATAGAAAGCTAAGTGAGCCCCAGCAAGCAGTTACTCTGGCCAGTGGGAGTCCAAAGCTCAGGGCCAGTATGGAGCATCTGGGGGTGGAGAAGTGACACAGGAGAGGGGCTCTCTCTGTATCAACAAACCTGAAATGAGACACATCCTGCTAGATGGCACACCTACTGAAGTATGTGTAACTTGGAAAACCAAGAGGCTGAGGTTTTTCACTATGGGACGTGTACGCAGATGTTTAAATGTGACGTACAAATAGTGATTGTAGCAGCATTTATTTATATTCATATGGCAGCACTACTTTGTTCACCCTTTTGTCATGTTATCCTATTTTATTGGGGTCATATGCTATAGATTTGATAAGCACCAAATGGTAATTGTGTCCTTCTCAGAAAAAAGGAGAACTGGGGTGTGTCTCTCACTCTTCTCCTAGAGAACGATGCTCTGGTAGGCAAGTGTTAGGAGTTAGACAAACCTGTCAGAGAATCTCACACCTACAGGTGGTATACTCAGAGCACTGCCCTGAGCTCTGAAATTATTACTCACTCAGAGTAGGTGTTATTTCACAATACATGATTATTTATTATACACTATGCATCTAAATCACAAACAGCCCTATCTTATCAGTCTTCCTGTGTTTTTTATCCTAATAGCTTGGTTTTACATCTAGTAGCTTGATTGCACATGTTCTTCACAAAATGCCAAACCATTTAATACAACCGTGAGTACCCTATTGTGCCTTCAGGCATGAAACTGGAACTCTGCCTGTCAGCATCCCCTCAAGCAATCGGGACATTTGTCTTAACTTGTCCCTTTCACCAGTATCATCTATTCCTTTCTTAAGCATGGTGTTCAATAAAGTGAGGAGGGTCAGTTCTTGGTCAGCTCCTGTTTCATTATACAGGGTATTTGCACTGTACTTATTATTCAAAATATGTGTTGGGGTTCACTGCTTCTTTTCTTCCTGCAAGATGGAGCACACAAGGTCAACTTCCCTTGCAGTCATATCTCAGCTGCTACTCTTATAAACTGTGCGTGTAACAGAGAATGGTCATTTTTCTTTTCTGTTTTGTTACCATGTATGAAGAAAACCATGCCAAACCAATCACACATTTATTTGCTAGACAGACAGCAGTTTAGCCTGTTTTCCGTTCCTATTTTTGCATCAAAATTGAGTTCATTTTAAGTGCACAATCAATCGTGTTAGCAAGCAGACAACCCTGTACAATATGCAACATAAAAAAATACATTTATAAGCCTTGCCACACATTTCACTATAACACCTTAGACAAGGGTGTTTAAGCCAGGTGATTTTCCTTCTCTTGGGTGCACAGCATAGAAAAGAGAATTCAAACATATTTTCTAAAGCATGGAATAAGGTTGGACAAGCATGGAATTATGTGTCTATTGCGCACCATGGGTTCTCCCCTTCTCCTTTCAAAGACCAGAGTAAATAAGCAGGTAGAAAGGGGAAAAGGACCAAACTGCAGAGTGCATGGCATTGTTTCCCTCTTTCTTTGGTTACATCCCATTGACTTGTGTCTGCTCTCTCCACCCCTGTGTCATTCAGGACCTCCCTGGAGTTTGAAGATGAGGTACAGTAGAGGCAAAATCAGACTAAAATGCAGAGCACATCCATATGTTACACATGTCAGCTACATTGAACAATTTAAGAAATAGTTTGGGCCTTCCACCTGGAGATGATGCACGCACACAGAAGTATTATTCCCATTAGTCCCATTGTTCATCTGTTCCCATTCCCCTTACAAGGGCTATTGTTTAGTACTTGCTCAAATTAAAAGACACAGATTGAGTTGGTGCCCCACCTCTGAACCAGGCAGTACCTTTGACTAGAGATGCTCCGCAGTTGCCCTGGTCCTTCCAGTTCAGTACTTTTGTGGCCAACTTGGTCTTGCCATCAAGTTGTCATAGGGTAAAGTCCACCTTAAAATGTTTCGGACTGGGTCTCAAGCCAGCATTGTTGATTGGTAGACGTGCAATGTATTTGTCTCAGTTGTTGGTCAAGGCATTTCAGGCCCTCTCATCACCAGTCATGCAGTTTTTCAAAATAGCCATTGATGAGTTGAGGGCCTCTGCAATGACCTCTAGAGCGGTGGTGTGTGTGTGTGTGTGTATGTGTGTATATATATATATATATATATATATATATATGTTCGATGGCATGTGTAGCTGCAGATACACATGCTGTGCACATCCCGCCATCTGGTGTTGGGCTCGGAGTGTTACAAGTTGTTTTTCTTCGAAGAAGTCTTTTCGAGTCACGAGACCGAGGGACTCCTCCCATTTCGACTCCATTGCGCATGGGCGTCGACTCCATCTTAGATTGTTTTTTTTCCGCCATCGGGTTCGGACGTGTTCCTTTTCGCTCCGTGTTTCGGGTCGGAAAGTTAGTTAGAATCTTGGAAATAACGTCGGTATTGTTTGCGTTCGGTATCGGGTTAGTTACAACAGATCGACACCGAATTTTGAAGAGCTCCGGTGGCCCTTCGGGGTTTTTTCGATCCCCCGTCGGGGCCTGGGTGGCCCGGCCACGTGTGACTTGAAGGCTGATGGAACGGACCCCATTCCGCTTCTGTCCAAAATGCCATAACAAGTATCCGTATACGGATCAGCATCTGGTCTGTAACTTGTGCTTGTCCCCAGAGCACAAGGAAGATACTTGTGAGGCCTGTCGAGCGTTTCGGTCCAGAAAGACGTTAAGAGACCGAAGAGCCAGAAGACTGCAGATGGCGTCGACGCCGACAGGACAAGATCGTTTCGAGGAGGAAGAGGAAGCTTTCTCTATCCACGAGTCGGACTCGGAAGAGCTTGAGGCCGAAGAAATGCCGAAAACCGTGAGTAAGATGTCGAAACATAAGACTCACGAGAAGTCAACAAAAGCCCAGGGGACGCCACCGCCAACAGTCCATGGCTTAACCCAAAAAATAGGTGACCGAGCCAAGGCACCGAAAAAGGGCACGCTGGTGTCGAAGTCATCCGACTCCGGTCGAGATACCACCACACAGCAATCTCGGACCCGAGACATCGGCTCAGAGAAATTTCGGCACCGTGGCAGCGGCACCGAACAAATTCGGCACCGAGACACCACCACGCCGAAAATTACAAAGGTTTCTTCGGAGCCTAAAAAGATGTCCGAAAAAGTTTCGGTTCCGAAACATCCAGCCTCGGAGCCGAAAACAGGTTCCTATACAGAGGAACAGGGATTGTCCTCCCAAATGCAAAAGCATAGATTCGGAGAGGAACTTCAAACAGTAGAGCCAGACTATACTCAAAGGAGGCTCCACATTCATCAAGACACAGGGAAGATAACCACTCTTCCCCCAATTAAAATAAAAAGAAAACTTGCCTTTCAAGAAAAGGACAAGGAGCCACAGGCAAAGGTGGCAAAGAAAACAACTCCACCACCGTCTCCACCACCATCAGTGCACACATATCTCTAATAATCAGATACGGTCTTCAATGGATGCAGCAGATACGGCTGCAAGGACAGTAAATACTGCAATAACAATAAGAAGGCACGCATGGCTGCACACGTCAGGTTTCAAGCTGGAAATTCAACAAGCCGTGCTAAATATGCCATTTAATGAACAGCAGTTGTTTGGGCCGGAAGTCGACACTGCTATTGATAAACTCGAGAAAGACACTGATACAGCAAAAGCCATGGGCGCACTCTACTCCCCGCAGAGCAGAGGCACATTTCGCAAAACACCTTTTAGGGGAGGATTTCGAGGACAACCTACAGAAACCACAACATCACAAACAAGGCCCACTTACCAAAGCCAATATAAGGGGGGAAGTTTTCGGGGCTAATATAGAAGGGGACAATTAAAAAAAAATAGAGGAAAATTCCAAAGCCCCAAAAGTCCTCAAAATAAGCAGTGTCTTACAAGTCACACATCCCCATCACATAACACCTGTGGGGGGGAGACTAAGCCAATTTTACAAACATTGGGAGGAGATAACAACAGATACTTGGGTACTAGCAATTATCCAGCATGGTTATTGCATAGAATTTCTCGAATTCCCTCCAACAGTCCCACCGAAAACACACAGTATGTCAAAACAACATATAAATCTTCTAGGATTAGAAGTTCAAGCATTGCTCCAAAAAGAGGCAATAGAATTAGTACCAAAACAAGAACTAAACAAAGGAGTTTACTCACTGTACTTTCTGATACCCAAAAAAGACAAAACTCTAAGACCTATACTAGATCTCAGAATATTAAATACATACATCAAATCAGACCACTTTCACATGGTTACATTACAAGAAGTAATCCCACTGCTCAAACAAGACTACATGACAACACTGGATCTAAAGGATGCATATTTCCATATACCAATACATCCTTCACACAGAAAGTACCTAAGGTTTGTATTCCAAGGGATACATTACCAATTCAAAGTGTTGCCATTCGGAATAACCACTGCGCCAAGAGTTTTTACAAAATGTCTAGCAGTAGTAGCTGCACATATCAGAAGGCAGCAAATACATGTGTTCCCGTATCTAGACGATTGGTTAATCAAAACCAACACGCAAATACAGTGTTCACAACACACAAATTATGTCATAGAAACCCTACACAAACTAGGTTTCTCAATCAATTACTCAAAGTCACACCTTCTGCCGTGTCAAACACAGCAATACCTAGGAGCAACAATCAACACAGTAAAAGGAATTGCCACTCCAAGTCCACAAAGAGTCCAAACATTCCACAATGTAATACAGGCCATGTATCCAAACCAAAAGATACAGGTCAAATTAGTAATGAAACTCCTAGGCATGATGTCCTCATGCATAGCCATTGTCCCAAACGCAAGGTTGCACATGCGGCCCTTACAACAGTGCCTAGCATCACAGTGGTCACAGGCACAGGGTCAACTTCTAGATCTGGTGTTGATAGACCGCCAAACATACATCTTGCTTCAATGGTGGAACAGTATAAATTTAAACCAAGGGCGGCCTTTTCAAGATCCAGTGCCACAATACGTAATAACGACAGATGCATCCATGATAGGGTGGGGAGCACACCTCAATCAGCACAGCATCCAAGGACAATGGGACATTCAGCAAAGACAGTTTCATATAAACCACTTAGAACTGTTAGCGGTGTTTCTAGCGCTGAAAGCATTTCAACCCATAATAACCGACAAATACACTCTTGTCAAAACAGACAACATGACAACAATGTATTACCTAAACAAACAGGGAGGAACACACTCGACACAGTTGTGTCTCCTAACACAAAAAATATGGCATTGGGCGATTCACAACCACATTCGCCTAATAGCACAATTTATTCGAGGGATTCAGAATTAGTTAGCAGACAATCTCTCTCGGGATCACCAACAGATCCACAACTGGTAAATTCACCCCCAAATACTGAACACTTACTTCAGAATGTGGGGAACGCCACAAATAGATCTATTTGCAACAAAAGAAAACTCAAAATGGCAAAACTTCGCATCCAGGTACCCACAACATCAGTCTCAGGGCAATGCACTATGGATGAACTGGTCAGGGATATTTGCGCACGCTTTTCCCCCTCTCCCACTTCTTCCATATCTAGTAAACAAGTTGAGTCAAAACAAACTCAAACTCATACTAATAGCACCAACATGGGCAAGGCAACCTTGGTACACAACACTACTAGACCTTTCAGTAGTACCTCATGTCAAACTGCCAAACAGACCAGATCTGTTAACACAACACAAACAACAGATCAGACATCCAAATCCAGCATCGCTGAATCTAGCAATTTGGCTCCTGAAATCCTAGAATTCGGGCACTTAGACCTCACACAGG
The DNA here is from genome assembly GCF_031143425.1 of Pleurodeles waltl. NCBI lineage: Eukaryota > Metazoa > Chordata > Amphibia > Caudata > Salamandridae > Pleurodeles > Pleurodeles waltl. Next base: position 514,831,828 of record NC_090444.1, on the reverse strand, counting down.
AATGTATGGAGGTCATAAAACAAGCTAGAAAACCTACCACTAGACACTGCTATGCAAATAAGTGGAAAAGATTTGTTTATTACTGCCATAATAATCAAATTCAATCTTTACACGCATCTGCAAAAGATATAGTAGGATACTTACTACATTTGCAACAATCTAAACTAGCTTTCTCTTCCATCAAAATACATCTTACGGCAATTTCAGCTTACCTGCAAATTACGCACTCAACTTCATTATTTAGGATACCAGTCATAAAAGCGTTTATGGAAGGCCTAAAGAGAATTATACCACCAAGAACACCACCAGTTCCTTCATGGAACCTCAACATTGTCTTAACACGACTCATGGGTCCACCTTTCGAGCCCATGCACTCTTGTGAAATGCAATACTTAACGTGGAAAGTTGCATTTTTAATTGCCATCACATCTCTAAGAAGAGTGAGTGAAATTCAAGCATTTACCATTCAAGAACCATTTATTCAAATACACAAAAATAAAGTTGTTCTACGGACCAATCCTAAATTTTTACCAAAAGTAATCTCACCGTTCCACTTGAATCAAACGGTAGAATTACCAGTGTTCTTCCCACAGCCAGATTCTGGAGCTGAAAGAGCACTACATACATTAGACATCAAAAGGGCACTGATGTACTACATTGACAGAACTAAACTAATTCGAAAGACAAAACAACTATTTATCGCCTTTCAAAAACCTCATACAGGAAATGTGTTTTGCTTTGCTTTTGCCGCCCTAAGTGCGCCGGGTATGCCCAGACGTGGGTCCCGGGCTCACGGTGCCACTGGATTCAAGCTAGCCTGGCTGATGAGGGGTGAAACCTCGAAACCGGTCCCAGGATGCTTGTTTCCGGTCCAGGGAGAACCTGGCCTGGCAGTTCGGGCTGGACTGTTCCCATGGGGAACAGGGTCAAGACTGATTTGCATATGGCTGGGTTCAAACTGGGGTGGCATGGTGAGCAAAATAATGGATGGGTTAAACCCAGATCTGTGACTGGGGGTGAATGTTTGATTGGTTCCGCATTCCGTCCATCCAGTTACGAAGCTATCCCACAGCGTTTGTGTTTTGCTTTGCTTTTGCCGCCCTAAGTGCGCCGGGTATGCCCAGACGTGGGTCCCGGGCTCACTGTGCCACTGGATTCAAGCTAGCCTGGCTGATGAGGGGTGAAACCCCGAAACCGGTCCCAGGATGCTTGTTTCCGGTCCAGGGAGAACCTGGCCTGGCAGTTCGGGCTGGACTGTTCCCATGGGGAACAGGGTCAAGACTGATTTGCATATGGCTGGGTTCAAACTGGGGTGGCATGGTGAGCAAAATAATGGATGGGTTAAACCCAGATCTGTGACTGGGGGTGAATGTTTGATTGGTTCCGCATTCCGTCCATCCAGTTACGCTATCCCACAGCGGTTGTGTTTTGCTTCGCTTTTGCCAATCCAATTTCAAAACAAGGCATTGCTAGATGGATAGTTAAGTGCATTCAAACCTGCTATCTTAAAGCTAAAAGAGAACTGCCTATTACACCAAAGGCACACTCAACCAGAAAGAAAGGTGCTACCATGGCCTTTCTAGGAAATATTCCAATGAACGAAATATGTAAGGCAGCAACATGGTCTTCGCCTCATACATTTACCAAGCACTACTGTGTAGATGTGTTAACTGCACAACAGGCAACAGTAGGTCAAGCTGTACTAAGAACATTATTTCAAACTACTTCAACTCCTACAGGCTGAACCACCGCTTTTGGGGAGATAACTGCTTACTAGTCTATGCACAGCATGTGTATCTGCAGCTACACATGCCATTGAACGGAAAATGTCACTTACCCAGTGTACATCTGTTCGTGGCATTAGTCGCTGCAGATTCACATGCGCCCACCCGCCTCCCCGGGAGCCTGTAGCCGTTTAGAAGTAGATCTTAAACATTTGTACATTTGTAAATATATTACTTTAAACTTCATTATGTACATACGCATTCACTCCATTGCATGGGTACTATTACTAGCATACACAACTCCTACCTCACCCTCTGCGGGGAAAACAATCTAAGATGGAGTCGACGCCCATGCGCAATGGAGTCGAAATGGGAGGAGTCCCTCGGTCTCGTGACTCGAAAAGACTTCTTCGAAGAAAAACAACTTGTAACACTCCGAGCCCAACACCAGATGGCGGGATGTGCACAGCATGTGAATCTGCAGCGACTAATGCCACGAAGAGATGTACACTGGTTAAGTGACATTTTCCATATATATATATATATATATATGTATATATATATATAAAAATATGTTTGATGGCATGTGTAGCTGCAGATACACATGCTGTGCATTATCCTGCCATCTAGTGTTGGGCTTGGAGTTTTACAAGTTGTTTTTCTTCAAAGAAGTCTTTTCTAGTCACGAGACCGAGGGACTCCTCCCTTTCGGCTCCATTGCGCATGGGCGTCGACTCCATCTTAGATTGTTTTCTTTCCGCCATCGGGTTCGGACGTGTTCCTCTTCGCTCTGTATTTCGAATCGGGAAAGTTAGCTAAATATCGAAAATTCAATGGTATTGTTCGCGCTCGGTACCGGTTTAGTGTTAGTATATCGACACCGATAGTAGAAGCGCTCCGGCAGCCCTTCGGGGCTTCCACTCTTTAGTGGGGCCTGGTCGGCCCGACCGCGTCCATCGTCGAAACTAATGGACCGGACCCCCTTCCGCTTCTGTCCGAAGTGCCACGCGAAGTATCCTTATACAGACCAACACTTGGTCTGTCATCTGTGTCTATCACCAGAACAAAGGGAGGATACTTGCGAGGCCTGTCGGGCATTTCGATAGAAAAAGACCCTATGCGATCAAAGAGCCAGAAGACTGCAAATGGCGTCGACACCAAGAGAACAGATCGACGTCGAAGAGGAGGAAAGAATCTCCATCCAGGGAACAGACTCAGACGACTCCGAAAGTGAGCGACCAGCGACAACGCAGAAAACTGTGAGTAAAACTGCCCCGTCCAAGACTCAGACCAAGATAATAAAGGCCAAGGGGATGCCACCGCCAGCAGGCCATGGCTTAACCCATCGAAAAGACGGTGACCAAACATCGGCACCGAAAAAGGCCACACAACTGCCGAAGACATCCGACTCCGGTCGAGATTCAGGCTCCGAACGATCTCGCCACCGAGAGTTCGACACACCCAAGGTAAAAAAGTTACCTCGGAACCGAAAAAGACTGTTTCGAAACCTTCGGTACCGAAAAAAGCAGCCTCGGAGCCAAAATTAGGCTCTTACACGGAAGAGCAAGGACTTTCTGGACAAATGCATGAACATAGATTTGAGCAGGAAATAAGTATGGGGGAACCAGAATATTCCCAAAGGAGGCTGCATATCCAGAAAGAGACTGGTAAAATACAAACTCTTCCTCCAATTAAAATCAAAAGAAAGCTGGCATTTCAGGAGTCAGAAATGCAGCCAAAGGCTAAGGTGGCAAGAGATAAAACACCACCACCAAGGTTTTCGCCACAGCCTTCTCCACTACATTCACCACAGCTGTCCCAGGTAACAACACCCCCAATGCAGTCACCGACACATACAGGGATGACACAGGATGACCCAGGTGCATGGGACTTATATGATGCACCGGTATCCGACAACAGTCCAGATTGTTACCCAACAAGGCCGTCACCTCCAGAGGAGAGTACTGCATACACGCAGGTACTATCAAGGGCAGCTACATTCCACAATGTAGCAATGTATTCTGAGCCAATAGAGGATGATTTCCTATTTAACACCTTGGCATCCACCCACAGTTCCTACCAAAGTCTGCAATGCTCCCAGGCATGCTCAAGCACGCAAAACAGGTCTTCCAGGAGCCAGTGAAAGGAAGGGCTATCACGCCTAGGGTGGAGAAAAAATACAAACCTCCCCCAACGGACTCTGTGTTTATAACACAGCAACTGACACCAGATTCGGTGGTTGTGGGAGCAGCAAGAAAGAGGGCAAACTCTCAATCATCAGGAGACGCACCACCGCCTGACAAAGAGAGTAGGAAGTTCGATGCAGCGGGCAAACGAGTGGCAGCACAGGCAGCCAATCAATGGCGGATCGCAAACTCGCAAGCCCTACTGGCTCGCTACGACAGGGCACACTGGGACGAGATGCAACGCATTATACAGCACTTGCCCAAAGAACACCAGAAACGTACCCAACAGGTTGTTGAAGAAGGACAAGCAATTTCCAACAACCAGATACAGTCCGCATTGGACTCGGCAGACACAGCAGCACGGACAGTCAACACTGCGGTAACCATTCGCAGACATGCATGGTTACGGAGCTCAGGATTTAAACCGGAAATCCAGCAAGCTGTGTTAAACATGCCTTTTAACCAGGAACAATTGTTTGGGCCGGAAGTGGACACAGCAATTGAGAAATTAAAGAAGGACACAGACACGGCCGAAGCCATGGGCGCGCTCTACTCCCCACAAAGCAGAGGCACGTTTAGAAAGCCACAATTTAGAGGGGGGTTTCGTACACAAACACCAGAGCCTTCCACCTCACAAACCAGACCCACCTATCAGGGGCAGTACCAGAGAGGAGGGTTTCAAGGCTCATACAGGGGTGGACAATTAGCAAGGGGAAAATTCCAAAGCCCTAAAACAAGTCAAATCAAACAGTGACTTCAATGTCACAAACCCCCAACACTTAACACCAGTGGGGGGAGACTTACTGCATACTACAAAAACTGGACAAACATAACTACGGACGCATGGGTCCTAGCCATTATCTAACATGGTTATTGCATAGAATTCATAAATTTCCCACCAGATGTGCCCCCAAGAGCACACAATATGTCCAAACAACACTTAGACCTGTTACAACTAGAAGTCCAAGCATTGTTACAAAAACAAGCAATAGAATTAGTACCCAACCATCAAAAAGGAACAGGTGTCTATTCACTATATTTCCTAATCCCTAAGAAGGACAAAACGTTGAGACCCATATTAGACCTCAGAACGCTGAATCTCTACATCAAATCAGATCACTTCCACACGGTAACACTTCAAGACGTGATTCCCTTGCTCAAAAAACAGGACTACATGTCAACGTTAGATCTCAAGGATGCATATTTTCACATACCCATACATCCTTCGCACAGAAAATAATTAAGGTTTGTAATACACGGCGTGCATTATCAATTCAAGGTGTTACCGTTCGGGATAACAACAGCCCCAAGGGTATTCACAAAATGCCTTGCAGTAGTAGCCGCTCATATAAGGAGACAGCACATGCACGTATTCCCATACTTAGACGATTGGTTAATAAAAACCAGCACTCAACAACAGTGTCTTCTCCACACACAATACGTTATACAAACTCTACACAAACTAGGGTTTTCTATAAATTACCAAAAATCACATATGCAGCCATCCCAGATACAGCAATACTTGGGAGCATCACTCAACACACAAAAGGTATTGCCACTCCAAGTCCACAAAGGGTACAAGCGTTCCAAAATATAGCATTAAACATGCAGCCAAACCAACACTACCAAGTGAGGTTTATAATGAAACTTCTAGGCATGATGTCTTCATGCATAGCCATTGTCCCAAACGCAAGATTACACATGCTGCCCTTACAACAGTGCCTAGCAAAACAATGGACACAAGCACAGGGTCAACTCCAAGATCTAGTGTTAGTAGACCGCCAGACACAATCCTCGCTTCAATGGTGGAACCCTATAAATTCAAACCAAGGGCGGCCATTCCAAGACCCAGTGCCTCAACACGTGATCACAACAGATGCTTCCATGATAGGGTGGGGAGAACACCTCAACCAGCACAGCATACAGGGACAATGGGACAATCAACAAAAACAACTGCACATAAATCATTTAGAACTGTGGGCAGTGTTTCTAGCATTAAAAGCATTTCAACCACTGATAGCCCACAAACACATTCTTGTCAAAACCGACAACATGACGACAATGTATTACCTCAACAAACTAGGAGGGACACACTCGTCACAACTGTGTCTTTTAGGACAGAAAATTTGGCATTGGGCAATTCACAATCACATTCGCCTAATAGCACAATACATCCCAGGCATTCAAAACCAGTTAGCCGACAATCTCAGTCGAGATCACCAACAAACACACAAATGGTAAATTCATCCCCAGATCCTACAAGATTACTTTCTACGCTGGGGAACACCAAAAATAGACCTATTCGCAACAAAAGAAAACGCAAAATGCCAAAACTTCGGTTCCAGGTACGCACACCCTCAGTCCAAGGGCAATGCGTTATGGATCAGTTGGTCAGGGATATTTGCTTACTCTTTTCCCCCTCTCCCACTCATTCCTTATCTGGTAAACAAACTAAGTCAAAACAGACTCAAACTAATACTCATAGCACCAACCTGGGCTTGCCAACCGTGGTACACAACACTACTGGACCTATCAGTAGTACCTCACGTCAAATTACCAAACAGGCCAGATCTGTTAACTCAACACAAACAACAGATCAGACACCTGAATCCAGCATCACTCAATCTAGCAATCTGGCTCCTGAAGTCTTAGAATTTGGACACTTAGACCTTACACAAGAATGTGTAGAGGTCATTAAACAAGCTAGGAAACCTACTACAAGACATTGTTATGCAAACAAATGGAAAAGGTTTGTTTACTACTGCCACAATAATCAAATTCAACCACTACATGCTTCCGCAAAGGACACTGTAAGTTACTTATTACACTTACAAAAGTCTAAACTAGCATTCTCTTCTATTAAAATACATCTCACAGCAATATCTGCCTATCTGCAGATTACATATTCAACATCGCTTTTTAGAATCCCACTCATCAAAGCATTTATGGAAGGATTAAAAAGAATCATACCCCGAGAACACCACCAGTACCTTCGTGGAACCTTAATATTGTATTAACACGACTCATGGGACCACAATTTGAACCCATGCACTCTTGTGAAATGCAATACTTAACTTGGAAGGTAGCCTTTCTAATAGCTATCACATCACTTAGAAGAGTAAGTGAGATACAAGCAATTACTATACAAGAACCCTTTATACAAATACATAAACATAAAGTGGTTCTCCATACAAGTCCCAAATTCTTACCAAAGGTTATATCACCATTCCACCTAAACCAAACAGTGGAACTTCCAGTCTTCTTTCCACAACCAAACTCAGTAGCCGAAAGAGCCTTACATACATTAGACTTAAAAAGAGTACTAATGTATTACATTGACAGAACAAAACAGTTTCGCAAAACAAAACAATTGTTTGTAGCCTTCCAAAAACCTCATGCAGAAAACCTTATATCCAAGCAAGGCATTGCCAGATGGATAGTGAAATGTATTCAAACTTGCTATATCAAAGCAAAAAGAGATCTACCTATTACACCAAGAGCGCATTCCACTAGGAAAAAAGGCGCCACAATGGCTTTTCTAGGAAATATACCTATGACAGAAATTTGTAAGGCAGCCACATGGTCTACGTCTCATACATTCACAAAACATTACTGTGTAGATGTGTTAACAACACAACAAGCCACAGTAGGACAGGCTGTATTACGAACATTATTTCAGACAACTTCAACTCCTACAGGCTAAGCCACCACTTTTTTGGGGAGAATACTGCTTATTAGTCTATGCACAGCATGTGTATCTGCAGCTACACATGCCATTGAACGGAAAATGTCACTTATACAGTGTACATCTGTTCGTGGCATGAGACGCTGCAGATTCACATGCGTCCTCCCACCTCCCCGGGAGCCTGTAGCCGTTTAAGTTGAATGAAAATTGTAAATTTGTAAATAAATACTATTTTAATACACATTATGTACATACATACTTACTCCATTGCATGGGCACATTTAGTATATTCACAACTCCTACCTCACCCTCTGCGGGGAAAACAATCTAAGATGGAGTCGACACCCATGCGCAATAGAGACGAAAGGGAGGAGTCCCTCGGTCTTGTGACTCGAAAAGACTTCTTCGAAGAAAAACAACTTGTAACACTCCGAGCCCAACACTAGATGGCAGGATAATGCACAGCATGTGAATCTGCAGCGTCTCATGCCACGAACAGATGTCACTATCAATCAATCAGGAATTTGTAAAACGCACTACTCACCCTTGAGGGTCTCAAGGCGTTGAGGAGGGGTGAGGGGGAGGGTGGGAGGTGCTGCTACTGCTCGAACAGCCAGGTCTTGAGAAGTTTTGTGAAGGTAAGGAGGTCTTTGGTCTGGCTGAGGTGGGTGGGAAAAGTGTTCCACGTTTTGGCGACGAGGTGCGAGAATGATCTACCGCAGGGTGTAGTTCTGCGGACGCATGGGACGGTTGCGAGGGCGCGGTTCGTGGAGCGGAGATGCAGAGTCGGGGTGTAGAAGGAGAGTCGTCTGTTGAGGTATTCTGGTCCAGTGTTGTGCAGTGCTTTGTGAGCGTGGGTGAGGAGTTTGAAGGTGATTCTCTTGTTGACTAGGAGCCAGTGCAGGTTTTTCAGGTGGTCTGTGATGTGGCAGTGGCGGGGAATGTCCAGGATGAGGCGTGCGGACGCGTTCTGGATGCATGGCAGCCTCTTCTGGAGTTTGGCCGTGGTTCCTGCGCAGAGGGCATTGCCGTAATCCAGCTTGCTGCTTACGGAGGCTTGGGTGACTGTTCTTCTGGTTTCGGTGGGTATCCATTTGTAGATCTTTCAGAGCATGTGGAGGGTGTTGAAGCAAGAGGAGGAGATGGCATTGACTTGCTGGGTCATGGATAGTGAGGGGTCCAAGATGAAGCCTAGGTGGCGTGCGTGGTCGGTGGGAGTCGGAGCGGTACAGAGAGTGGCAGGCCACCAGGAGTCATCCCATTCGGAGGGGGTGGAGCCGAAGATGAGGCCTTCTGTCTTGTCGGAATTGAGTTTGAGGCAGCTGCTCTTCATCCATTCGACGATGGCCTTCATTCCTTCGTGGAGCTTGGTCTTGGAGGAGTCCTTGGTGAAGGAGAGGATCAGCTGGGTGTCGTTGGCGTATGAGATCATGTTGAGGTTGTGGGATCGGGCGATGTTAGCGAGCGGGGCCATGTAGACATTGAAGAGGGTCGGGCTGAGGGACGAACCCTGGGGTATGCCGCAGATGATTTCGGTGGCCTCTGAGCGGAATGAGGGGAGGCGGACTCTCTGGGTTCTGCCGGTGAGAAAGGAGGTTACCCAGTCCAGGACGCTGTTGCGGATTCCAGCATTGCTGAAGCGTGAGCGTAGGGTGTGGTGGCAGACTGTGTCGAACGCGGCCAAAAGGTCCAGGAGGATGAGGGCCCCGGTTTCGCTGCTGTCCAGTGTGGTTCTGATGTCGTCGATGAGGGCGGTTTTGGTGCTGTGGTTGCTGTGGAATCCGGATTGGGAAGGGTCCAGGGTGCAGTTCTCCTCGAGGAAGTGGGTTAGTTGTCTGTTGACAGCCTTCTCAATGACTTTTGCCGAGATGGGGAGCAGGGAGATAGGCCGGAAGTTCTTGAGGTCCTTTGCGCTCTGCCTTGGGTTTTTTGAAGAGGGCGTTGATCTCAGCGTGTTTCCAGCTCTCTGGGAAGCTGGTGGACTCAAAGGAGCTGTTTATGATCTTCCGTAGTTGGGGTGCGATGGTATATATATATTTCAGAAGAAGAGGCACATATTGTCTGTCTATATATTATGCATTTAGATTTGTGTGTCCCGATATCAACTAGCACCCCTGCTTGAGAAATGGGGCTGGATGGCACTCATGGGTTTGGGCTTGACAAAGTCCTTGACCATCCACGTTCTGGCCCAGTACCTCAGCCCCCCCCCCCCTCTCCCCCCCATTACAGATGATCCACCCAGATCTGTTGCAATGCGTACCGTGAGACTGCTGAATAAAAAAAATACGTTGGAAAAAAAGGTAACATCTAGATTAATTATGTGTAAATGTGTGTTATGTGGATATACTCCTAATCTGACATGCGCCAAGCCACCTTGTTCCTACATTATGCACCCTTATCTATTTACTGCCTCTATCAGTAGAACATCCACATGACAAAGAGATCTAGGAGATCAAGGTCCCCCTCCTTTTCAGTAATTGACTCATCCATGCTCATTGTTGAGGCCTAGTACAACGGACAAGGAAGTGGTGTATCACCTACAATCCGGACCACATACTTTCTGAAATATTTAAATCTGTTCCATTGATGTGATTTTATATTGTTATCTCTTTTTAAACTCAAATCATTGCACAACTGAAGTCAATACAATCCCCAGTACATTTCAAGCATATCTTTTCAATAGGGGCTCAACTACATGTATTCCTAACATTCTGGCACTTAGGTCTTCCCACCTCCTCCTGTAAAGAGCACATAACCGCTTTCAACATACAGTTTCCATCTTCAAACCTTCATTCTTACAAAAGTAATTTTTGTGAATACATTAGGAGCCCTACCAACAGCTGCCCCGGTATTATTCACAAAGAATTTGCTCTGTGTACATGTTCTGATTGATGTGGTAATTACTTAATGCAAAAGGTAACACAAAGGGATCACAATCTTTCCCAGTCATCTGCACGTAATTTGCATGGAGAGCTGAGTAGTCAGCTTTCCTAGGTGCAGCTTCTATAATATGAAACTAATTATTTCAGCAGAGTGGATCAAGGTGGCTTCTCCTTGACAGTACAGTGTGACAAGGCTAATTGAGATCCTCTTCTCTCAGGATATTCCAAAAGGGTGTAGTGAGACTCGCCAGTTTGAAGTTTGAGGGGGCCATTCATGATCAGGGGCCCTACAAAATGTTGCAAAAAGGCAAAGCTTAAGGTGTGAGTAAAGCTGCCCACTGTGCTGGGTTTGAGGTTTATCGGGTTAGGGATATCTGCAAAAAGCTTGTGGGTATTCGTAAACCTTTTGGAGGTAGTTCCGCATCTTGAAAATAATGGGAGATTTACTTTTATCAATGGCAGGAGTGAATCTGCTTACAGTATAAGAAAGGGGAGAAGACACTTCATTAATTGGTAGGTGTTAGACCTGACAGCCTTAGGGTGGTCACCCCTAACTTTTTGCCTGCCTCCCTCCATTTTTGGAGACTGTTTTTGCTGGTATTTACACTCTGCGCACTTTACCACTGCCAACCAGTGCTAAAGTGCATATGCTCTCTCCCTTTAAACCTGGTTACATTGGATCATACCCAATTGGACTATTTAATTTGCTTATAAGTCCCTAGTACTGTGCACTATATGTACCCTGGGCCTGTAGATTAAATGCTACTAGTGGGCCTGCAGCACTGGTTGTGCCACCCACTTAAGTAGCCCCTTAACCTTGTCTCAGGCCTGCCATTGCAAGGCCTGTGTGTGCAGTTTCACTGCCAATTCGACTTGCCATTTAAAAGTACTTGCCAAGCCTAAAACTCCCCTTTTTCTACATATAAGACACCCCTAAGGTATGCCCTAGGTAACCCATGGGGCAGGGTGCTGTGTAGGTAAAAGGTAGGACATGTACCTATGTAGTTTACATGTCTGGTTAGTGTAAAACTCCCAAATGTGTTTTTACACTGGTGTGAAGCCTGCTCCCTCCATAGGCTAACATTGGGGCTGTCCTCATATATTGTTTGAGTGGTAGCTGCTGATCTGAAAGGAGTAGGAAGGTCATATTTAGTATGGCCAGAATGGCAATATAAAATCCTGCTGACTGGTGAAGTTGGATTTAATATTACTATTTTAGAAATGTCACTTTTAGAAAGTGAGCAGTTCTCTGCACTTAAATCTTTCTGTGCCTTACAATCCACGTCTGGCTGGGTTTAGTTGACAGCTCCTTGTGCATTCTCTCAGACACACCCCAAACACAGGTACTCAGCCTCACTTGCATACATCTGCATTTTGAATAGGTCTTCCTGGGCTGGGAGGGTGGAGGGCCTGTTCTCACACAAAGGACTGCCACACCCCTGATTGGGACCCTGGCAGACAGGATTGAACTGAAAGGGGACCTGTTGCACTTCTAAGCCACTCTTTGAAGTCCCCCCACTTCAAAGGCACATTTGGGTATATAAACAGGGCCTCTGCCCCTTCCAACTCAGACACTTCCTGGAGAAGAAACTTGTAACCAGAACCTGCATCCTGCCAAGAAGAACTGCCTGGCTGCCCAAAGGACTCACCTGACTGCTTTCTGTGAAGGACTGCTACCTTGCTGTTGCCCTGCTGTCTTGCTGCTCCCTGGCTGTGGTGAAGAAGTGCTCTCCAAGGGCTTGGATAGAGCTTGCCTCCTGTTCCCTGATGTCTCAGGACCAAAAGGACTTCTCTCTTGCAACTGGACTCCTTGTGCAGCGAAAATTAGATGCACAGCTTGCTAAAAAAGACGCACAGCCTGCCCCGTGGTGAAAAATTCACTGCACGCCAAACCGCAACAATACAGCGATTGTGACTTCGCTCCACAAGCCCAGGATTCCACGAACAGACCCTGGGGCGTCGGAAAATCCTGCAACGCGAAGAGGATCCACGACCAAGCGCCAGAAATCGACGCACAGCCATCCGTGCGTGGAAACTAAATGACGCATCACCGTGTGCGGCCCGAGAAATCGACGCACACCTCCTTTGTGTCCACGCTTCTCCTCCTCTGTGGCCCATTGCAGAGATTTTTCATGTGAACCAGGTACTTAGTGCTAAAAAGAGACTTTGCTTTAAAAAGACTTAAGACACTTTACATCACTTTTCAGTGCTATCTCTACATTTACTTATTGCATCTTTGATCGTTTTGACCTGCAAATATCTAGATAAATATTATATATTTTTCTAAACACTGTGTGGTGTATTTTTGTGGTGCTGTATTATGTTATTGTATGATTTATTGCACAAATACTTTACACATTGCCTTCTAAGTTAAGCCTGACTGCTCAGTGCCAAGCTACCAGAGGGTGGGCACAGGATAATTTGGATTGCGTGTGACTTACCCTGACTAAAGTGAGGGTCCTTGTTTGGGCAGGGTGTAACCTGACTGCCAACAAAAGACCCCATTTTTAACAGAAGGGGATTAATTAGAAGAAGGGGTTCTACATGGGCAAATCTATTATCACTATGGTGGGGAAAAAAGCAGTTCAGTACTAGTACTCTGATATATTGAATTTATGCTTGTGGTGCCACTGTGGAAGCTGCAATAGTTGCAGCTTTGCATGAATTTCCCCATAATTCTGTATGGATTCCAGGAAAGTCAGGATCTTACTCATTTAGGCTGCATTTTATTGAGAATTGGCCCCTTTATGTGCAGCATAGTTTGATACTCAGAAGATGTGAAACACACACAAAGGTGAAATAAATTAAATAATAATGCATTCAGCATAAAAACCATACTTTCCTTAAGGAGTACTTTGTTACTCCACTATCGGCATTGTACCTATCCACTAGACTCTTCCATAATGGCTGACATGCCATCCCCTACGCTTTGACTTCTGGTACACGGCTTCTTTAAAATTATGTCATGAAGACAGTACCTTAATCATAGACTCCACATGATAAAAATAATCTCCTTCCAGGAATGTAGCTGCACCTCTTTGACTTTCTGTGATAGGTCTAATTCCTACGCTTTGCTATGATGGAAGTATGATAACTTCCATTTCTATTATACTCTCTCTCTCTCAGATGTACCACGAATGTATCATCTTGAGGTATGCTGCTGTCTTGTGTTTTGCAATTTCCTATTTTAATGACTACTTTCCTCCCTTTCTGTTTGTCACTTGACGTAAACCACAATGATTATCATACCATGAACCCAAGGTTTTGCCATTTCACACACCTTTTTTCCAGTTCATCTTTGGCACGATGTATTCCACCCTACTATGTACCTACTTATCCCTTACAAAAAAGTTTTACAGTTTCACTGACTATATTCTACTTGAGCTTTGAAGCGCAGGATGCCTCAGACTTTTGTCACTACACAGACCACCCCATGACAGATGGACTGGGCACACCTAAGGACCTCTTTGCACTCCCATCTCTAATCCATCGCCCTACAGACCTTGTTCACATTTTGAGACCATGCCAGACATTAAAACATATTTTGGCAATCCTTCCTAAGTTCTAAAGCTTACCTATTCTTCTCTCCCATTTGATTCACTGGTCCTTACCCGCTGCAGCTAACACAAATTTAAACATTGTCCTCACACTCCAAGAGTACACCTTATTCTTTTCCTGCTAACTACAAGTTACTTTTCAGATACCATATAGTATATGAGGTATGGCATACCAAGCCAGGGTAAACTTTTACCTTGACTCCTTCAGTATCCTATTCTGCTTCTCACATATAGTTTAGTGTGTCCCTTCTCCAATAAGAATACAAACAGCATGGCAAACCTATCTACTTAAGTCAATATATATGATCTCTTCCTGTGTTTTCTATACATTGCATAAGAGGAATACAAATAGCATGTTAAACATGTGTCTAAAAGTAAAATATTGGTACCAATATGAACATGATTGTATGCGTTTTCAGCCTTGAAATAGCTCCAGGCCTTTTTGGAAATATTGGCGAAACAAGTGCTGGCTGTCCTGTTATCGATAGTAATTGAAGATGATGTCACTTAAACATTTGTCAGCGGCATTGCCTTTTTATTGAAAGTGATCACATGCTCTAACATTATTGTTGAGATGCAAATATTTTGACTTGCTAGTGTAATATAGGTGAAGGCATTTCAGTCTTTTTAGAAACACAGTTCATTATTTGGGATAGGAGACCTTATCCTGACAGAGGTATGACATAATAATGCACATACTACACAGATGCCAAGCAGACGCAGGGGCTGAACAGCCCAACAGGTCAGAAAAAGCCATAATTAGAGATCTTCACTTGCCAGGCAAGGATCTCTATGCCTTTAATCTATCCAGTGCAGAGGTGGGGCAGGTGCCCTGAAGGCAGAGCAGTTTTCTGAGTGATACCATGTCTTTTTGGCCCTGCTTTGCAAACATTTATATTTTACTATTAAAAACTCTCATAGTGAGAATTCCGAGAAACAAAAAATCAGTAGCTCTGACATAAAGGGTGTTCAGTGGCGAACGGACAGCTGTTCAAGGGTTCCTGCTTGAGGAGGTGGTTATGTTTCACTGCAATAAATCCAGCTGTTCCCCAGTTGGGCAGTAGGAACTGCAAGCTTGGTGAACGGGGCATCGGTCAGTTTTGGCAGATGTCCTGCTTCCGCCAACCTCTAAATGACCCAATAGGTCCTGCCATGCAAAATTCAAGAAAGCTTTTACACACCCGGGCACTGCACCAGTTATTTAAACATAAAGTTAAGAAATAATGTTGTTGAAGACTTTTTGGAGAATTGTGACATAGTTTGGATGATAGGCCAGAGAAGGTGGTTCCAGGCATTTCTCTCATCCTCATGCGAGGACCAGAGCTCATAATGGCTGTTTTGTGCCCTCAAACAACTGCTTCAGCCTGACACCTAGAATTTCAGCTTCTGTGTTCAATTATCTTGAATCTCACAAGGTCGCAAGTGTTCTTTCTTATACTTAAGAGGTTGGCAAACTGGTTGCCACGGATACTTTTGTCCATTGTTTATTTAACTCCAGTTCACAGATCAAACATGTATCTTGACATATTTTAAAAGCAGGTCAAGTTAAGCCTTTAAGTATCAAGTTTATTAAACAAATTAGAGACATCCAGTTGAAGAATGGCCTCTGTAACTGTGCCTAGGATGTTGTGAGACTCTGTAGGATGGATATTGCCTTCACCTAGTACTGTACTCTTAGGTTGAACTTGTCAGTGTTGCCTGGTCTGTCTCAGTTCCCTAATTAAGAATTTAGCTATTGCAAATGGGTGTTTGAACAATTTAAAAGTCACTTAGGGCAAGAATGAACTCCCTTTCGATATTCTGAGATTCAGGAATCACTAGTATACTAACCAGTTTTATATTTATTAGGGATTTTGGGTGACCCACAATATAATTAAAGAAGAATAAGTGACAATATGTCTCAAAACCTAAGAAGATGGGTCAAACAAAGAAATGCACTGGAATGCTTATTGTTGATGATTGATAGTGATGCAGGACTTTCTTTGTATTCACAGGATGGACTTTGTAAGATTTGCTCTGCTTCTTCTTGCTGTAACATGCCTAAATGTGCCTTATGAGGAATTTGTTTGTGCTAGAGTTTGTGTATGGGCTCATGAGTTGGAGGTTATCATATTTCAAAATAGTTGCTAGTTCTAGGGAACAAGGCCTATTAATGCATTTTAGAATTAGAATGTGTTATTCTTCTACCTTGTAAAATGCTAACAGAGAAGATGCATGTTCAGTGTGTTTTACAGTTTCCATAGACAGCTTTCATGAGTCTATTACTCTAATGCTCTCTATAAATTCAGTGCTCCTTAGATTCAGATATTTATTAAAACTTGAGCCTATAGTTTCATTCCTTCCTTTGGGGACAGATTTTAAATTTTGTTAGAATTTACAACAGCTTTTAAGAGTATTCTTGGAAACCTACAAAAGTATGAGGATTGTGAATTTCCAATTAGGACATTGAGGTGGCGGTTCACGATTCATAACTGCACAGTGTACCATTTTTACAGATACAAAAATACCATCACATTTCCTCATGGAGAAGCTCTTCAATGTTGTCACCAATGTTTAGGGTTATTCCTTTCCGATTCTCAGGCTGGAAACGGATCTACTGCTGTCCTAGACAAAAGGAAATTACCAACTGTTTCTAGTGTGGGAATAGATCACAGATATGTTTGTGATCACCCACCCTGGCAAAGGATTCTCCTTGTAGACTGTTCAGCTTCTTTCTAAAAGAAGGCCTAGCTTTGTGAATAACCCCAAATAAAACAAATAGGAAACATGAGATATGCTTCGGTGAGATTGCAAAAGTACCTATGCAGACCACTGATAGAGAAAGGTTAATGAGGAGATGTTTACAGTGATGCTTTATGGGCAAGAAATATGCAAGTAAGGAGCAAACTAGATTGTGTGATAGTTCAGTGTATGCCAACATTAGAGTGTGTAATGTCACATTACTTCTTTAAAAACAGAGGGCATCATTAGGACTTCCGACAGGGAGGTTGCCCCCACACTGGCTACCTCCCTGCCAGACCCATTATGAGTTTCCTGCTGGGCTGGCGGGAAACTGTCTTGTAATTGAGCCGGTGGCAATGCTGCTGTCGCAGGGGGCACCTGTTCTCGCCACGCTTTTCATGGCGGTAATACTGCCATGAAAAGGCTGGCGGAGAACAGGTCGTAATCAGCAGGGCGATGCTGCATGGTTCCCCGCCCTGGCTGATTCCAACCTGCACCCATCGTCAACCCGTCAGGATCACCGATCCCAGGGGAGACGGCAGAACTCTGGCGGTCTGACTGCTGGGGTCATAATGTGGCGGTTGAACCACCACAGCAGTGGCAGTCCTGACAGCCACCAAGAACCTGGTGGTGTCAAGACTGCCAGCCTTGTAATGAGGCCCAGAGTTTTTTCCCAACATTATGCAAGCTACTGATTCAACCCTCACAACTGCCCATAAAATGTGCCTTTCAACTCGAGTTAGGTGCATCTTTTCCTACCAGACCCTGATTGTCTGGAACTTTCCTCCCGAATTGACTGGAAAGGACACATATCCTGGGTCATTTACAAAAATTCCTTTTCACACATTATGGCAGCACCACCAGCTCAATAGCCAGACTCTTTAGTGGGTGATAGCAGTAAAACGCTTGAAATGGTTTGTTCATAACAGTGTCGATATAAATTCCATAGCTTTGTCTCATATTGATTGCATTTAGGTCTTGAAGATCATGCTTTCGTACTGGTTCATGCCCAATGGTGTGAAATGGCCCTGTGTCTCATAACCCAATGCATCCACGAGTTGTGTTGCACAGAGTTAACAAAAGAGAAATTAAATTGCAATATTTGTCCTGAAAAGAGACAAATTCTAGGATGCATTAGAGGCCATGAGCAAAAAATGGTAAGCCTTAGATGCCTAAAAGTTACTGCAATATCAAAATAAAAAAGGATAATTAAGGGATGGTTTTCACTGGTGAGGCGACTCTGGAAATCTCAAAGGTAGACTTGGTCAGATCGCCTTAATGCAAGTCCCATGGTGATCAAGTGAAAGGCTGAGAAAATCATTGGTTATAGCGGTCTAGCATTTCTGGGAAAAATCGAGGCTGCAAGATGATGTAGAATAAAAGTGCAGGAAGAGTAAATGTTTCTTTCCAGAAAAGTGATTGTCTGGTTAGATGACTTATGAAGTGATCAGTTGCCAAGCAGAAAGGTAGGCGATCAAAGAGACACTTGCCTGTGGTTAAAAACACGAAAGCGGCATTTCACATATATCCTTAACGTTGATTTTAGACATGTATTTTCTGATTCTGATTAATTTACTTTAATCTACCACATTCCACAGGGTCACTGTTTAACCTTTTAGGGACCCTCATGTTTTCTTCAATGAAGAGGTGTTAAAGAAGTTATTTTTGTAATTGTATATATATTCTCACAGGTTTTCTTAGAAATTTTCCTCACTTGATATGTAAAAATGAATCTCAAATCTTTGATAACCTTTGAAGAAAAACAAAATATGATTTGGAACTAGTATGACACGTAGGCATCTTTTTCCTCTGACTTTTTCAGAATTTGTAAGCAGGCCGTCCTAGGAAAATGTGTGATTAGGAACATTACAACTCTTGTCTTTTACTCTTAAATATAAACTTAAAGCATATTTACCTGTATTGGTGGTTGATTGCAGGTTGTTCTGGACAGTGTTAAACCTAACGTGATCGCGGTGCCCTATGACCACAGTGGGATGACTCTGGAGAGTCTACTCTTTCTCATAGAAAAGGCTCTGGATGGTCGAAGAGCAATGAGTATTGGCATCATTGTTGATGGAGATTCACGGGAGATCAACCTCCTTCAAGGTAAGTTATCCAGCATCCACTGAGCCTCCATGTAAAAGCCATCTTGTAATTACTGAGGACAGCATAATGATTACACTGCAAATATTTCACACATTTCTCTGTGCACTGCTTTAAGAATAACATGCTATCATTTGTTAATTTAGAATGTTTTTTAACAATAATAATAAATCCAGAGTCCACATGTGATACCGTATTTTAAAAAGTCATATCGGGAAAGGTCTTTCTTGCTGAGGCTGGGTATAAATTGACTAGATTAAATAATTCTTTGTTCAAATGTGTATGTTTTCATAGGATGCAGAATAGGAACCTCTAATGTTGTCAGCCCTGAGGTACGAGGATTTTGGGAGAAGCTGGGAGGTTGCGTGGTGCCTCAGGAAGATGGCGGTCAAATCCACATGTTTGTTCCACTCGCAGCATCAGGTTAGTAACTATCATGAGAACAAGTGCAGCAGTTTAAAAAAATAATTTCTGTTTCCTTTTTTTAATATGACAAAGGTGAATTTAATTCAGGCTGGCAACCAAGATTAGAAACAGCATTTGGTGAAAAGACAAGTTTCATTGTTTATTATTACTGTCCCCTAAAAAACATTCACAACGAGGCATTCAATAGTGAAGGACATGCAATGTGTCAGTATCCAGGTAAAATCTGTATGTCAAAGCATGAACATTGAAGCTTAAATATTTTCCTGAAGGGCCTAGGAATGCTTCAAGAAGCCATAATTAATTTCCAGTGCCAAGTGTATTTTGAAGTCTTCATCTTTTTCTTTTTTAAACATGCTCTTTTTGCATCATTTGTAAATAGGTGTAACTGCTATAAAAAATAAGATGAAGCATGCTACTTAAAAATTAAAGAAAAAAACTTGAATGCAGCTCAGTATATCAAACAGATCACTATAGTTCCACAGATGTTGATTTAGAATTGTTTAAATCCTATAAAATTATTTTTCATAATATCCACTGGAGCTGATTTATTCAACAGGTTCCACTGTGTCTATGTCTGCTCATCTATGATTCTGGGACACCCTTTTGAGGGAGCAGCCTTAATTAAGGTGTGATTGAGCTACAGCGTGTACAACTATTCTGAAGTCCACCAGGTCATCATGGTCTATGTTGTGTTTCTTTAGGAGAGGTATGATTTGTCTTTTCTTGATGGAGTTAGTGAAGCTGCCTTGGGTGAAGGACTTGCTGATGATGTTGCGGAGTGGCTTGAAGATGTTGCTGGAGATGATCTTCACTGTTGATGCTGGGATGCAGCTACCTCCTTTTCTAGGGGTTCAGTCGGTTGAAAAGGCTTGAGTAGTCTTCAATTGAGAGGGTGTTGAAGTATGCCCCTAGATAGTGTTGGAGCGATGAATGTAACCTCTGGTGTCAGTATGCTGTCCAACTTGATCTTCCTTTTGAATAAGTTGATCGTCGTGCTTTTCTCCCTTGAATACTTGATGGATGGGTCTGGGATGAAATTAGTGTGATGCTTTATTGCTTTGAAGAGTTCTCTGTTTGTACTGATTGCTTCGGTGATGACTGTGGTGTAGTAGGTAGCATTAGTTTCAGTGATGAGTTTATGTGTAATGCACAGATATTTCCAGGGCTAAGAAAACTTCCAGAACTGCATTTGAAGATGCTGCTTTTCTTGCCAACTGAATATATGTTTATTGTGTCTTGTTTGTACCATGATGTGAATAGTTTGAGGTTTGATGATTTTGACTAGGGTGTGGGTGTCAGTTGTGGCTTGAAAGAAGGGTGGGAGTGAGGATATAGAGAAGGGAGTTCACATGTTTTTCAAAGTTCAATACTTTGACCAGAACTATTAACTCTGATGCCAACTCGAATGCATGTCGCTGAAATAAAAGAGAAATTATAAAATGAGCAATACTAAATACTGAACCCACAGGCAACCTCAGTGATACTAAGAAGCTTGCCACTTCACTCTGGAAGAGGTGAGACAAGAAAGTGAATCTGGCACCATGACAGAGGGGTGAACAAACATAGACCCCAAATGCCAGGTCATAGTCCCACCCAATCCTCATATTAAATCTATCTGCCAATACAACACTGCATAAAAAGGTGACCTCCGTGCTGGTACCTACTTAGTTAGAAACATAATCAAAGAAGAGTCATCAAGTGTGGGCATATTTCCTTGATGGTCTCCTCAGGCTCCGCTTCATTGTTTGCATAGGTACCCTTTGTGCCACCATACTTCCTTGTGGTAAAGGTGTGTTTGGTGAAATAGGCTAATGAAATAGGCCCACACCAGTTTTGGGTGACCAGTACGGCAAACTTTTATTTGAATTTGTGAAAAACAAATCTTTCTGTGATTTAGTACACACTCAAATTGGGGCATTTCAGTAGTAGGGCATCATCTAACTGGCTCCCTAAAAAAATGAAAAAGGAGAAATTAGGTCTGCTGTTCTTTTACACCACCATTTAATTTCAGCATAGTGTCTTTGTTATCTTCCCATACAGATTTTGTATTCACACCATATGGCAGTTTTATCCACATTAGATTGATGAACATCTTTTAACACTTGCTGTCTCTGTGCAGTTGTGTGTGTCATAGTTTATGACTGAATCTCATTCTTGATTTGTGGTGTCCCAGAAAAATGATCTGCATAATTGTGTCCAGTGCATTTGTTACTATAGACAATTGTTAACCTCCACTGTATTGATCTGTTGGCCTCTATTGTTCTCCTTCTTAGTACTATAAGGATGCAGAATACAGCATGGTTTTGAGTATGCACAAGTGATAACTCACTTTAAAGTCCTCATTACAGATTCTGGGGAAATCCTAGTTCAGATATAAATGGTATTTTACAGCCAAATCAGGATTCTGAGATCATTAGAAAAGCCACACGTACATAACGTTTCCCCTTAATCAGAGAACAGAAACTCATCATCCGTAGGTAATCGCCATCCAGTGTTTGAAGCACTGCTCAATATTAGTTAGTTTGTGGTGCATGATGTCCAACCCGATTACTGTCTCAGCTGTAATGAGGAGCTAAATGCTGAAGAGTTACTTCTAGTGAGGGATTATAAAATAAACATCTACTTGTGTGCTGATTTTACTTTTTCTCAAAAATTGACTAAAATGATGTACCACTTTTACTTCTTTACACTGACAAACCTTGCAGCATACTTTAAGATGCAACAACTCAGCTAAAAAATGCATAATAATTTATTGAGTTCACAACGACAATTAAGGCTCCCACACACCTCAGAATCAACTTTAGTTCTAATTATTGCCTTTGAATGTTGAGAAATCATGGCGACAAAATTGTATGCCTTTGTGAAATGCATGCTTGTAAATTTATATACTAGGATAATGACATGCCCCTGCACTGATATAATATAGCTGGTTCAATTGGATCAGCTTTAAGAAGCACTTCATAAGATTATTTATATATAAGCTGCACATATATATTCTGAGTTGGAGCAGGATGTAATTCTTGGTCCATAAAATGACTCCAGGAAAATGTAGAAGCCTTAATTTGTTTTCCACCCCAAACTCGAATGATGATTACAAGTAGCTGCGGTAAACTGAAAGGAACAAAGTGTAAGGCATTTTCAGTAATAATGTAATGTTAGGATTCCTCATCTGCAATTGTTGTGAAATAGAAATTTATAAGTGTTAATAATCAAATGTTTCTGTCACTACGTAATTTCTATGAAAACTGTCTTCTCTGGTCAAAGCATGTGAATACAGAGCGGTTTATACTCTTGTAGGGAGTCACTGGTTTTAAACAATGATGGTTGTACTGTTCTATGTATATATTTTATTTCTATCACTGCATGTTTCCTTTCTTCTGCCTTTTTCTTCCTTTTGTACTTTACAGAAAGAAACTAAACCTCAACACATAGTAAGAATTGCCTGACAAAGCTACTACAAAACATGTTCGGATCTATGTGTATTTTTTATAACAAATCAAGCAACACATACAATTGTGCAACAGTTCTCTAATCAGACAAGGAGGAGAATTATTTCTTTCGCTCCAATTGAATATTTAGTGAGACCAACTATGAACCCTACAAGGGTGCACCAAATTGTATTCAGATACTGAACCTTGCTCTGTTAAATGAAATGTGCATGAAATATGTCTTATTTAAATAAAATTAGGGTTAAATATACAGTTTTATAAATCATAACGTTTATCTTTGCAGAAGCAGGAATGGAAATAATTTCTAAAATTTCTCAGCTCACAGGTGTGCTCTTCAGCACACCCACGGGTATAGCCACTGGATCCTACCAGCATAGTAAGTAAGCCATAATATTCTTTTGCAACTTAGTGGTAAGTCCTGTTGTTTTACATCCATTGGTGGCTTCTTTGCTTGATTGCCCAGGCTTCTTCAGATGTTCAGTCTTGTACACCACAGGGCTGTGTATTGTAAAGATATTGCCCTGTCATCAGTTTCCGATGACTTGAACTACAAAACAATACACAAAAAAGACAGAAACCAGCATTCATCAAACAGATACACAAATGATGAAAAAGTGTAATTCAGAAATAAATAGAAAACAAAATTCTATTTTTTATCGGAAGCCTGACACTTTTGTAAATAAAATGTCTCATTGTCCATACTATAATCTATATGATGCACTAACAGTGTGAGGATACTAACTTAATTTGTTAGTCTCCACTTTCAAATTCCTTCACATTTACATAACGTTTTAAAAAGTTCAGCCTTACACTTTGCTTCTTTATTTATGTACAAGTTATTAATTTGTTAATATTATTGAATTTTATAAGCAGTGGTGTACTCCCTGAGTAGGCTTTGCTGACCCTCTGGGGTCCCCAGACCACAGTTTTAGGAACCACTGACTTATCAGGCCTAGGAACTACTATTGTATTTGAAAATGTTATATGGTTGTTTCTTTTATTATTGCTGTGTATGGGGAAGGACACTGTAGATCAGTGCATCTGAGTTTAGTGAAAACCTTGCGTAAACCAGGTCTCATGACACAGAATTGACTAAAGTAGCTCTTGCAAAAATTCATCTTGACTAATAGCTAAAGGGACAGGAACATGAGCCATGGAGCTGATATTGAGCCTTGATCTGTATCATAGCATGAAAGTTCTCTAAAATGAACACAAACCTCTTATAAAGGTTTTAATAAGTCAGTATAAAAAGAAGACTTTAAACAGAAAGATAAACAAAGGTAGCAGTAGTCTTTTTTTGCTGTTTCTGGAACATCCCAAATCCACAAACAGCAACAGGAGAGGGTGGACAGGTATGAAGACATGAAATGAGGCAAGCAAAAAAATTGAAAAGGAAGGCAAGTGAGGACAGAAGAAGAGGGAGGGCAGAGGGAGTTAGGAGTGCACAGAAATGATCTTATCAGCATGTCGCATGAGTCCCATTTGAATGAAAGAAGGGAAAGCACAGAAGCCGGGGAAAGAGACAATTGCAAGCAGAGATGTCTGTGGCAGATGCAAGTAAGGATGGTGGTTTTAAAAAAGGCCCATCCACTGTGAATGTTAGGAAAAAGAGTTTAAAAAGGGTCTGAGGAGGAGGCAGAGGAGAAGAGAACGAGGATGTTGGGCAGTTCGTATCTGTGATATCCTGCAACAGGTAGGAGGGTTCAGAGGCAGAGGAGATAGTAGAGAATCAAAAGGGGATGTTGGGGTGAAAGCAGAAGAAACCTTGATGGGGATAAGTGTGTAACAAAAATAAAAAGAGGATCAAGGGTATCCCTGCAAAATCTTTTTATTAAAGACCACATCACAATACACAACTGACCCATTTCCAGCAATATGCACACCAATGACTATAATACAAAAATATTCTACTGTTACGCAGAGGTGAGACAGAAAGAGCCATGCATTCCAATGTCTGACATTTTGTTCTATCCTAAGGTGGGGAAGGTAAGAATAAAAACAGCAACTTAGTTGAAAAAATGAGAGACAGAAGACATAGAAATCATGGAAGTACTTCTTGTATTACCCTACGGAGGACACTTTCCCTTTGGTCAAAGGTTAGTATGCAGCTGAGCACACCGAAGACACAACTAAAAGTCCAAGTCTAAAATTGTAGCAAAAGTTTAATCGACTAGGCTCTTGATTTTCTTCAGAAATGATCTAGCGAGGTCTTCTAGCATGAACATGTAGGTTTTCTTTTCAATGCGTCAATTTAAGCCTCACTGTTTCTATCAAACTCCTGTGTCTCTCCCCGGAAGACCTTTCTATCAATTTTACTGTGTTGCCTCCTGATGTTCCACAGGTTAAACCTTAGTTGGGAGTGTCACCACAGCAGCCATTGAGCAATTGGGCATAAATTTAGTAGCAACATTGATGATATCCTCCTCTTCTAGTTGCGAAGGTAGCCCAACCACATGGATGTGTGATGCCCTGTGGCGTGTTCAAGACTTTCCAACTGTATTTCTAAATCTAAAATAGAATTCACAATACATTATTGGATTGATTGAGTGTACGTGAGAGGTTTTTGTCAAGGCTCTAAAAAGTACTTGAGAAAACCCATTGATTGAGCTTGAGTAAACAGTCTTCCACTTTCCTCATCCTTCTAACAGCACCTCCAATTTAGCTTCCATGGATTTAATCATCCTTTCCATTCTGTCCATTTTGGCATGTAAAGCAGCACCTAATAACTTTATAGAGCACAGCAGCATCTTGTTTTCTTTTGTGAACTTACTGTCATGCACAGATTAACCATGTTTGTTCTCTCAGTGCTGTTTTATGAGGCTTCACAAAAACATCATCTCTGTTGTTTCTGCTTCATAATGGACTGATGAGTATTTCACATACCTCCAAATGAGCCAACCGTTGAGATAAACATTATTTTACCACATTCTGCTGCCACTCCTACTACTGTTCTCAGCCTTGTACTTA
Source organism: Pleurodeles waltl (assembly GCF_031143425.1). NCBI lineage: Eukaryota > Metazoa > Chordata > Amphibia > Caudata > Salamandridae > Pleurodeles > Pleurodeles waltl. Next base: position 514,806,128 of record NC_090444.1, on the reverse strand, counting down.
GGGTGAACCAGGCCCCAGCTGCCAATCTGTCCATCTGCAGTCACCACTGGTTCATAAGCTCCTTCTTGTCTCCCATTGCTCCTCTGCGTCTCCATATATGATTGCCCTTAGCTTCGCGAAGCCAGCGATCCTGAATCTCTGATCCAGATAAGCCATGTCCACTAGGTCAGCCATTCGCTGCTCCAATCCTTCCAAGTCCTCACTCCGGTCAGCGATATCTGGGAGAGACTTCTAGCCGCAGATTTCTTACCTTAGAATACTCCCCAGTGTCAGACTGGATGTGGAAAATCTTGAGCAGTACCCTTATCTACTGTAGTTGGTATTGAACGGCTCAGTGATGTGAGCCTCATCGGTGCCGGATTGTCGGAGGAGGCACAGGGACAATGAAACAAGTTAAGTCCCTTCTCCTGCACTCCACCCACAGAACCTGAGCCTGGGGCCGCTCTGCTCCCCTCCTCCCTAAATTTCCTGGAGCTGGAGCCCCCCAGCCCAGTTCAAGGAGTTTTATGAGACCATGCACCTCATAATAGGTCTGGAGAGTCTTTGGGCCCCACAGGTTGGACAGGAACACTGACTGGACTTCCCTTGGCAGGTCTGCCCTTGGCACCGGTTGGGTTCTCTGGATCTTTTCCCGGATCGAGACAGACTCTGGTTGTAAATCCATGACCTTCACTGGGGCTCGGTCCTGTGGTGCCATTCCCAGTGACCCATAAGATTCCCAACTCCTACACAGAGCTGTACCGGCGTTGTTTAACGTCAACACTGGCGCCGACTGGACCTCAACATCTGTCCAAGTTAGAGGCAATGCCTCCTTTCCTTGGCAAGTCCTGTGGGGATTTTGGCTGGGGTGGATCTGAAGATCCGTACATTACCCTGATACCCATTAAAACCCTTTGACCCAATTGGATGATGAGAACTGGTATGAGGAGCTGGTGGACGACAGCGGTCTGGATATCTCTCCCGACACTGGCCTGGTCTCTTCTCCTAGTGTGGCTATGGAGGATGGAGCATCTTTTGCTATGGTAGTGAGGAGGGCGGCTGAGGTCTTCATCCTCCAGCTGCCTTCTGTGGAAGTCAAGACTAATTCCTGATGGAGGTGCTTCAGCTAGGGGTATCCCACACAGAACCCCTTCTGGCCTTCAAAGAAGTCCTCGGTGCACAGGGTGATTGCACGTTGCCTCCTCCCTGCTCCTGGGGACCCAGCCTTTCTTACACACCACCCCACTCCTAAGAGCCTGGTGGTGCAGGCCTCAATGTCCGCAGTAAATTCTGGCGTGTTCCCTACCACTCCAGCTGACAGAGAATCCAAGAGGCTGGATACCTTTGGGAAGGGGATTTTCACTTCCACCAGCCTTGCTCTGAGATAGAAGAACACCACATGCCTCTTGGGCTGATATAGCCACACTGTATGGGACTTGGTTGCGCAGGTGCTGCCCATGGTCTCGGAGGAGGCACAAGCCATCCTGAATCCAGGCTATTGCTAATAGCAGGAACGCAGCAAAGTTTGCCTTCAGAGGTGGGACAGACAGAATAGACTCGCTGGGCAGAAAGGAGCTGTTAAGAGGGTGCTGGCATCAGAAGTCGTGGTTGCTTTTCCTACTATTTTTGGTGCCAAAGTGGGGCAGAGACCACCACCCTGTCTTAGACCTGTGCCTTCTCAATGCCTTCCTGAGGGAGGAGACATTAAAGATGATAAATACTCCCTCAGATCCTGTCTGCATTAGACCCTAGAGACTGCAAAGTAGTGTTGGACCTGCAGGATACCTATTTTCACATCCTAGTCCTGCTGGCCCATCAGTGTTTCCTGCGGTTCACAGTGGGCCAGGAGCATTTCCAGTTCGCTGTAATCCCCTTTGGTCTCACCAGTGCCCCTCTAGTGCTCACAAAGTTGGCAGTGGCTGCAGCACATCTGTGGAGGTCATGGTCCCAGTCTTCCCTAACTTGGTTGACTGCTGCAGACAGGCACACCCCAGGCACTCATCACCCATCTCCAAACTACAGCGGACCTCCTGCATTCACTGGGGTTCACTAACAACATGTTGAAGTCACACCTGACACCTCATATAATCTCTTTCATCAGACTCATTCCGGACACAGTGCAATTCCACACCTACTTGCCGGAGTGAGGCATTTAGGACAATTGAGCTGTAACCCTGATTTTTCTACCTGAGTCCTGGATTTCAGTAGGACTGACTCAGACTTCTGGGGCTCATGGCCTCCTAAATCCTGCTAGTGCGGTATGCTAGATGGCATATGCAGGCTTTGCAGTGGGATCTGACCTGAAGACCTGATTCAGATTTGAAAGGAAACAGTGGAGGTTAACAGACCGTGATTGTGTCAGTGGCAGACCTCTCTCTCTTCCCCCAAGCAGAACTGACAGTTATGACTGATGCATCACTTCTGGGCTGGGGAGGCCATCAGGGAGAGGTGGAGCTCAGAGTTCTCTGGCGGAGGCTCAGCTCCACATCCACATTCTTGAGTTGAGGGCAATTCGCTTAGCATTAAACGTTTTTCTGCTTTCCATCAAAGGGAAGCTGGTCCGGATGTGATGCTGCAACAAGCAGGGTGGATTGGGATCATGGACCTTGCGCCTCTGGACATGGCTGGAACATCGAGGCATTTTCCTGATCATGCAGCTCCTGTTGGGATCTCAAAACACCAGGGTGGACCAACTCAGCTGTTGATGTCTCGTGGACCATGAATGGCATCTGCATCTTGAGGTTGCTCAAGGTCTCTTTCAGGGTGGAGAAGAACCTTGGCTAGATCTTTTTGCTACTGATGAGAACTCACAATGTCAGCACCAGGTGCGGTTCGTCCATAGGGACTTCTGGGCGTTGACCCGCTGCCATCCCCACTGCATCACAGGAGTTCTTTTGGACAGTCTGAGGCTTTGTTATCTGAACTTCACATGTCAGATTGACCAGTGTTTTCACTATCGCCAACCTGATGTGCAGTTCATCGTTCTGCAATTAACAGCTGAAAGGCAGCTGAGAAGCAGAGGCACAGCTCCGTAGGTCTCCGATGGAGCGCTGTGTTTGCCTGCTACAGCCAATCCTAGCACCACTCATATGCGGTTTAACATTGTAAGCAGCAAAAGAGCAGTACCTGGATTGGCTCAGATGCTGTTGGTCTGCAAGCATGGTGAGGCAGGAGGAAGATCGAGTGTATTTGCAGCCAAACATGTGCTGCCTAAGATCATTAAATAAGGTAAGTTTATTTTTCAAGGTTTCAATGTAATTTTTAATGTGCCTCATCACTTTTAAAGCGTTGGAGCTGCCACTGGTAAGCACCTCTGCATGCTGGAGATTCCAAAACAGCTCTCACTTGGAGATGCATTAAAGATAGACTGGAATACGGGACTCCTATATTCCTGTCCGACGACACCTATCCTCTTCTGAGTTCTGAAAAAGATCAGAACCAATCGAGCCCAAGTCATCCTAGTGGTCCGGATTGGGCGAGGAGAATCCAGAATTCCTTGGAATGAGCATCTGACCTCAGATGAGGCTTCTATTTTGGGAGGATCTGCTGTCGCAGCAACAGGTCGGGGTCCTAAGCCCAACTCTATGCACGTTCCATCTTCATGCATGGGTGATTGAGTGGAAACAGTAGAGAGTCTTTGACCTTCCTTCCAAAGTCGGTAATGTCATCTTGGCAGCCAGGAGTCCATCAACAAAAACTGTATATGACTACCTTTGGGACAAGTTTATGGCTTGGTGCACTGAGAAACACATTGATCGTCTTTCTGTGCCCCGTGCGAAGTGATGTTGTTTGTTTTGTACTTAGCCAAGCAAGTGCTTGCTCAGGGCACGGCCAAGGGCTATATTTCAGGTATCTCAATGTTTTTGCAGCAGCTGAACCAACCCTCCATGTTTATGTTACCCATTCTAGCGCATTTTTTGGAAGGTCTTCAGCAAACATTTCCTCCCACACCTTTTGTTATGCCCCAATGGGACCTTAATTTGGTTTGAACCCATGCTTAGCTGTCCTCTCAGGCTTTTGACAATAAAGGCAGTCTTCTTGGTGGTCATCGTATCGCCCAGGAGAGTCAGCGTGCTGCAAGTCCTTTCTGTTCAACCTCCATACACCAGCTTTCTTCCAGACAAACAGGTTCTCTGAACCTGTGCATTTTTTCTACTAAAGCTTGTGACACCCTTTTACGTCATCCATAGCATCACGCTGCCCGCTTTCTCTGCTCCACCTCATTCCTTCAAGAAGGAAGAGAGACTCCACTGCCTAGATACTAAAATCTTCCCCCGTTCGGTACGTGAAGACTTTTTGGCTTGAGCCGCTTTGCAGGCCCACCTCCAGAGAGGTATTGCTTCTATTCTAAGGTAAGGAATCTGTGGAGCAAGTAACTTACCTTCGATATTGTATTATCTGGTTCTTACTCTATCTATCCACCATTTCCTTACCGACCGTCCCATTTTGCAAACTGGACTTTTCCACCTAAAAAGGTGCTTGTAGTTCCTTACAATCTGCACACTGGTCGGTTAGCCTTCTGACATGACTCTGTGCTTCTGGCACGATAATAGTCACAATAAGAAACTGATGTCAGCACGCTGAAGTGAAGCCTATATATGCACTGCGCATGTTACATCCAGTGAGGATGACTCATATATTGCCAACACTGAATCCTGCAACACCACCTACTGGCATGTAGGCGTACTGCTGAAGATTTTCTGGACCGAATCTAATGCTTGGGAAATATCCTAAAGTAAGGAATCTGTGGCTAGGTAGATTTTAACAATCTGATAGACTTCTAGTTGCAGATTTCTTACCTTAGAATTTGCCCAGGCGTCAATATGGATCCTGAGATTTTTCTCAAGCAGTACCCCTGCGTGCTGTTAGGTGGCGTCGGTCGGCTCCTCATCCATCGACAGCGCCATGCGTGCCAGATATGACGTTCCGGGACCCTAATAGGCGCCAACTAGGCGCTCTGATGTCAGTTCTTTTCTTTCCATGCCAACCAAGCGCAGATCCGCAGAAGAGTCACCCTTAGTAATTTTTTTACGGAGCTTTTTCTATGTTTTGTAGAATATTTTTGAGTGTTTTACTCCTGGTGCATCAAGATGTCGTCAGGGAAGACCAGGTTCAAGCCCTGTGACTTCTGTCCGGAAGATGTTGGTGATGGATCTGCATCTTGTGTGCTTGTGGTGCTTGGAGTGCGACCACGACCCCAAGTCGTGCTACGAGTGCTGGGCCATGAATCCGAAAGCATTGAGGGAGCAGTCCCTAAAGCTACTTGCAGCTCGGCTCTTGGCGTCACTCCCGATCTTGGTCGAGAGGATGGCCCAGAGAACGGTTGCGGAGTCCCCATTCTTTGGCATTCCACTCCAAGTCCTCTGGACGATCAAGTAAGTCGAGGCACAAGAAGTAGTTGAAGAAGAGCAAACGTTATTCGACTCCACCCCGTCCATCGGCTGAAATGGGAAAAGGAGCATCATTGCTATTGGTCTCTGTTCTCAGAGCCTGCTTATTGGTCGGCTGCGCATTTCCCTGAGTTTTCAGGAGACGGAGCCATCCCTGCTCAGATCAAAGAGTCCATGCGCCTCATCTTTGGCCAGTCAGACTTTGCTGGAGTGCCTTCGGGCCCCATGAGGTTGGAGAGGGTCCCTTGGGTTCTGTGCCAGCGGCTCTTGCCCAGGCTCCAGGGAGTACTGCAACAACGGTTCGGACTTCGAAGCTCCTGGCGGCGGCCGTGCCGTTGGGCAGCCTCGACCCTATCCTCTTTACTGACTCTGACATGGAGCTGGACAGACATTGTGCGACGCAGATTCCAACTTCGACAGGGACCCTGCTCCCTAGGTCGGATCCTGACTCTTATTCTCTTGGGTTGGGGAATGGTGAGGATTGGGAGGGGTCGCTAGACCCTTTAGAATACCAGCTTGAAGATCCTATGGACTGGCATATTGACCTGGGTGAAGCCAGTGATCTGGACACTTCTCCTGACGCTGGTATGCTTGCTCCCCCTTCCGCAGCTATGGAGGAGGGAGCATCCTACTCCGTATTGGTGCGAAGGGCAGCCAAGGTCCTGGGCCTCAAGCTGCCTTCTGTGGCTGTCAGGACTAACATCCTGACTTAAGTGCTTCAGCATGGGGCTTCATCCTCTGAACCCCTTTTGCAGTTTAACAAAGCCCTCACTGATATCCTGCTGGGAACTTGGTCCAAACTCAGCACAGGGGCACCAGTAAACAAGACAATTACCCACCGCTATAGAACATCTCCCAATGACCCAGTGTTCCTGATGCAACACCCAACCCCTGAGAGCTTGGTTATCTAAGTCTCTACGTCCCCAGGCACATTCCCTTCTGCACCCCTGGATATGGAATCCTAGAGGCTGGATTAGCTTGGGAAGAAGATGTTTTCTTACTCCAGCCTGGCATTGCGGTCAGTGAACACTGCATACCTTTTGGGCCATCACACCCATACCTTATGGGAAACTGTTGTGCAGGTGCTGACACAGGTCCTAGAGGAGGCCCGAGCCATTCTCTCCCAAGCTGTGGCTGACGGGAGAGACACAGCTAAGTTCACAGTACTTTATAGGCTGGGACTGACTCACTAGGCAGATCGTTTGCATCGACGGTGGTCTTAAGGCACCAGGCTTGGTTGAGAACGCCTGTCCTTTTCGGGAGGTGTCCAATCCACTCTAATGGACATACCCTTTTGATGGCACCCGTCTCTTTGGAGACAAAGCAGACTCGGCGCTTGAGTGCTTTAAGGAGTCCTGAGCTACAGAAAGGTCCTTGGGTCTTGCAGCTGTCCCTCGGCTCCCTCAGTCTGCTTTTCACCCCTTTCGTGGCTACGGAAGGGGTGCCCCACCATGTCCGTTTCTCTCCAGACACTGTGCTGTGCATGCTGCCCAGCATCCATGTGGCTGGGGACGTAGGATTCAACATCCTTGTGGATCAAGGAGCCAGTGGTTTACCCAGTCCACCACCCTCCCCCTGCGCCCTTCCTAGTCTGACGCCTCCCCATCAGGGACCAGTCAGAGGCAGGATACGCCATCAACTGCCCCACTGGCAGTCCATCATGTCTGACAGTTGGATTTTGCAAATAGTCCGAAGGGGCTACTCCCTCCCCTTCGAGACTCCTCCTCCATCCATGCCACCATCCTACGATCAGATGATGGAGGATCACTAAGCACTTCTTCACAAAGAAGTTACGTCTCTCTTGGCCAAGGGAGCCACTCAGAGGTTTCCTTTGCCAGAAGTAAGTTATGTTTGTTGTTTCTGTTATTCTGCTGCCCAGAAAGGACAAGGGCCTGCACCATGTCCTAGACCTCTTGTCCCTCAATCTCTTCCTCAGAAAGGAGAAGTTCAAAATGCTCAGTCTGGCTCAGGTTTTATCTGCCCTGGCTCCAGGAGACTGGATGGTAGTGTTGGACTTGCAGGATGCCTATTTCCTTATTTCCGTCCTGCCTGCCCACAGATGTTACTTGCAGTTCACGGTAGGCCACGAGCACTTTCAGTTTACCATGCTCCCCTTTGGCCTTACCAGCGCCCCTGGGGGCATATCTGCACAGGTTAAGGATTTCAGTCTTCCCCTATCTCGACGACTGGCTGTTGAAGGCGAGCTTGTCCCAGGCTGTCGTCTCCCACCTCCAGACTACTGCAGACCGCCTCCATTCCCTTGGGTTCACTATAAACACGCCAAAGTCACACTTGACTCCCTCTCAGATGCTCTCCTTCATTGGAGCTTTTCTGAACACAGTGCAATTTCGGGTGTACCCTCCTGAGAAGCGAGTCCAGGATATTCAGGCTATAATCCTGATGTTTCAGCCTCTATCCTGGATTTCGATGAGAATGGCTCTGAGGCTGCTGGGCTTCATGACCTCCTGCATCTTGCTGGTGACACATGCTAGATGGCAAATGCAGGCTCTGCAGTGGGACCTGAAGATCCAGTGGGCCAGCATCAGGGAAATCTCTCCTACATTGTCTAGATCTTGGAGGGAACTGTGCAAGATCTGCAGCGGTGGCTTTTGAACTGCGATTGGGTCAGAGGCAGATCCCTCTCCCTTCCCAAACCAGATCTGACAGTAGTGACAGATGCGTCACTCTTCGGGATGGGTCAGCCACATGGGAAAGGCAGAGATCAGAGGCGTCCGGTCTCCGGCGGAATCCGGGCTCAACATCAATCCTTTTGAGCTCAGGGTGATCAGGCTGGCATTGAAAGCATTCCATCCCTCTCTCAAAGGGAAAGTAGTGGAGGTGTTCACAGACAACGCCACCGCCATGTGGTACTTCAACAAGCATGGCGGGGTGGGCTCATGGACCCTTTGTCAGGAGGCTCTACAGCACTGGACATGGCTGGAACATCAGGACGTTTCCCTGGTGGTTCACCACCTAGCGGGCTCTCTGAATGCCAGAGGAGACAAACACAGCCGACAATACCTAGGCGATCACGAATGGCGTCTCCATCAGAGGTGGCACAAGGTCTCTTTCAGCAGTGGGGAGAGCCCTGGTTAAAGCTGAGAATGTGCAGTGTCAGCTGTTTTGCGCGTTGGAGTTTCCAAGGCGGCACTCGCTTAGTGACGCTTTTCATCTTGAGTGGAGCTCAGGCCTCCTGTACACCTTTCCCACCCGTACCACTTCTGCCTAGATTTCTCAAGAAGATCAAGAACGACCAGGCCCAAGTAATCCTTATGGCTCTGGAATGGGCACGAAGAGTCTGGTATCCCAAGCTGTTGAGCATGGCCATTGATCCTCCGATCAGACTGCCTCTTCGGGAAGATCTTCTTTGCAGCAGCAGGGGAGGGTTCTCCACCGGAACCTGTCCAGTCTCTGCCTTCTTGCGTGGAAATTGAGCAGCAGCATATGAAAGCTTTTGACCTTCTACTCAGTCTTTAACGTTATCTTGGCAGCCAGGCGTCCCTCCACCAATATAGTATATGCCTGTAGGTGGAATAAATTTGTGCCATGGTGTACAGACAAGTCTTTTGACCCCCTTTCTGCCCCTTTTTTTGAGGTCTTGTTTATATTTTCTTTGGCCCAAGGGGCTCTGCTTTGGGCACCCTTAGAGTTTATTTGTCTGCCATCTCTGCTTTTCTTAGATTACCTGACCAACCCTACTTGTTTAACTCTCCTATTGTTTGTAGATTCCTGGAGGGTCTTACTCACATGTTTCCTCCATCACCATTTATAATGCTCCAATGGGATTTGAATCTGGTTCTTACTTTCCTAATGTGCGCTCCTTTTGAGCCGCTTCATAACTGTCCGCTGAGGCCTCTGATGTTAAAAACAGCCTTCCTTGTGGCCATCACTTCTGCCCGCAGGTGAGTAAGCTGCAGGCATTGTATTCTAAACCACCCTTCCTTTACATCTATCATGACAAGGTGGTGCTTTGCACCAGGGCTTCCTTTTTGCCAAAAGTGGTCATGCCCTTTCACGTAGATCAATCCATCACCTTGCCTACATTTTATGCACCACCACATCCTTCTAAAGAGAGACCCCACCGCCTGGACCCAAAAAGAGTGGTTGCGTTTTTTCTTGATTGTACCAATGAGTTCCAGGTGGATGATCAACTCTTCATTGGTTATGTGGGTTTGAAGAAAGATCGGGCAGTGCAGAAGAGAACCATCTCCAGATGGGTTGTTCTCTGCATTAGCATATGCTACGCCATGGCTACAAAGCAACTCCCAGAGGGTTTGCATGCTCACTCTATCAGAGCAACTGCTGCAACCACTGCATTAGTACGCAGAGTTCCAGTCCTGGACATCTGTCAGGCAGAAACATGGGCATCCCTGCACATGTTTACCAAACACTACTGCTGGACAGTCAGGTCCGTAGGGAGGGGTACTTTGCCCGTTTGGTCCTGCAGGACTTACTAGTATGATCTTGGCTCGCAGACCATCCTCCGTGGATGATATTGCTTGGGTATCAGTTATAAGGTAAGGAATCAAATGAACAAGTTACTTACCTTCAGTAATGCCTTATATGGTACAGACATATTCTAGTTTCAGATTCCTTACCGACCAATCCATCTTCCCCACTCTGCGAACTGATTTCTTGGAACAGGGACTTCCCATTTCAGGGCCCTAGTTCTGACACACCAGTGTTCAGTGTTCTTCAAGGCTCCACGCTTCTGGTGTGGAAAGGCTTGAAAAGAAACTGACATCAGCGCGCCAGGGTCGTACCTACACAGGCCCCCCGACGTCATATCCGACACACAATGCTGATGACTGAGGCCACCTAACGGCGCGCAGGGGTACTACTTGAGAAAAATATTTGGGTCCAGACTGACTCCTGGGGAATTCTAAGGTAAGGAACCTGCAACTAGAATATGTCTCCTTGTGCCAGATAAGGTGTTACCGAAGGTAAGTAACTTGTTCGATAAGGTGTTACAGAAGGTAAATAACATGTTCTTTTACACCACGGAGGACAAGTGCTATTAGTTTCCCATTATCACCACCATCATTGTGGTGGATGTTTTTCAAGATGGTGAAAGAGGCAATCAAACTCCTCATGAATCCATTGACAGTTGAAAGGAAACAAACACTACAGAATTCCAGTGAAGATAACGTGAGACACTGCAGCACCAAACCTGCCATCACTCTGATCACAAAGACTGATCTCCAGGCATGATTGAGAGCCACTGGCTAGAGCTTAGAAAGAAGTAGTCATATTCAAACCTGGTTTGCTCTGTTACCGCCAGAAATTACATTGTAAGTAAAAGGCTATTGGAGAGGGGAACCTAATAGATCCATTAGCATGTTACGCCAACATTTTATTTGAAAGCACACAAGCAGATTACAGAAATACTAAGGGAACTCGAGAAATACAACAAACTGCAGTGTACCAGGTGCCCGTCATAGTCCATGTTTCTGTGGTACACAGTAATTTTACTCTTTTACTTTTATATCTATCCTTTAATTAAAAATGCAGTACTCTCTTTTTCATCACTAAAGATCCGGACAAAAGCAGGCAAATAACCCACCCTGGAGTGCTCTCTTGTAATAAAACCGCCAACGAATTGTGACAATCACTGTTGCAACCCCTATTTTGCTGAAGTGAATCCTCACATAGATGCATGCCTGCACAATGTAAGGATAGAAAGTGAAGTGAACAATGATCTTATTGAACATTATTCTATGCCCAATAAACGTTGTATAATAAATCTATCCTTTATATATATTAAATAAGAGTGATGAAGGACTTGGAGAATTGGAAAGGTGATAAGCATATATGTATGCAGACTAATAGTTAAGGGCATAAACTTGAAAATTCTGTTAGGTCCTGTGAGATAGTGACTGTATTAGACAGAATACCTCTGGCCACTCCACTTGCTCCTTCACTCGCTCCTTATTTTCCCAGGCCTCTCATTCCAGAGCGGAACTTTCACTTTCGGGCTCCTCTCGTTATGGGTGCTCCCTCCTTCTGGCCCTCCCGTCGCAGAACTGATTGTTTCTCCTTATTCAGCCCTGTTTTAGGCACCTCTGTCTTCCCCTCCTCTTGCTCAGGCCTTTCTCCTGGTTTCTTTTAGCGGCCCGGGCGCACCTCCACCTCGCTCCTGCTACTTACCGGCTTTTCTGGCTCTGAGGCACCTGCCAGGCCTTGGCCCTCTTGTCGCCTCTTTCACGGGCGTTCTGGCCAAACCCCTTTAGTCTTTCACCCACTGGGCCCGGGCTCCTTCTCCCACACCGCAGGTCCTCCTCCCGGCCCTTGACACCCAGCCGTTCCTCGTGGGGCTGCTCAGTACTACGGGGGCCCTCACCCCAGTCTACCCATGCCGCTCTCTTCCCTGGGCCTCTCTCTCCTTACTGCCCTTCCAGGATGTCGGGGCAAGCCTCTATCACTGGCCCCCTGCAGCCGCTGAGTCAGCCCCAGGCCAAAGGATCGATTTCCGCTCTCGCCGCTCCTCAGTCCCTCCAGTGTCACAGGCTCCAACTTTAAGAAAAATAAATGCAGGACCTAGGGAGCAACGAGGCACGAGCCCATGAGTGAGCTACGCAAAGTCGGATCTATGAAGCTGGAGACAAGGCAAATAAGATATTGGCGTGGCTCGAAAAAAGGTATAGAAGTAGGAACTGGGTTGCGGAGGTCAGGGACGAGAAGGGAGTAAGGTACTCCATGAGCTAAGACATAGCAGAGGCCTTTGCCACCTATTACAAACAGGTATACTCCTCCCAGATGGCCACTACCTGTGAGGATTGCGAGGAGCTGCTGCGGGACCCCCCACTGGAGGAACTTATAGGAACCGACAGGGAACTGTTAGATCAGGAACTGACAGTGGAAGAAGTACAGCAAGCCTTGGGGGAGATTGCCTCTGGGAAGACAGTGGGCCCTAGTGGGCTCCCGGTGGAACTCTTTAAGGCCATGAGAAATATTGTGGCTCCCCACATGTTAGAAATGTTTCAGGCAGCTAAGACAGAGGGAGCTCTCCAGGAGGATCAGAGACTCGCCACCATAGTGGTCATACAGAAGGAGGGAAAACCCCTGACGTCCTGCGGCTCATATCGTCCCATTTCCCTTCTGAACCCGAAGGTAAAGGTTTTAGCAAGGATCCTGGGAAATAGACTGCGTCCCCAATACAGAAGGATCAAACTGGCTTCATGCCACACAAAAGCACTAGGTTGAATCTAAGGCGCCTGTATGGGATCCTACAGGCTACGGGTGCCCTGGGGACGGAAGAGGTGGCAGTGCTCTCACTAGATGCCAGAATGGCCTTTGACAGTATTGAGTGGCCCTATATTCAAGCAGTCTGGGCCAGGATGAGATTTTGCCCCAGAGTTTGTGCCTGGGTCTGCCTGCTGTACACTGGCCCACAGTTGCGGGTCAGGGTGAATGGGGTATGGTCCATTTGCTCTCCATAGAGGAACCAGGCAGGGGTGCCCTCTATCGCCATGGTTATTTGTCCTCGCAGTAGGTACGCCAAGATCCCCTCATGTGGGGCATACCTGAAGGGAACGGATGGGAAGCTCGCATATCATTATACGCAGATGACATTCTCTTATTTGTCATAAGGCCCCACCGGTCCATAGATGTAACCGGTTTCAATGTGAAACTATTGTCTCATATATATATATATATATATATATATATATATATATATATATTATGAGAGCGGTATAGCAATCCCTAAAATGCAGACATATTACTGGGCGGCCCAACATGTGTTGGTGGGGGGGACTGGGTCTATACAGACGTAGGGAAGCCCGCCTACAGAATAGACAGGGAGTCAATGGGAGAAGAGGGGGTAACCTTCGGTGCTGTACTCCCGGAGAAGGGAGGACCTGCTCCCGCCCCACACATGAGTTCTGGTGAGGGCATGAAGAAAGGCCACCAAGTTTCTGGGTTGGAACGGGGGAGTAACAGCGGAGACTCCACTTTGGTGTAGTGACAACCTACGTGAGCTTCGTACATTAAAGGGCTTCTTTGGTTGGAGGTTAATTGGCGTTGACAAACTCTGAGACATTTTGAGGGCGAGCACCCTGATTACACTAGCAGACTTACAGACTGAACACAAACTGGGTCCCTCTGAGAATTTTAAGTACGTCCAGCTGAGCCACGCCCTAGGGTGGCATCTCTGGACAGGGGAACAAATACCCGACTTCTCCCCACTGGAGGACCGCCTATTGATGGAACCCATGCCAGAGAAAGCAATTTCTCTTATTTATAAACAAATTTATGAATAACTCGCCCAACACTGGGCGGTCTGTCCGGGAGACATGGGAGTGGGACGTAGGGCTAATCGAAGATGATGACGGGCAAGACGCCCTTCAAAGCCCAAGAGAGGTGTAGAACTGGGCAAGATTACACCTTGTGCAATTATGAATCCTTCATAGATCATATTACTCTAGAACCCTCCTACACCGCATGGGACATGGGGATTCAGACCTATGCCCGAGAGCGTGTGGTGAGGTGGACACGTTCTTTCATATCTCGTGGGGCTGTCCGGTAATACAACAGTTTTGGGGGAAAATAGTACACATATTGACCCGGGTTACGGGACTCAAGGTTACTCGAGAACCCAGATGGCTGATACTCCAGATCTCAGGAGAGGAAACCTGGCCAAGACACCAAAAGACCTGGCTTATGCTAGTGGCGGGGGTGGCAAAGCGAGATATTGCCCGATCCTGGGGGGCGTTGGAGCCGCCGGATGTCCAAAGCTGGGAGAGAAACATGGACTGGTGCCATCATGCAGAGCGACTGGTCTATCAAGGCAGGGGCTGCCCCAAGAAATTTGACAAAATATGGTCACTATGGGGAGGATTTAGAGGATTATAAAGTAGGGCCTAGGAAGCCTAAAAGGGAGAAAGGGAGGGAGGAGACTGTACCAAAGGAACTTGCTTCATGATGGGCTATAGGGCAAGGCACAAATAGTAGGGGTGATGATTATCATGATATCCCATGTAGAATGTTTGCTCTAAAGAAGGCTAATACCCTTGATCATGATATGAGTGTTGACTATATTCACTGAAATATACCTGAAAAACTATCACCCAATCTATTTGCTCCTCATGCAAGCCAAGATCTTGGAGAAGCATCTCAATCAGTACCTAATGATGCATATAGAGAAACAGGGAATACTGGATAGCTCCTAGTTTGGTTTTAGAACCCAACACGCACAGAAACTGCCCTGATTCTCGCAGCGGACAGCATTAGGCGGCTTGTGGATGCTGGCCAGGCCGCGACTCTGATCCTTTTGGTTCTGTTCTCTGCTTTTGACACCATCTCTCCCACCCTACTTATTGGGCGCTTACAGGCCTTGGGGATAGGAGGTGTGGCCTTATGACTGCTTGCATCTTTTTCGACTGATAGATCCCAGGTGGTGACCATAGAGGAATTTAGATCTGACCCCTTGCCTAGTGGGGTGCCTCAGGTATCTTCCCTGAGTCCGATGCACTTCTACTTATACATCTCTCCACTGGCAAGACCTATTTGTTCCTTTGGCTTACAGGCATTGTCATATGCTGACGTCACACAGATCATTATATCTGCCTGGAAGGATATTGATGCCACAGCAGCTAATTTTAAGAACTGCATGAAGGTGCTGGCCTCATGGATGAGTAAAAACTGCCTCAAGTTGAAAGCCGGAAAAACTGAGGTGCTGATATTTGGAAGTCATTCACCAATATGGAGTCAGAACTGGTGGCCTGATGGGTTAGGGACGTTATCCATACCTACTATTCCGCAAACAATCTAGGAGTTATAATGGACAATGATCTATCCTTTGATCGACAAGTCAACCATACGGTGGTGACCTGTTTTTGGATTATTAGAACACTGTGGAATATTTTTCCTTACATCTCTCTTCCAGCTCGGAAACAGGTGGCCCTTGCATTAATTTCGTCCAGAACTGACTATTGTAATGCTCTTTTCTTGGAAGCTAATAAGACCACTCTAGCAAAACTTCATCTAGTGCAAAATGCAGGGGTACTGTTGACATTAGATATTCCAAAATATATGTCAATCTCAAATGGATTGCGCGAACTTCACTGGCTTCCAATACAGAAGCATGTGACATTTAAGGCTATATGTAGTGTACATAAAGCACTGTATGGTGACTGTCAGGGACTCCACGTGCAGACTTCTCAGATCGAAAGCTCAGAACGTTGTTGCCTCCCTAAAGTTCATAGGAAGAGATGGGGAGGAAGGGTGTTCTCGTGGCAGCTGCTAAAATCTGTAACTCCCTCCCCTGTCTTCTTGCTTGGATTAAGCTGCATCTATATTTTAGGAAAGCCTTAAAAGCCTGGCTCTTCTCTTTGTAATGGTCCAGCTTTGGGACTGGGGTACTTAGCCTAGACTCAACTGCGTGTTACTTTGGAAAGCATGCAATTTTCTGGATCTGTTTTTTGTAAGGGGTTCGGATTATAGGACAGGTTATCTCAGGGTCAGCACTCAGCGCCTTGATGCCTTTGGGCATTGTTCCTGGACTATATATGGGACCGTCTTGTTGATTGGTTGATAAACATGTTGTGGTTCCCTGATGTTTCTGGGAACATTAGTTCATGTATATTTTTTTCTGGAAATTTAAAATGGCTGCTATATTGTGAAATGATGGACTAAAGCAAAGGCAGAAAGCATAATCCTCGCCTCGGTGCCCGGACATAGAATTAGCTGTGTGGGTCCCTTTGACTTCCTTTGCAAGGGTGAACCTGAATGACGACTGTTTTTAGATCTTGAGCATTGCAGTAGTTATTGTTTAGTGGGAATTAGTCTGAATTACAGAGACACTCATTAAGCTGATTCTTTTCTTACTGTAGCTCTATAAAAGGAAATCGCAAGCAATGAGCGCAATGTGCCTTACAACATAGATGCACATTCTACCAAGCTGATTCTACCACATGGAGTCCTACTGAAATTCATACTGCCTTTTGCTAAAGGATTTTTCTGTGAGGACTTCTGCACTTAACTGCACCTTTACAGTTAGATCACCATATGGGTTTATTTTGGTCAAACCCACTCCTTGAAGCTGTTAGTGCAAGTCTGTTTCTTGATTCTAACAAGTAGTTTGTGATGTGATCAAAGATAATAAGTTGAATCTTTATGTCCTTCTAAGCTGAACATTTTGGGTCTCCAAACCCTAGTGTAGAAACACTGGCTTGTACATTGATTGTTGGAGGAGGGTGTTTGGGACTTCTGGTGGGTGTAAAGGAGTTTTAAAAGCCCTGTTTCGTGGGTTGGTGTAATGTCTTGAGGCTATTGTTTTCCTACACTGCACAACACAGCATATTAATATGTCCAGATTTGTACTGTAGACATTTTCAGTCATATACAGATGAAGTTCTAAGTTTGGATCTGATAGATCCCTGCACTGTCAAAGTGTAGGCAAGCTACCTGTGGTTATTCAGGTCCTTGAGAATGGTGAACACCGCCACTGTCAACCCCACTTTGATAACTACAATATGCAAAAACTGAGATAGTCCGGTTCAGATTACGCATTGGATGCATCACTCTGGGATGTTATTGATAATTTGTTTCATATTCTCGAAGACAAGTTGGGATAGATATGATGGTCATAGTGGACAATGAACCCAGCCTCAGTACTTTGGATCATCCTCAGCAACACAAAAGGATGGTGCACGGAGTGCTGAAGAATGCAAACACTCACCCCCAGTCACAGATCTGGGTTTAATCCATCGTTCTTTTGCTCACCATGCCGACCCAGTTTGGACCCAGCCATATGCAAATCAATCTTGGCCCGGTTCCATTGGACCATCTTCTTCTGATGAGCTAGTTGAGAAGCGTTTCAGGTGTAATGACAACCTACCTTAATTGTTTTTTTCTTGTTTCTACATGAAGACAGTTAAGGGGTTAAAAGTGGGGTAGTGCTTATGAAGTAATATGTGCTTTCCAGTAAGGTCCTCGAGGAGTCACAAATATCTCCAGCATTAATATCGATCCTAAATCAGTCCTATGGTTAGGATACTTAGGTGATGGTGTGATTTGAGGCCACCTCAGGGAGTCATGGGCTCTCTTGGCATTCCTCAAAGATATTTAGATTTGGATGACCCAAAGCTTGCTTCAGCTTAAACAAGGCAAAACTGGGATCACCTTCTCAGTTGGAAAAATACCTTCTTGTGACTTCTTATCTGTGACTGTACGACCAAGAAGTGACTCTAAAAACCAAGACAATAACTTCTACATGACAATAATTTGTCAAGTAGAAGTTATTGCCTTGGTTTTGCCTTGGTATTCATGAATAGAAATCCATGAATGTGCTGATAGACTCTGCTGTACAAAATATTTTGTTTCAACTTGACCGCTTATGTAAAGTGATTAAACTGGTACCTCTCAACATGAAAGCCATACTCATAGGATCCAGAGTTAATTTTCTGATCAACTGTGGAGATGCCCTCTATTTTGGCTTTCCAGAATGTAAACTAAGTCAGCTTCAGAGAACTCTGCACATAGCCATTGAATTCGTGTGAGGACTCCACAAACAGACATATCTGAAGAGAGATGTGCCTTGCACTAGCTTCTGGTGGAGGCACTTAAACAGCATGACATACTTTGCATTATTTTCAGATGCAAATACCGTTTAGCTCGTCTGTACAGACAGAAAAAGATCAAGATCTATCAACAAATAAAGGGCTTCAGCTCATTCAATGGCAATCTGATACCACAGCCCATAAGTGTGAGGGGCCTACACACGTGCTCTCAGTGCTTGCGTCCTTAAATAAGTGCCCCATGAGATCGGAGGCTAACATCTCAAAGTCAAGAAGGGGCTTAATATCCATATATTTTAATTGGTTCACATTCTGCGTTCTTGCAGGACTCAATATTAGTTGCACATTGTGTGTTGGTTAAATGCCTTAGGTCTATCTATCTGTCTATCAAGCTATCTATGTAAAGACACCCTAGACAGGTTTGACATCCCTATAAGTTAGAATCTCTCTCCGGGTCACTCACTTGATCTGTCAGCATTTACGGTCCATTTTCCTTTTTGTCGTGGATCATTGGAGTGACTGTTACAAACAGCTGTGCGCACCTGAATTCCATGTAAATTGTAAATGTATTTACTTGAGATCATGGACTGAAATTGTATGTCTTTTAAGTATGTCATTTTTAATAAAACAACCAGGCCGAAGTACTATTGTTACTGGTAAGTACCTTTTTTTTCTTTCATTGAAATAATGTAACATTTCACCACTTACTCACGTATGACTGTATTTATCCCATTCCCCTAAACGCGTCTCTTTTTATTGCAGAGGTTCTTGTTTCTCTGTAAATATTTGCGTTTAACAGCAGGTATTTTCATTTCCCTCTTGCTCTGTCGCCATGTCAATACCGTTCTTCCTTAAAAAGTTTACCAAGCACTCCATCCAAACCGGCGTGGTCCTAATCAGTTAACCACACCAGATGGGTAACCGTGGACCATATGTATGTACACATTTCCCCATCGACACAAAATGGGTAAAAACCTTTACTACATCTGGCCCCATATTCCTAACACAGTGCCAGTCTTTGCCCCAGATAGAGTCTTCTCGGGAAAGCAGACTGGTTTATTGCCGTTTTGCATGTTTTATTCAACAGTTTTGAGCGAGTGGCTAGGAAATCGGCAAAGTGGCCTTCCGCCTTATGTGTACTTCAGCGAAGTGAAGCTGCAGACCTGGTGCCGCCTTGCAGACCACCTTGAGGAAGCCATGAAGGCCATCAGGAAACAGATGCGAGCGCACATCAGGGAACTGCAGACCACTGTCTCCGGCAGGATCGTTGGTGAGTGTTTACTTGGCATCTGCGAGGAGCACGGGACACTAAAGAAAGCCCCAGGCTTTCAAATATTCAAAACGTATTTATTGTGCCCTCTCAGCCTTGTTGCGACATTGCAATTTAGCATACGCCCCGAGTTGCTTTGCACATACACAAAATGTTGATGGTTCACCTCCATCCAATGTCTATGGATAATGTTCTTGTGGGAAAAGGTGATGTTTTCGGTCCTCTCATTTTTGGGCGTTTTGGTTCTCTATTATGACTATTACTGACTTCAACCTTGATTCCACATTTTTTATTTTCTTTGTACCAATTCCTTTATTTTCGTCCCAAAGTGAACTATGCCCAGATTAAGGTCCTCGTTACGAGTAACCGCGTGGCCGGATAGCTTCCATTATGTGCAGCGGTCAAAGGGGAATCGCAGAAATAAATGCCAGTAGCAGGATTGTTCTTTAAGAGCGAAGCTTTATTCAGCTGAATAACACCCTCCTCGAGAAGTAACTGCAGCAATGTTTAACAAAAAAAACACTCTAGGCACAGATAGATATACCTTCCCTCAGTAATAAAAACGTACCCAGCAGCTTGGTTCACAAGCACAGACGACAGTTTTACTTTCATTAAACGCGTAAGAAATCCTTTATGGTGCAACAAGTAACATTAGTAAAACAGTATGTTTTTTCCTCTGCAGATACATCCTTGAGTAACATTTGCGAAGGCTGAGAAGAAAACCTATCTCACCCGCTTGTCTCCCCGTCCGCCCATGGCTGTGCTCTGCGAAATACGTTCGTAGTCATTAAAGCCTGCGCCCACCTTCGTGCAGTCGCAATGCATTCATACCATGTAGACAAGATGGAGTTAGCAGGGTATTATTAAAGTTGGCCTGGGCTCTCACACAGTAACACCTGATACCACTCAAATCCAAATAGTAAGTTTTGCAGTTTTTATCGCAGCTGGTGCATACTGGGTGTGAAAAAAAATAGCATCACTGGTTACATTTCAGCAGGTTAGACTGACTGACATTTATCGGGGGAGGGGATGCATGGTTAATACTGGGACATGGGGTTTTGGTGTGACACGCACCAGAATACGAATCTTTGAGGCAACACTCGTAAGAGGCCATAATTATCACACACATTAAACTCGGTATACCTCAGTGTCAGTTTTTATCATGTGTGATAATATATCACCATAAAACCAGACTGCTCATAATGAGGACCTGAGTGCTTTTGAGATCCTGCGAGGGAGACCTCTGTGCCCTTCTTCCCATTAGTACTGTAAAGGCAAAAATAATAGTTATGGAAACCTGCGAATAGTGATGGGGACACAAAAGGGGGTGGGTTTTGACAGACAGAGGGCTCGTGGGGTAAGATCACGAATCAGTGACAGCCTGTCTATACATTATTATCATTATTTCATGACCATCATTATTTCATCATCATTATTTCATCATTGTTATTTCATTATCATCATTTCATCATCATCCTCATTTCATCATCATAATTTCATCGTCATCATCATTATTTCATCATTGTTATTTCATCATTGTTATTTCTTCATCATCAATATTTCATCATCGTTATTTCATCATCACCATCCTCCTCCACTTCTGTCACAAATAAACTGTTAAAGGCGTGGGAATCGTTGATTTGTCCCTAAAAAATGTTCCCATAGGGCTATAAGGTCATAGTTCAGAGAAGAGCCATTTGGACCATCGCTCCCCTCTTCTAAAGCAGGCAAGTGTTTTACCGCCCAGTAGACTCGAACAACACACTTTGCTGGCTTGACCCTGCTTTGAGAGAGTCTGATTCATTCATCGCCTAGAACAAGAAATGCCGGTCTTTGCTATTGTTGTCTGTATCAAAGGCTTCCGTTAGAGGTGATAGCAACGTTAATTGGCAATGTGGGCAGAGAGAGGGAGTTGGAAAGGAATAGATAGAGTGGAGTAAAAGTTAACTTGGGGGGACATGTAAATGCTGTAATTTGAATAGCTCACAGATCAAAGAGTGGGGTAAAACTGGAAAAGCAGTCCTACCATATCTCTACCACACTTGTGTCCTAGCAGAAGGTTTGGAAGTTGAGTAAGTCTCCTTTTTACCACACAGTTTCTTTTTTTCCCTAAGCTGTCATATTACTACTAATACTAAAAGTGGAATTTTTGGGGGGAGGTAATTCTAAAAGGGCGGGAGAATGCCTCCTGACTATTGAGACTGCAAAGGCCTCAGGGATGCAAAAGAAAGTATTGGACACTCGCAGGAGGGGTGAGGATAGAAAGGTAACCTAGGGCAGGTCATTTCAGTTTTGCTCAATCAGGGTAGCTGCCAGCCAAGTGCTTTGTGTCTCATTTTTACATGTGTGGGGTTCCTGTCTAGCTAGAGTCTGAGCTGTGACCCAATTAGGATTTCCTATCTTTTTGATCCAACTAGGATTGCACACCTTTTGGAACTTGAGAGCAGTTTGGAATACAAAGGTACAAAACCCTGATAAAAAATCTTGCCTCCTTCAGGCTAGCAGAGTATGTTAAGTCACGGTGTTTAATGATAGTTTCTGTTCACGTTGCCAACCTTCATCCCTCATTTTTCTTCCACCACTTAACTCACTCAGGTTTCTTTGTAAGACAGTAGGCACTGTCCTTGCCTTAAAAGCTATATGACTCCTGCTCTTAACACCAACTTCCTTTCCTGCTGCAACACTTATTTTTCCCGTTTGACATTGTTGTACTTATTTGACAGTATTCCTACTTTGGATTACTGAGCCTTTTGCGATAAGCCCTCTTGCACACAGCACCCAGCTGCCACTCTGTGTAGGATTGCGTGATGTAGCTGCTTTTATGTTTTAGTCCCCCTGTGCAGCGCCCTCTCCATACTTGATAACCTATGACTAAGTTGCTTAACTGAGCCCCTGTGGTTCTTTGCTTTGGAAGAGGCCCCACACGGTGTATATAGATATTGATTGCTTAAAAAGTGCCTCTAGTGGTCAAGCAAATGTACACTGTGCTTGCCCCACCTGTCACACGTCGTTCTCCCACCACATTATTGAGCTGTGCAACCTTAGACAAGAGAAGAGCACATTTCTGGTCACTCACACACAACACCTAAATACTTCCCATCTAGGCTTACAAAAATAAACAGCACTCTCCCAATCACACACTCTGTGTGGTGCAGCTCACTATCCGTGTGGGCAAGTACAACAGTAAAACTGTGCTAGGTTACCTAGTTGGTCAAAGCTGCAATTTAAGATACATGCTCATGTCCATCCACAATTTTCATGACACTATTAATACTATTAATACAGTTATGACAGCTGTGGTGCTTAATGTAGTGCCCGAGGGGTCTGAATACAATCTCTGGCCATTTGCTCCATTAATCAGACAGTACCTGAACTGGTTAATGTGCTTAATGCAGGTCATAGCATGTAACATGAAGGTTACAGATACATTTTTTAATGCTTTTGTTACAGAGATACTTGTGTTAACTGCAGGTCACAAGTTTTAATTATGGTAAAATATCTCAGTGAGTTATGTGTTTCTCATCAACAGCTTTATGTATCCCAATTGTTCATTATTATAAGATTGATAAAGTGGATACTGTAGGAAAGGGGATTATTGGTGAGGGCAGGTAGGTACCTACACTTAGCAATAGGCCACAAACCCTTACTAGGTCCAGTCAAGGCCTCAATACATGAATCCTTGCCCAGCCCTTGGTAGCTTGGCCCACAAGCAGTTAGGCTTAACTTAGAAGACAGGTATGTAAAGCATTTAATATCAACAAAACAGCAAATAAGTAAAACACACAATACAAATCCAACACCAATTTATTAAACTAGACAATATTTTTATCTTTAAAATGACACCAAAATAACAAAAATCCAATGTAGAGAACTGAATATATGAATTTTTAAAGATTAAATGTAAAAAAAGCTTTCTAGCGCCTAAAAAACAGAAATGCCAACCAGGGACATACTGTTGCACTCGACTGGGAGAAAGTCAAAGTTTGAGGCCGACCACGATGGAGCCCTGCTCACCTACACTGCGCGAGAGGCCTCGGTCAAAATTTTACCTTCAGACATAGTCATTTTTCTTGAGCTTTTTCTCTCGTTGTCGGGCAGTGCTCCTCATCGGGCAGTGCTCCTCATCAAGCCGGGCTGTGATGATGACAGCGGCTTGCTTCAGTGTGGGGTCCCGGTCAACTCCTGTAAGTCTTGTCAATGGGTAAAAGTTCCGGAGCTGCAGCGGGACGAACCTGAAATTCAGTCTGGGTTGAGGTTCGACGCCGCAGGCTTGACTTTCGTCAACGGGTCGCTCACCTTAGGGAGCTTTTTTCCAAAGTTGCTCCAAACTTCTCTAAACTTCTGGATCTTCTTCCAGAAGTATGTTTTGGGTCCTCAAAGTGTCCACAAACATGCTCCAAGGTTCCAGAAGCTCTGAGTTGCTCCTTGGAAGTTGGGTCTCCAGTTGCCAGAATGCACCTGGTCAGAATCCTAAAATGGCCACTGGACACAGGTCAGCTGGGCTATTCTTGCAGGACTTGATGCAGGGGACTCTGGTCAGCTCCTTTGTACCTGTAGCTTACAGTGAGTCCACACCTGGAGTTGCAGAAGCAAGGCAAGGTCCTTTTCTTATTGAAGCTCGAAGTGTGCAGCTGTTGCAGTCCAGGTGTGGGCCAGGGGTCCAGAATGGCAGTCCTTCTTCTTCCAGTATCTTCTTCCAGCAGAGATCTGAATTGTACGGCAGCTCTGCCATATTTATCCTTGCTCCTAGGGGTGGAAAGCAGGAGGTGCTATTGTCCAATGGGGTGCAGGCCAACACTCTCTGGGGTGACCACCTCCCGTGAAGTGTGTCAAAAATCAATCCCAGAAAGCAACATTCTTTAAAAATCAAACATGGAGGCAATCTCCCCTTGAAGGTTACACCTGGCTGTGCCCACCCACTGGTGTGGTCAAGTTTCCCTACCACACCTCCTCCAGTTCTCTCCTAATCTAATCAGTTGTCTCCTAGCTGTCAGGGGGTGCTTGATATGGGGGAGGTCCAGTTTCTGTCCCAAGTGGCTTTCCTTCCTTTGAAGACCAGTTTGGCTACTCTTTCCTAATCCTGCTCTGCCATCTGCTGTAGCAGTTCTCTGCCCCACAGATGCTTCCTTTGTGTCAGCCCAGGCCACTTCCCACCTCATTAAGGCAGCCTGGCTCAGGCTGCCAGAGGCTGACCAATCAGGAAAGGGCACCACAGGGTTGAATTTAGTAACTTTCAGAAATAGTTCTACAACTATTTCCCTGTGCTAGTTATATTAAATTCAACATTGGCAAGTTGTTGGCTTTATTATAACATTTAATTTGATACCAAACGTGCTATATTTAGCCCATCTCTATTGAAAATAAGACTTTATTATTTTAAAACAAAGTCTCCAATGTTAGCCTATTGGGTCCATTGGCTACAATGGGGGAAACACATTTGTCTGTTTTCCCCTCAGCAGGGCTTATAAAACATTTTTATAAAGACCCTGCTTATATTTACACTGCACCCACCCTGGGGGCACTTAAGGCAGACCCAGGAGTGACATATATATGAAAATAAGGTAGTTTAGGACTTATTTCCAAAGTTGAACTTGAGGTTAATTTTAACTTAAAAGCAGCCAGCGATGCAGGCCTGCCTTTAAAAGGACACTGGACACCACAGTAGTGTACCTATGGGTGTGCTATCTATACTGCGGTCCCTAAACCTACATGCCTTACCATATACTAGGTATAGGTAGGTTGTCATAGCCAATTATAATTAGATCTCATTTGCACATACCATTTTATTCAGAGCACTGGCCTGGGACTGGTTTGCAGTGCCCAGGGCAAAGTCACAGTCAGTAACCACCACTATCAGTCCAAAAGATTGGGGTTGATCAGGACAAAAAGGATAACTTTCCCACAGATACCAGTTGGTAGTAATAAACATTTAAGTGCTAAAAAAATTACTTGCACTACGAACTGTATAATGATTATTAGTGTCGCTACACAAATAGTAAGATATAACTGATGTTAAATTTAAACCTCATTATTAACATTATCTCCTTGCTCTACATTCACTAATATGCTTTGTGTCTCCCTTTCTTTCTCTCCTTATTCATTTTCTCTATTAATGATACAAGTACACTTCTTTGACTTTGATTAATATACCATATGCTCATCTGTCAGATGTCGAACATAACCGAGACATTGTGTTAACTCTTGCTATATTACACTTCTATATATTCTATGTCTATATTATGATCTGGTCAAACTTGATGCGTATGAACTTGTTTATCGTACATACACCTGCATATTTTACAGAGACAAAGATCCTGAGAAAGTTAAAAACTCTTTAAATATCCATTCTTGCTTGGAAATGTCTGAAGTGATTCTGCAGGTTATAACACTGCTTTTGCTTATGGTTGTGACAGCCATATATGAAATTCCAGCCATAATCTCTTAACTGCTCCCTGCCAGGACATCTCTTGGACCAAAGAAATTCTATTACCTATCAATCGTGATGCAGCCAACTGTGCTTGTAATGAAAATGAGTGCCTACTTCAGCTATCCACAGCCAAGCACGCTCAGTGTGCAAGGTGCTGCTGCAAGTGTCCCTGTGTCAGTGCTGGGACATAGTAGTAATGTTTTGCTAATGCCAGCTTGGACCTCAGGTCTGGCTCAACCAGAATCCAGCTGATTTTTGCTTTTTTCCAGCACTGTCTCCCATTTAAACACCATCTCACCCCACACTTATCTCATTCTCTCCTTCGCTGTGCCTCATTTTCACTGTACTGAAGAGGTTAGTGCAACAATACCAAAACAGGCAAGAGGGTTTATTGTTTCTACATTTCCCCCTTTTATGTGATTGATAAGGGTATTGAGCACGTCACTGGAAGTTAATATCAAGATTATGAATTGAAACAGAACCAAATTCCATACCCCCTGACAGAGCAACATGCACTTTATCCTAACCCTGCATACCAGCTTGGTAGTTCTCTCTATTCAGTGTCTAGTTAATATTTGTTCTCTTTATAAACATGATAAAATAAATTATTTAGGGTTCCGCTACAGGTTTCAACAGTATGATTCTTCTCTGGTTGTGGCCGATTATTTCACTTTTCACTTCACAGAATGAGATGAATTGTGTTTTTTTTTTTTGGGGGGCATAAAATGCTTAATGAACCATGTCTTTCAAGAGACCTTCAAGATTGCATTGACAGTGTATTGCCTTCTTGTATTGGTTCTGGACCCAAACTTTAACAGGCTTGTTATAACATTATTCAAAATATATATTAAAGGGGTATGAATTGTCTATTGAAAGTATGTAATTTGTTAATTTTCATGTAAGATTCAACACCATGTTTTTGTCCACAGGACAATTTATGTATGACTCCATGAGCATGGCCCAAGTACAGACCAATCGAGTAACAGCTCAAGCTCTAACTGACGGGTTGGTGGAGCTATCAAGACAGAAAACTGTGAGTACTAAAACTCTGGCTGCATTAGACCAAAGGCAAAGAAGCGTTTGGAAGCTTCCTGTGTTATTAAATCTGTTTATTCTGTGCATTACATTAATGTGGATCTTGGCCCTAGTAGAAAATACAAAACAGTACAGTTGGACCCTGGTGAATCTGGCACATTACATACTTGGAACCATTGGCACAGTCGCACAGTAGGGACCCAGAACTACCGGACACTGAAGTTCTGCAACCTTTTGACTGCGGGGAGTTTGATATCTGCTGGATATTAGGAACTCACTCACCATTTGTCATCTATGAGGTCACTAATGTTGGGCACTATCCATTCTGTAACTTTTCATATCTCTGACCTGCACAGTGTTGGACAACAGAAAACCAAGCAATATCGGCCTCTAAGGTATTGAGTTGATTTGTAATTGAAATTGCGATTGTATTTATATATCGCTAACTACCCCTGATGAGGCATTGAAGCGCTTTTCGCCGAGTAGCACGCTACCCCGGAACCCAAGAGGAATTAGTAGTGGAGTAGTATATGGAAATATGAGTACAGTATTAGTATTAATTAATTTAAGCAGAAGATATGTGAGTTTGTTAGCTTGATTGACTAGGGCAGTGGTTCCCAAACTTTTTCGATCCCCGGCTCCTTTGACCTATTGGCCGTGTTGGCCACGGCTCCCCATTATGTTACTTTTTTTTTGGCGGGTGGGGGAACGTAATCCCAGCCTTGGGAGTACTACAATTTTTAGCCTGGAAAATAATTGGGATGAAACTGATGAGGGCATAAGAGAGCTTTAGAAGAGCACCAGATGACACTACACAGGGTCAGGCTTTATTTTTAAATAGGCACTGATGAGATTAAGTAATTTGCACAGAATCAAAGGATGGTAGCTGACGCCAGGACTCCAGCCTGGTTCCCAAGTTCTAAAGTCAACAGCTCTAACTGCTAGGCCACATCTCCTCCTTTGACAAAACTGGTGAAAGGATGTAACCCATCTGGCGGCTGCTTCTGACATCTCCTTCCTGTGTTAGAATGGGTCAGTTATTATTTTTCCGTTTTTCTTGGATAGTCTCTTTTCTTCTCAGACACCTTCATACATTATGTCTTTCTGGTATCTGTCTTGCTTTGTCAGTGCCAGGGAAATGAACTCTGGTTTCATTATTCCCACATTCAGATTTGTCACAGAGGCTGGGCGCTCTGGAGTCTCATGTCTGTCTCTATTTACCTGTACCTACACTATTTACAGTTTGTCTTCTTTATTCTCTCGTTCTGGTTGCTGAAAATCATTTATTGGAAACTATTTTTGTTCTTTTGTCATAGGGATATTATTAATGGTACTTTGGCGCCCTCCGCTGGTCACAATAATTAATGCAGGGTGTTTTGTTTCCAATACCACAATGAAAAGCTACCAATTCAAAGCACCTCCGAGTGGTTTCCAGACTGTGTGCGGCGCCCCTGGCTAGTTTTGACGGCGTACCAGGGAGCCGCGGCGCACAGATTGGGAACCACTGGACTAGGGTAATGGAGTTATGGAGGAGGGAAGAATCCAGGACTGTTAATTGGGACTTTATAGTAATAGGAGGAGGCTTCGGATGAGTAAAGGAGAGATGGAGGAGAGAAGAGTCTGTGGAAAGGGGTTAGGGAGATCAAAGTAGTAGAAGGGGTTTTGAATGAGCCAAAGGTGAGATAAATAAGGTAGAATTTAGTAGGGTTGCTTGGGAGATCATAGTAATAAACTGAGGTTTGGGGTGAGCTAGATGCGGTAGAGGAGGGA
This sequence comes from Pleurodeles waltl, assembly GCF_031143425.1. NCBI lineage: Eukaryota > Metazoa > Chordata > Amphibia > Caudata > Salamandridae > Pleurodeles > Pleurodeles waltl. The sequence continues at coordinate 514,777,739 of NC_090444.1, read as the reverse complement.
AGAGCTTAGACAGGGTTATTTTGGGGATCAAAGTAGAATGGGTTTGGGATGAGTCAGAGTGGGTATGGAGGAGAGATTGATAGAGACATAGAGTGATGGAGGGGACAGGCTAAAGCTTACAAGCGAGTCAATTTTATTAATTTATTATTTATTTATTTAATTTATTTCCTTAAACATATTTATTTTATTTTATTTGTATTTCTTTTTTCTCTAGTACAGTAGGACTAGAGTAATAAATAAATAGATATGCAAATACATATTAAGGGAATCTATGTGTAAGGATTTTAATAATAGGCAAAATAATATGAGAAGTAAAGTTGTATTATATAAACACAGACTTTCAAGATTTGTAATATTTGATGTTAATAAGCGTACTTTTCTAACATTCATTTATCTTTCCTCAATTTTTCAATAGCGAAGTGCTTGCTGTTAAATAACTAAGATAGCAGTTGCTCATTGTGATATAAAAAAGAAAGCAGGGATTCCTAAGTATCTAATATGACAACTTATTTGATCAGGTCCAGCTACTTTTAATACTTATTTGTCCCTTCTGGCAGTTAACACTGAACAGGTGTTCTGTTCACTTGGAAAGTTGCTCTGTGTTCACAGACAGAAGTCAGAAGTCAGTTTTTCCTAGAACTAATTTTCCTTCTGACTGCAGAGTTCCAGGACTTTGTAAAGTGAACTGTGTGACCTGCTGCTTAGAATGTATAATAAAAGGATATAGGGTGTCAGTTTTTTCCTAAAACACAACATTTAAATGACTAAGTCAACTGTGCAAAAATTTCAATATATATTTCAGTAGTTGTGAATGCCCTTTTTTAAATTTCTGTGTGATGGAAACATATTTTAATAGGATGAAAACAAATCAGAATACTTTTCTTGTTGATGTGCAAAGGATATGTTTTCTGAAATCCAATTTCCACAGATTGTTATTACATTATATAGTTTTATCAGTAAAGCTGCAAGTTAGTGGAGAGAGTTTTGGACATTTCTTGGAAAGTTACTGTGTGGGTGACAATGTTACCACATCATGGTTTAGTAATATAGTTATTAAAATTGAGTGTTTAAACAAAGGAGAAACACTCCTGCCCTGATGACAATGTTGTTAATAAACTAAAAGAAGTCCTAGGTTATGTGGGCTAGACCTCATGTGTATGTGGGCTAGATTCCTGTGATGCATGCAGCAAACTTTAGTCTACTTAATCAAACAAAAGAGTTTTTTTGTACTGAAGAAATGCTGAGCTCACATATTATAAGGTGCAATCATATGTGAGAATTAAGAAAAAAGTGACTCTGTAAACTATTTGCCTGGGATCACACAATTTGAGAACCGTTTCTGGGTCAAGTACATTACAGTTAGGCCAAGTAGATTTTTTAAGCTACTTGACCTGCAGGTCTAGTAAAAGTTTTATGATTTTTCGAGCCCTGCACATATATACACATACAGACATGCACACACACACACATACACACGTATATACATTTAACCATGAGTAAATATACATGTGTTAAACAGGCTTAAAGAGTATGTGTATACTTTATTATTATGAAATAGCAACTATACATATTTTTTAAAGAACTATACATATCTAAAATATACACATAATCAGATTATAAATATATATCAACACAGGCATTTGCAGTCCATTGTTGTTTGGGTGTGGTGGTTATGAAGGAAAGAGCCAACTCTTGAGTAGTCTTCTGAAGACAAGATAGTTATCCGTGGATCTTATACTTAGGGGTAATGAATTCCATAGTTTGGCTACTAGAACAAAGAAGGATGTACCACCTATTGTCTTTTTCTTGTATGGTTGTGTTTTAAGGCGGGATGCCAGTCACGAGTGGAGGTTTCTTTGTTTAATGTATTTGGTGATTTTGTTTCTGATGAAAAGCAGTTCTCTTCAATGTATAGCTTTGTGGGTGATACAAAGCAGCTAGAAGGTGGATCTTCTGGGAAACGGTAACCAGTGTAGTGCTCTCAAGACTGGGGAGATGTGGGCTTTTGGCTTTACATGTAAATAGTAGCCTGGCAGCCGAGTTCTGAATATGTTGTAGGTTTTTTCATAACAGATAGAGATGATCCGTGGTAGAGGGCATTGGCATAATCCAGTTTAGATAGTTGCCTTCACCTTGTGTGGAAATCCGAGGTGGGGGAAGATATGTTGCAGAGTCTTCAAGGTGATGAAGGTTGATTGTGCTAATTTGTGTACTTGGGCATTCATTATTAACTTGGAGTCCATGGTAATTCCAAGGCTTTAACTTCTTAGATACTTGAGGAGGTGGTCCCAGATCGTCAGGCCAGGCGCACAGTGGGTCATAATTTTTCCAGTTGCCACACAGGCTTGACAATTGGGGCTGGACTGTTCCCATGGGGAACAGGGTCAAGACTGATTTGCATATGGTTAGATCCAAACTGGAATGGCATTGCAAGCAAAAAACCAGATGGATTAAACCAATATCTGTGACTGGGGTGAATGTTTGATTTGTTCTGCATTCCGTCCATCATCTGTTGTTTTTGCATTTGTCATCCCAAAGAGGAAAGGGTATGCCCAGATGTGGGTCCCGTGTTTGCTATGCCACCAGATTCAAGCTAGCCTGGCTGATGAAGGGTGATACCCTGAAACCGGTCCCAGGATGCTTGTTTCTGGTCCAGGGAGAGCCTGGCCTGGCAGATTGGGCTGGACTGTTTCCATGGGGAACAGTGTCAAGACTGATTTGTCTATGGCTGGATCCAAACTGGAATGGCATGGCAAGCAAAAAACCTGATGGATTAAACCCAGATCTGTGACTGGGGTGAATGTTTGATTTGTTCTGCATTCCGTCCCTCATCTGTTCGGGCCTACACTGCCAGGTAGGGGCCTGGAGGGTGCACACATCACCCATGTGGAGTGGTCCACTCTGCTACCACTGTAGCTGCCTTACCCCTTGTCCATGGCCTAGTGCATCATAAGGTGCCCTCCCTCTGCACTGCCACAGGTCCTTGTTGCACCCTATTACAAGCCATAACTACCCCTTTACTGTGGCTTTGTTGCATCCTGCTACAGGACTACATGTGATTTGCACCCGAACTGGATGAGACCCTCTGGTCCACAGGAGAGGTTTTGGTTCTGCCTGAATAAATTACAGAATTGGAGACATTGAGGGTGGGGGCTGTGGTATGGTCACACCATGACCCTATTGAAACTCTTCTATTTACGTCTTTGTATTTGTCACGACCCTTCCCCCCAGACACACCCAACAGTGCCACCGACAACACTTCAATTCTTCCTTCATGGGTTTCCTCTCTCTGAAGAAGCCCCCTTGCGGGCCAGCCTTTGTTCCAACAAACAAGGCTTCCTGGATGCCTCGTAGGTAGCGCATTAGCGACAACTACCTCACACTAAACAGCAGCTTACAGTGTGTTTTACTGTGCTGACCTCTCCTGTACTTCTGTTGCCTGCCTCCTACAGCGGGGAGACTGCAGGGACCGCTGACTTCAGTGTCCATATGGGGTCATGGCAAATTGGTGTTGTGGCCTCAGCTGCCTTTATTGCTCCATGGAACATTCCTGGCATCCTCGGTACTCAAGTCGGCGACTTCCAACTTCACCCAGAGCACATCGTCCTGGCACTCTCATTGAGCCTATTCAGGCTGCCATTGCCTGCACTAGAATTTGACCCCCCCCCCTTCCTGCTGCACTGTAAAGACTCCTCAATCAGACCCCACTTTTGCAATTCCTGACATCCTCCAACAAGACTCGTCTGCTGTATCCCTGCAACCCCCACAGGACCTATTGGATCAAATTCTGGCTGTCATTGAAAAAAAACTCTCACAAATCAATGGAGATGGCCGTGGGGTCCTTAATCACAGAACTAACCCTTCTCAGGGATGAACATCGTAAACTCAAAGATTGAGTTGCTGATGGGGAACAGGCTCCAGCTTTACTCTAACCTCAAACTCCTTTCAGTGCCATTAGCGACCTCCAGGATCAGGTCCGCACGCTCCCGCAGGAGCAAAGTCCGCATAATTGGCCTGCCAGAGGGGGTGGAGGGGAAAGACCCTCTACAGTTCCTGGACACTTGGTTCCGTTCCTTTATCCTTACCTCGGACCTTACTGCCGCCTTCTTACTGGAGCGGGATGATCATGTTTCGGTACAGCATGCCTCCCAAAGCCCCCCGGGGGCCCTACCTCGGCCCATGCTGGCAAAGCTCCTCCACTACCAGGACCTTGATGCCCTCCTATGTGCGGCCTGTCTCAAAGGCCTCCTCTTATTAGAGGATAAACATGTGATATTCTCAGATTACTCGATTGCGGTACACTGCTAGTGTACCACGTTTCTCAAAGCCAGGAGGTATCTAGCAGTAGTACTAGCGTTCAGTACTCCCTGCTATACCCTGCTAGACTCAAAATCATACATCAGGGTGAGACGCATTTCTTTACTGACCCCAAAGAGACATGGGAATGGTTGGACAGACACTTTGACACTTTCCTGCCATGTCCCAATGCCAGCACCTCTAAACCAGCCAGACGAAAATGAAAGTGGGGTGGCCACTCGCAGGGAGACCCTCCTCCTCATATGCCAAAATCTCACTTGCTTACAACCCCAGATTTGGAGCAAATAAATGAGAACCAGTGACAAGCTTTAGTGGCTGCCGCACATTTAATATTGGCCCCCAATTTCCTTCACAGATGGGGACTCGTCACAGGTCTCCACTCAACCCTCCCCTTCTGTCCCGTTGGTGACACCTCAGACTGATGAAACAATAATCTAACATTTCTGTCTCTGTTTGTTGAATGAATGTTATTACCTATGTGGCCTTGTTGCGTCATAGTTACTACCATGCTCCATCAATTTCACAGCGCTTCCTACCACTTGCGTGGTGTTATGGTGCAGTTTCACTTTCCATATCCGCCCACAGCTGCACTACTGGGCTCTACTGGGCTCATCTGCACTACTGGGCTCCGCTGAATTAACTTAATGTTTTTAGGGTGGCCTGTTACACCTGCTCATATTCCACACCATGTCCGCCCCACTCTGCATACGGTTTGTTTCCACCAGTTCCCAGTTTATTAATAGTTACCCATCCCTCCCTTATCCTACATTGTTCCCGACTAAGCAACACGGAGGCACATGGAAACACTCGTGCGACATCACCCATAAAGGAACGTGGCCAAGGGGGTACATCGAAGCATGTCACAACCCAATGCTGCCTCCCTACCATCATGTCTTACCATTCCTATAATGGCACCTGAAATGTCCACTAGATTCCTCACCCTTTAATGTCAAAGGTATGCATACTGCCCTGACCCCAAAAACGATGGCAAGGTTCCATTTATACCACCACGTAATCTGCATTCGTCAGGGGAACATTAATGAGTCCATCCTGGGACTCCCTTTCAGGTGCTCAACACTATAATTAATGGGGGTGGGTGCTATGTCTTTCTAGAGGGCCACCTTAACGGCCTCTCAGTTTTATTCTGGAGCATATATGCACCCACCACTGACCAGGACACTTTCTGGATGACGCTCTATGGTATTCTATCCCAAAAGACCCATCTCCCATGGAGGAATTATAGCTGTGTCCTCGATATCCAACTAGACCAATCCCACGCATCCCTTCCGCGCTCCCCTTCTTCCCTCCAGACAAGCAGGTTTGGATATGGTATTGGGCGCTAATAGATGCCTGGAGAGTCCTTCACTCTACAACTCGGGTTGATCCCTTCTGCTCCCCGCCTCATGAATTTTACATTTGACTAGATCACATACTATGCTCCCATGCACTTGCTCCCTCCTTACAAACTGCAGGCAATCTAGGTCAAGTTGTTTCCTATCACAACGCCCACATTGTTGATTTACATTGGGGAGCCCCTCACCCCAACCCCTACTTGCCATTTGCCTTGTGAATGTTTGGAGGATCCAGCCTTCCAGAACTCCCAGACCTCCCACATTCTTAATTTCTTTACTGAACACGACTGTACCACCTCTAATAAACTCCTTGAGTGGGACGAATTCAAGGTTGCCACCCATGGTATTTGCCTGCAGGGGATTGTTGGGTTCCTTTGTACGCTGGACTGGGAGATCAGGGAGGCTGAGCAGCACCTGCCCCTATTGGAGCAACAAGTTTAGCAGGACTCTTCCCACCTTCCTGCATTGGAGGACGGTAACCACCAGCATGGTTCTCTCTTTTAGTGCTTACGCTGCTTCAACTTTACTGCCTATGCAGCCTAAACTCATATGGAGGGCAATAAATGGGGAGACCTCCTGCTTGGCTGATTTGCCACGAGCAAAGGGAGATGCCCATCCTTATGTGATCTCTATCCTTTCTTGGTGTGTCTGGTGCTGGACCTGGGGAAGGCCTTCGACTCCCTGGATTGGTCTTATCTCTTATGTGTCCTTAGGCAAATGGGCATAGGCCCTTGACTATTTACCTACATACAACTCTTGCATGTAAAACAGCTCTCGCGGGTACTAGTGGGCCACCTCATATTGGAGGTGTTCTCAATAGAATGCAGTGCACAGCATGAGTTTCCCTTTTCGCCATTACTTTTTGGATTGGCCATGGAACCTTTGGCAATCCTGCTGTGCATAGATGGCGAACATTGGGTATTCCCCTTATGGACAGGACGCATACTGTGTCACTCGATGCAGATGACCTCCTCCTGTTCCTCCGGGATGCTCGGGCGTATACTACTCCAATCCACACCACACTACAGTTGTTCGCCAAGGGGTCCAGATTCCGGGTCAACTGAGGCAAATCCTCCATCTACCCACTACATGATGCCCTGCCCAATGTGAAATCGTAGTAGGTGGCGCCCCCCTTGCTTGGCAAGATACGCCCGGTGTTGGCCTCGCTCAAATCCCTAGGATCCTTTTGGATAAAACTACCATTAGCCACCACAGGATGGATTGCATTATCAAAGATGGTTATCCTGCATCGCTTTCTGTATTATTTTACTAATCTCCCTGTGATTCCATCCTAGGCTTTTAAAAATATTTTTTTTAGAGATCTTGATTCCTTGCTAATTGAATTAATTTGGGGAAGGCGGTGCTGCAGTATTGCCCTACGGAAGCTGCAGTTACCTCCTGATGAGGATGGGGTAGGTACTCCCTCTTTTGAACTGTATTTCCTGGCAGCTCAGCTACAGTGGGTATTCAGGTGGATAGCTGGTCAAAACCTCAGTGAAAGCTGTCCTCATTCCCCCTGACTCACTCTCACCATTATCAGGTGCCTCCTCCTCCTGGGACTGCTACCATGCTACCCAGCCTCATATTTCTACTGTGATATTACGTATCTGGCAGAATTGTTCACTCAACACGGCTGGTGATCTGTTTTCAGATTGTCATCTTCTTCCTTTTCCTCAGCTTCAGGTGGATTTTTAACTCCCCAGTGCCAATTCCTCACTTGTTGCCAACTTCACAATACTAGTGAGAGGCTGTGGAGAACTAGGGATGAGGAACCCCCCTCACTCCTACTATGTTACTGTGTTACAAACCATGCTTACCTTGAGTGATGGTCGATGCTTGATCACTTGACTCTATAATATATTTAACCCCGGCACAACAAAAATACAAAAGAAAGCACATTGGTGGAAATGGATAGTAAGATGACCATTCAAGACAATATCCCCAATGGTGACCATCAAAACGGACGCATCCCACAAGGTTTGGGGAGCAGACACAGACAACCTGAAGGTCCGGGGACAATGGAACAACACAGGTGTGGAAACACATGAACTACCTGGAAATGAAAACTGTCTCCCTAGCCCTCAAGGCATTCTAAACACACATTACAGGACAAACTGTACTAATACAGAGACAACACAACAACAGTGTTCTACCTCAGCAAACAAGGTGTAACAAAGTCATTCACCCTGAGTAAACTAGCCCAGGAGATATGGCAATGGGCATTACCACATAAGATCACACTGCAAACAGTCTACCTATCAGGAACAGAAAACACAAAGGTGGACAAACTAGGCAGACAAGAAAGCAGCTCTCATTAATGGGTACTAAAGCAACAGACGGGGGAGAAAATATTCAATGCATGGGGAAAACCAGAAATAAATTTCTTCTCAACAGCAAAGAATGCAAAGTGCCAATGCTTCGCCTCCAGGTTTCAACACCAATCAGAAGGGAATGCCCTATAAATAGACTGGTCAGGGAGATTTGCCTGCATTGTATTTCCAATACCCTAACACCGGAGGTGCTGGAAAAGGCCAGGAAACCAGAGATACATTTCATCCTCATTGAACCACAATGGACCAGACAAACTTGGTACTGGGACCTACTAGAGATATCCAGGGGACAAAGGATGACAATAAAAGTAGAATGTGATCTGCTAACACTACAGTAGGGGAGGATGTGCCGTCTGGAGCCAGCAACACTCAGCATAGCAGCCTGGCTCCTGAATACTTAGAATTTAGACATCCCAAACTTCTGCCTAGAACAATGGAAATCCTTAAGGAAGCAGGAAGGGCTATTATGCGAAAATGCTACGCAGAAAAATGGGGAAAATACATCAACTGGTGCTCTAAGAGCAATATTATGAGACAAGTACAAAAAAAGGAATGGTGCTAACATACCTCACTCATCTGTTAGGTACTTGGCTAACCTATTTATCTCTAAAGGTACATCTGGCAGCTATAGTAGTCTACACCAGGGTCACTTCAGGTAACAGCTTGTTCACATCCCCAGTTATAAAGAGATTCTTAGAAGGAGCAAAATGAATTGCTCCACCTAGAATAGTTCTAGCACCATTATGGAACCTAAATACAATGCTAACGCAGTTAATTACAAAGCCATTGGAACCTATGCACAAAACATATTTAAAATCATTAACACTCAATACAGTGTTCCTAAGCGCAATCACATTGCTACGCAGAGTAAGCGAATTGCAAGCAATAATAAAACCATGAACCATACCAGCAAATGCACAAAGACAATGTGGTACTTAGAACTAACCCACACTTTATTCCAGTTTCATGGAACCAAAGACACAGAAAGAAAAAGCCCTTCACATTTTGGGTGTAAGGAGTTTTTCAAAGTAAATCATTTGCTTGTCTCATTTGTTAAAGCAAACAAGAGCTCCCAGAGGGAACAATTGCAAGATGGATTGTGAAGAGAATACAGACTTGCTATTTTAGGGCTAAAGTAACTGCCTGCACGCCCAAGAGTCCAGTCAAAATGGAAAAAGGGCACAACACTGGCGTTCTTGTACCAATGAAGGCAGTCTGTGCAGTAGCAATATGGGCATCACCAAACGCTTTCTCTAAACATGATTGTGTGGATATCCAAATGAACAAAGAAGAACAGTAGGGACAAAAGTTCTGCAGCTCCTGTTTGCTAACACTTCCACATTTCATCCTAGCCATCCCGCTGGAGAGGATACCTCTACATAATCTAATGCACAGCATGAGAATCCAGAAAAGGATTTATGCTGCAAAACGAAATGGCTACTTACTATTTCGTTTTGTAGCAGGAATCATTTCCTGGATTCACATGCTGTGCATTAGGTATGTAGAGATATCCGCTCCTTTGGGATGGTTAAATGCCAGTAGGAGTAGTTTTGCTGCTTGAAGAATACTCCAGTAGGAGTAGTTTTGCTGCTTGAAGAGTTTTCTGGATTCACATGTGACCCACCCATCTCCTCAGAAATGGGGGATGTTGCAATCAGGTGGGAAAGATAACAATAAGAAGGAGGTATACCCAAGAAGAAAAATAATTTGAATATGGTGACTATGCACAGGAACATCTGTGGTGCCGTCTGACATCACACAAGGAGGTAGACATTCCACCAAATAGAGGTCGACTATGCCCATGACAAAAAAAAAAGGAAAGAGAAAAAAAACACAATATCGAACCCAACCACTTCCGAAACAGAAAGTGCAATAATGCAAAGCATGGTAATCCTGACAACTCTTGGGGCTGCAAAACTACTCCTACTGATAAGCAACAATTTCTTTTCTTTCTTTTTGTTTTTTTAGCAACAGGTTTTAGAGGGCTCTAACTCTGAGGGCCTCCTCAAATTAGTAATTAATATTGTTTAGGGTTATCCTTCTGGTGTTCCGTGAGAGGCGACACCAATTGGTTTCACCAACATGAAGCTTCCAGAAAGTAGCCCTTCCGTTTAACTCCTTCTGCAAAAGCCCTAGCTGTTGGCGGAATAATTATATTTGGGGGTGGAGGCTGAAGGTAGATGCCTACTGAACTCCCCAAGCAAATTATGTCCATAGACTTAGGGTAGACAGTGACTCCTTTATGTTTATTGTCTTTTGTGCTTGGGATGTTCATGAATATAATGGCCATAACTTTTGCTCTAACGTATTGTTATCATCAAACAGTGTGCTAACTATAAATAGTTCATGAACAGAACTGATGCTCCTTTTGTTAGGGCTACTAATAGTTGTTTGTAGACTTTTGTATTGTAAGAATGATGTCTGCAAGTTAAAGGATGACTACTGCTCACAGACAGCCCTATTCCCACCTCTTCTTCTGTGGTTGTTTATTTCCAGGACTATCTTTAAGAAATACACATGGGTTCCCACCAGAACCTTTCCTGGAACATGTACATTTTACACAGATTATGAGAGACCAGGGAGAAACCTTTTTTGCCTTTGGGCTTAGAAGCATTTCTGGGGATCAGACAGTGTGGTCTTCCTCTTGTTATCATTAAGGTTGGTTTTCCTTGAGTGTGGAGACATTGAAGAAGAGAGTTTCGGACCTCCATTGTGCCTAATCAAAACGTTAACCTTAACTATTGCCAGTAATCATACTTTCTGAATATCAATACACTGTCCTATTATTTTGCTGATTGAGAGAGAGGCTGTCAGTTGATTGTTATTCACATAGAGTAAACATTGCTATCTGATAGAGAATTCTAGCTGAAAATTCCATGCCTTAGAATTTCCCCAGGCATCAGACTGGATCCAGATGATTTTTTGTGAGCAGTACCCCTGCAAGCCGGTAGGTGGCGTCATTCGACTTCACGTGCGTCGTCTGCATCGTCCGCATTGGCAGTGACGTCTGCAGCACCTTTATAGGTACCACTTAGGCACACTGAAGCCAGTTCCTTTCTTTCTGCGCTAGCCAACTCAGATTTTTTTTGACTGAACTTATTCGATGTTTTGTTGACTTCTTTTTGAGGTTTTTGAAGTCTGGCTTCAAGCCCTGCAGTGCTTTTTATCGACTGTTGTCACTGACGGACCCGAATCATGTTTGTCTTTGGTGCCTTGAGCTCATCCACAACCCCAAGTTGTGTTTCGACTGCTGCGCCATGAACCCAAAGGCCTTGAGGGAGAAATACCTCCAAGCTCCTAGTGGGTTGGCGTGTGACGCCATGAAGTTCGAGGTCCTGGTCAAGAGGAAGTTTCCGGGAGCAGTTGCGGAGTCCGAGATGTTTGTCAAACTCCAAGTCGTCGGGCCACTCAGGTAAGTCCCGCCACAAGAAGAAGAAGTCAGAGTTCTTCGACTTCTCCGCGTCCGTCGGTCGATGAGACACAAGAGCGTCAACATTCGAGGCCTGGCTCCACGGTAGAGCCTGCATTTGGGTTGACTCTGCACCTCCCTGATTTTTGGGGAGCCGGAGCGATTTCGTCTTACTAAAATAATTCCATGCACCCTATATTTGGGCGGGCCGACCCCTCGGTTGCACCTTCGGGCCCCAATGGGATGAGGAGAGGCTCCTCCTGATTAAGTGTCACCGGCTCTTACCCTGGCTCCATTTGGGCCCGAGAATCCCTTACTGGATACTGATCGGCACTGGTCGTACCACCTCAGCCTTCCCCGGCGCCAGTTCTGACACCAGTGCTTCTGGCACTGCTGGCCCCATTCTGATTCCTGACATGGAGTCAGTGGTGTTTCACTCGACACCATTGCCATCTGGAGCTACGCCTTCTAGGCCAGAGCCTCAGCCATATTCCTATGGGTTATATGACTAAGCGAGGAATCGGATGGGTCGATGGACCCTGAAGAATACCAGTCATATGAAGACCCTAACTTGGACTGGTGTGAGTAACTGGGTGAAGCCAGTGGACTTGATACTTCTCCAGGGACTGGTATACTTTTTCCCCCTACTGTGGCTACAGAGGAGGGACCGTCTTTTACAATGGTGGTATGGAGGGCGGCTGAGGTCCTTGACTTTCAGTTGCCCTCGGTGGCATTCGAGAGTAATATCTTGACAGAGATACTGCAACCAGTAGGGTCCCCCTCAAAACCCTTTTAACAAAAGCCTTCGCTGAAGTCTGTCAGGGGTCATGGTGCAAACCCAGCATAGGGTCTCCTGTGAACAGGAAGATTGCCCGTTGCCACTGCTTTGCTCCAGGGGACCCAGACTTCCTCAACAACACCGTACCCCAGAAAGCTTGGTGGTCCAGGCCTCTATGTCCCATGTAAATCCTGGTGTACTCCTTACTGGACCCCTAGACTGGGAATCCAGGAGGCTGGGCACTTTAGCGAAGAAGATGCTTTGTTCCACCAGCCTGGCGTTGTGGTCCGTGAACACCGGAAGGCTTTTGGGCTGCTACTCTGCTGTCATGCTCTGTGGAACAAGATTGCGCAGCTGCTGCCAACTGTTCTTGAGGAGTCCTAGCCATGCTGTCTCAGGCTATCATCGACTGAAGAGATGAAATATAGTTCACTATACGCTGTGGACTTGACACCACCGATTCATTGGGCAGAACGGTTTCATTGTTTGTGGTCATGAGGCGCTATGCCTGATTGAGGACTACTGACTTTCCAGGGAATGGCCAATCCTCTCTGATGGACATGCCCTTTGATGGCTCCGTCTCTTCAGAGACAAGGCAGATTTGGCACTGGAGCGCTTTAAGGACAGTCTGGTACAGCCAGGTCCTTGGGCCTTTCCAAGGCCCCATGTCACCCACAATCTGCCTTTCACTCTGTTCTTGGCTACGGAAGGGGCTTCCAGCTGTACAGTACCCTCCCAGCTACCACACTGTGCGCAGAGAGTGTGGTACCCACCGACCTTGTGGGTCAGGCAGTCAGTAGTCTGGCCAGTCCACCATGCCCCCGGCAGCTGCAACCTCCACACCCTTCTAATATGCCCTCATACTGTCAAGGGCATCCAGTTGGCGGCAGGATTCACCATCACCTGTTCCACTGGAAATCCATAACCTCGGACAGGTGGTTTTTGCAGATCGACCAAAGGGGCTCCTCCCTTCCCTTTGTGACTACTACTCTCCCCCACCACCATCATACGACAGGCTGACGGAGGGTCCTCTATCCCTTCTCTGCCAGGAAGTCATGGCTGTCTTAGCCAAAGGAGCCATAAAGACGGTGCCAGCGCCAGAAGTGCATTGTGGCTGCTATTCCAGCTACTTGCTGGTGTTGAAAACGGATGGAGGCCTTCGTCCTAATCTAGACCTACGGTCCCTCAACTGTTTCCTCAAGAAGGAGAAGTACAAAATGCTCACGTTAGCCCAGGTCCTGGAACCAGGAGACTGGATGGTAGCGTTGGACTTGCAAGGCACATAATTTCAAATTCACGTCTTGCAATCCCACAGGCGTTACTTGTGATTCACGGTCAGCCAAGAGCATTTTGAGATCACAGTGCTCTGTTTTGGCCTTACCAGCGCCCCTTGAGTGTTCACCAAGGTGATAGTCTTGCCCAATTTCGATGACTGGCTGTGGAAAGCGGGCTTGCCCCAGGCTTTCGTCTCCCACCTCCAGACTACGGCAGACCTCCTGCACTGGGGTTCACTACCAACATGCCAAAGTCACAACTGATTCCCTCTCAGGCGCTCCCTTTCATCAGAGTTGTTCTGGACACAGTGAAGTTTTTGGCCTGTCCTTCCGAGTGGCGAGTCCAGAATATCCAGGCAATGATACTGATATTTCCTCCACTATTGTGGATTTTGGTGAGACAGACCTTGAGGATGTTGGGACTCATGGCCTCCTGCATCCTGCTGGTAACACATGCAGGTTGGCATAAGTGGGTTCTGCAGTTTGAAGTTGCAATGGGCACAGCACCAGGGGAATCTCTTTGACATGGTCCAGATCTTGGAGGGAACTGCAAAAGATCTGCAGTGGTGGTTAACAAATTTCAATTCAGTCAGCGGCAGACCCCTCTTCCTTCCCCAACCAGATCTCACAGTAGTGACAGAAGCATAACTCCTGTGATGGACGGCCATCTGGGAGAGGTGGAGATCAGAGGACCCTGTTCTCTGGCAGAATCTGGACTCCACATCAATCTTTTGGAGCTCCTTGCGATCCGTTTGGCATTAAAAGCCGTTCTACCCTTCATCAGGGGAAGGCTAGTGCAGGTGTTCATTGACAACACCACCACAATGTGGTACTGCAACAAACAGCGAGGGGTGGGGTTGTGTACCCTTTGTCAAGAGGCCCTCCGTCTCTGGACATGGCTGGAACATCAGGGCATATCTGTGGTGGTTCAACATCTGGCACTTTGTCTGAATACCAGAGTTGATGAACTCAGCTGAAGATGCCGGGCCAATTATGAATGGTGTCTCCAAGTGGAGGTGGCGCAAGTTCTCCTTTAGCAGTGAGGGAGTTTTGTTGACATCTGTTCGCCTCTGCTGAGAACGTGAAATGCCAGCAGGTTTGCATCTAGGAGTGGCCGCTCGTGCTCAGAGATGCTTTTCGTCTCAAGTGGAGTGCAGGCCTCCTATAAACCTTTCTTGGCCATGTAGGAAAGTACACTCTTTTTGGTATGGCTACCCCCACTTTTTGCCTGCTGTCAGTGTGTTTTGACTGTGTTCACTGGGATCCTGCTAACCAGGAACCCAGTGACAGTGCTCTCTTCCCTTAAATTTGGTTATTCCTGACTTTGTACACCCCACCATTGGCAACTTGGTGCCCCCATGTAAGTGCCTAGTATATGGTACCTAGGTATGCAGGGAATTGGGATACCAGAGGTTCCCCATGGGCTGCAGCATGTATTATGCCACCCATGGGAGCCCATGCAAAATGTGTCTGCAGGCCTGCCATTGCAGTCTGCATGAAAAGGTGCATGCACCCTTTCACTACAGGTCAGTGTAAGTCACCCCTATGGCAGGCCCTCCAAGCCCAAGTACCTGTGTGTGAGGGCACCCCTGCATGAGCAGCTATATTTTCCTGGACTTCATAAGTGCGGGGAAGCCATTTTACCCGTCTACTCGACACAGGTCACTCACTACCTGCGTCCAGCTACATAATGGTAACTCTGACTCTGGACATGTTTGGTATCAAACATGTCGGAATCATACCGCTATACTGTTGTCAGTATTGGTTGTATTATTCCTTGCACTCTGGGGGCTCCTTAGAGGACCCCCAGCTTTGCTCCTTCCAGTTTGAAAGGTTTTCCCAGGCAGCCTGCGCTGCTGCTATCCCACAGACAGGTTTCTGCCCTCCTGCTAGAGCAGCTCAAGCCCAGGAAGGCAGAACAAAGGATTTCCTTTGGGAGAGGGAGGCAACACCCTTTCCCTTTGGAAATAGGTGTTACATGGCTTGGGAGGGGTAGCCTCTCCATGCCACTGGTGCCCAGAGCTCCTCCAGGTGGCCACTTCATTCTGCCATCTTAAATCCAAGGTGGGCAGAGGTCTCTGGGAGCATCCGAGTGGCCGTGTTATGTCACAGCTCCCTCCTGGTAGGTGGTCACCCTGCTAGGTGACCATTCCCCCTTTTAGGGCTATTTAGGGTCTCTCTCTTGGATGGGTCCTCAGATTCAATGTGCAAGATTCTAGCAGGATTCCTCTGCAACATTTACTTCACCTTCTGGCCACTGGAATTGAAACTGGACCCTCCAGGAACCAAAAATCTGCATCTACAGCAACGACCCTGCTATGCAACACTGTTTCTCTGGCTCCTTCCAGCAACTGCAACATTTCCCCGACCGTGTATCCTCTGGGGGTGTCGAGTCTACAGTCTGCAAAAGAAGCAAGAAGTAATCTTCCATGGATTGAACGAGTCACTCCTCTGCATCCGCAGGCACCATCTGCATGATCTCGTCTTCTCCAGAGCTGCGTGGATCCTGCATCACGGGTGTAGGTCTGGAGTGGTCCCCTTGGTCCTCTTTACCAGCTATCCAACTTGAGATACGGCAAGCCATTGCCTCACCCTGCAGTACAGTACCCTTGTGCACCATGTCTCCTACAGCTACCAAGGCTTGTTAGCATCTCCTCCAAGGGATCTTCAGGCTCTGTGTAGCCCCCAGTACTCCTCTCTGCGATGCACAGCCCTCTGCGTGCTTATTTGGCGACGTGGGACTCTTTTTTGGTGTGCTGCTTAAGTGTCACTGTGACTCCTGTGCTTGCTGTCTGTGGGTCACCTGTGAGGACTGCCTCCTCTACCTGTGACTCTCCGCACTGCTGAGGGTCACCCAGGACCCCTCTGTGGGTTGACTCCCCATGGACCTTGCTGGACCCCGGCAGCTCCGCATTTCTTCTTCCACGACATTTGCCTTTGCCAAGGCTTGTTGGTGGTTTTTCCACACCACTGGCCGACTGCAATCCTTCTTCCGGCGTGGGACGTCGACTGCATCACTTCAGGAACTCTTCAGCTGCTCCAGTGCTGCTCTGCTGACCGTCTTTGTCCGCTGTCTACCTGTGCCGCATCCACAGATGGGTGGGTAGTGGCTACTGTCACGACCGGACACTCCATCGGGAACTGAAGCTGGTCCCCTTCCTTTACAGGTCTTCCTCTACCAAGATCCACCTTTGGTTTCTTGCAGTCTTGTTTGGGTCTTGCAAAATCCTCTTCTGAAGTCCTTTTGGTGGGTTTGGGGAAAACTGGGTAATTACCTCTTCTCTCCTAGTTGCTGGGGGGCACTCTGGTATTTACCTTGTGGGGTTCCTGGATCTTCCTGTTCCCCTCTACTGATTCCACTTCCTTGGGTGGGGCCCGACCTTCGCATTCCATTTCTTTAGTAAATGGTTTGGACTCCCCCTAGGACCTTCAGTACTTACTATAACTTTCACTGTTTTCTATTGCCTTTAATTATAGTTCCTGACTTCTAAAGTACTTATAATAGTGTGTTTACTTACCTCCCGTTGGGATATTGCCTATTCAGTATTTTAGTATTTGTGTTACTATAATAAAGTACCTTTATTTTTGTAACACAGTGTGGTTTTTTTCATGTGTGTAAGTGCTGTGTGACTATAGTTATGTTGCATAAGCTTTGCATGTCTCCTAGATTAGTCTTGGCTGCTCATCCACAGCTACCTCTAGAGAGCCCTGCCTTCCTAGACACTAACTACACCTCACTACTGGAGGATACCTGGATCTGGTAAAAGGTGATAACACCACACAGCAGGCCAGCTTCCTACAGTCCATACCGCTCCTGGCCAGAGTTTTCAAGAAGATCAAGAACGACCTGCCGAAGTCATCCTTGGCCCTTCTGACTGGGCACAGAGAGTCAGCTATCCAGAGCTAATGAGCATAGTCACCGATCCTCTGATCAGGCTGCCCATTCGGGAGGATCTGCTGTAACAGCAGCATGGGGGGAGGGGCTCTTCTACCTGACCCTACCCAATTTCCACCTTCTTACGTGGAGGTTGAGCGGCTGCATTTGACAGCTTTCATTTGAAGTTTGTGATGACTTCTTGGCAGCCAGTCGTGTCTCCACTAAGAAAGTATATGATTGGAAAAGAAATTGGGTGATGGTGTGCAGAAAAATAAGTAGATCCCCTTTCTGCCCCTTCCCCATTCTGCTTTTTCTTCTTTTCTGTCGTTGCCTGACCATCTATCCCTCTTCAAATCCCATGTTTGAAATAGGTTTCTAAAATGTCTTGTTCATCTCTTTCCTCCTTTACCATTTATCATGTCTCAGTGTGACCTTAATGTTGTTTTGACATTTTTGATGTGTGCTCCCTTCAAGCCTCTCAATAATTGTCCCCCATGCTCCTTGCAATTAAAACAGCCTTCCTAGTGGCGATTAAATCTGCCCGAAGAGTGTGTGAGCTTCAGGCCTTTTCCTCCAAGCCTTCTTACCCCACCATCTATCCTGACAAACTGGTGCTTCGCCCAAAACCCTTTTTAACTTCCAAAAGTGGCACATCGACCTACTTTTTACGCTCCTCCACATCCCTCTAAAGAAGAGAAGCAACTCCACCATCTGCACCCAAAGAGTATTGTCACTGTACTTTGAACAAAAGAGTTCCGGGTGGACGACCAACTCTTTGTGGGTATTTTGAAGCAAGGAAAGGGCGATCAGTAAGGAAGAGGACCATCTCCAGACATCACCTCCAGCGCAGATGGCGCATACGGAGCTGAACGACGCCACCTACTGGTGTGCAGGGGTACTGCTCACAAAAAACATTCCGGATCCAGTCTGACAACTGGGAAATTCTAAGGTAAGGAATCTGTGGCAAGATAGGCTTCATCAGTTAATTCATTACCAAAGTTAAGTAACTTGTTCTAATCTTAGCTAGGTAACACCTATTTGAAGGGAGGATTATGATCCTCCATCTTACTGTGTATTGATTGTGGGCTGTTATAATTGTGATCATCAATTGATCGTGAACATTGATTACATTTACCAGTGGTTCATTAACTGTGTTTTTGTGGTATTGTACTTTATTATTCAGGATTATGTTGTCACAAAGGATGTGCTGTGTGCATTGCCAGGGTTCATGACTCCACCACTACATACCTCATTGCTAATTGTGTATTGTTAGAATGTAAACTGTAAATATATTTAAATATTTTGAGTTAATGCTGGGATTTCTGTTTTTTAATTAAAACCAATAACAACGCATGCCCCTACCTTGCACAGTTTTCTCGTCAATAATTTCTCTGCTAATGTTGCAGTGATATTGTCAATGATGTCATAGAAGTTGTCATGACTGATGTAGTATGTGGGGTAATTAGCAATGCATGGTGAGGGTGTGAGTTATAGTTACCTTAGGGTACGAGTTGTAGTTACTTGAGATAACTAACTATGACTGCTGAATTTCTGTGGTTTTCTGTGTGCAAAATCAGAACCTAACTATAAAGTCCCTGTAACCTTTGTTTTTTAAGTGAAATTCTAAGGTTTTTTATTAATTCTATTTCCTAACTATAACGCCCTTGTAACCGTTGGGGTTTTTTGAGTGAGTGTCTATGTTTTTTTTTAATGCTATTTCTTAACTATAACGTCCCTGTAACTTTGTTTTTTTTCAGTGAATTTCTTGTTTTATTTTAATGTAAAGTAATATTAATACCCATAATTTTATCCAACTTTTGCTGCGCAGGGCCTCTAGCCATGCTTGGCAGGGGTTGGCCACTGAGTCCGACGGCCACTGACCCGCAGGCAGCCAACCCGCGGTGGGGGGGGTTGGCCACAAGGCCTGGCCTGTGGCTAGGCCCTGTGGCTAGCGTCCTGAATTCAACCAACCACACACTGCGCATGGCCTTTGGCCGTGTGGGGTTTCACCAGAAGGCATAGCCTGCGGCCAGGTCCTGTGCCCAGCCCTCCAAAGGCAGCCAACCCCACACTGCGCACAGACTTTGTCGGGGATTAGCCATAGGGCCTGTCCCTAGGGACACCAGGTCTTTTTTTTTCTTTTTTTAAGTTTTCAGCCCCGGGGACCCCATCGCTTGAGGCCCAGCCCTGGATATAAAAGGGGGGGGGGGGGGGGCATGCAGCAATTAATGGCCTTTAGGACCCCATCCCCAAGTGCCGACTCCGACTATCCAGTAGTTTCCCTTACCGCACTGGTGTGGGCAGGGAAACCTGTTTTTGCTCTTGCTTGGCAGAAGCAATTTCAAAACTCCCGCCAGGCGAGAGCAAACACGAAGTCCGCTCCGAGCTTGAATGAGCTTCATAAATGCTCCTGCCAGCTTTGAGCGGACCTTAGATCTGTTTCCCTACCCGCAGAGATGCGGGCACGGAAGATTCCGAAAATTGCTCCCACCCGCAGGAAACAGCAATGCAATGCCTGCTCCCACTGGATATGGGAAGTCAGCTAGGTCCATGGGGGCCTTGGAGCCCCCTTTGCGGCCCCTAGCCAGTATATTGTGCGTGCCCTGAGTGGGTCAGGCCCACCCATTGTTGGCCACGCCCTAGGTGATGTGGTCCCTGAGGTTAAAATCGGCCTGGGGAATGAGTCAGCGCAGGCTTCTGCCCTTTTGTATATTCAGCTGGGCCACAGAGGATGGGATCCTCAGGTCTGAAATCGGCCAAGGAGGGGGCTGTGTTCCTCCCATCTATTAGATATGGTGTCGGGCCTCAGGGGATTGGGTCGGGGGACACAGGTGCCCCCTCCCCTCAAATATGTTGCTGGATGGGGTGCATGGGGCCAAAAGCTGCTTGGGAAGGGTGCCCCATGCCTCCCTCCACCTAAAAAAGTTTCAGGCCTTAAGGAATGGGGTCCCCGAGGCCGAATTCGGCCTGGAGAGAGTGGGCTGCATGCCCTCTTCCCTTAATTTTAATTAGAGGCCCTGGGGGATGGGGGGTTCCACATGCATCTAATCCCACATTGCTCACAGCCTTTGGCCGTTTGTAACAGGAGTATGGTGTGTGAGTGGGCAAGTTTTTTTTTCCGCTATGGGCTTTGGTTCCACGCTTGATCTGCGTCCCTAGATATACACATTTCTATTTCTTTAATAACTCCAAAACTACTGAACATATTTCTACCAAATAACAAATATCTTTCTAGACCAAGATCTACCTTTGACCCTCCTTTTTCTTGGCCCCCGCTTAACAAATCACCCCAAAACGTTCCAGACAGCAGCTGAACTAATCAGCATACGAGTTTTGAAAACTTTGTCAACATTTGTCAAACGGCGCTAAAGTAAAAAAACAAAAAATGCTTCGTCTATGGGAAAAGTTGGTCTCCTAACTATAAGTTCCTACTGGCTATATATATATATATATATACAGGGAGTGCAGAATTATTAGGCAAGTTGTATTTTTGAGGATTAATTTTATTATTGAACAACAACCATGTTCTCAATGAACCCAAAAAACTCATTAATATCAAAGCTGAATATTTTTGGAAGTAGTTTTTAGTTTGTTTTTAGTTTTAGCTATGTTAGGGGGATATCTGTGTGTGCAGGTGACTATTACTGTGCATAATTATTAGGCAACTTAACAAAAAAAAAAAAAAAACCCATTTCAATTATTTATTATTACCAGTGAAACCAATATAACATCTCAACATTCACAAATATACATTTCTGACATTCAAAAACAAAACAAAAACAAATCAGTGACCAATATAGCCACCTTTCTTTGCAAGGACACTCAAAAGCCTGCCATCCATGGATGCTGTCAGTGTTTTGATCTGTTCACCATCAACATTGCGTGCAGCAGCAAGCACAGCCTCCCAGACACTGTTCAGAGAGGTGTACTGTTTTCCCTCCTTGTAAATCTCACATTTGATGATGGACCACAGGTTCTCAATGGGGTTCAGATCAGGTGAACAAGGAGGCCATGTCATTAGATTTCCTTCTTTTATACCCTTTCTTGCCAGCCACGCTGTGGAGTACTTGGACGCGTGTGATGGAGCATTGTCCTGCATGAAAATCATGTTTTTCTTGAAGGATGCAGACTTCTTCCTGTACCACTGCTTGAAGAAGGTGTCTTCCAGGAACTGGCAGTAGGACTGGGAGTTGAGCTTGACTCCATCCTCAACCCGAAAAGGCCCCACAAGCTCATCTTTGATGATACCAGCCCAAACCAGTACTCCACCTCCACCTTGCTGGCGTCTGAGTCGGACTGGAGCTCTCTGCCCTTTACCAATCCAGCCACGGGCCCATCCATCTGGCCCATCAAGACTCACTCTCATTTCATCAGTCCATAAAACCTTAGAAAAATCAGTCTTGAGATATTTCTTGGCCCAGTCTTGACGTTTCAGCTTGTGTGTCTTGTTCAGTGGTGGTCGTCTTTCAGCCTTTCTTACCTTGGCCATGTCTCTGAGTATTGCACACCTTGTGCTTTTGGGCACTCCAGTGATGTTGCAGCTCTGAAATATGGCCAAACTGGTGGCAAGTGGCATCGTGGCAGCTGCACGCTTGACTTTTCTCAGTTCATGGGCAGTTATTTTGCGCCTTGGTTTTTCCACACGCTTCTTGCGACCCTGTTGACTATTTTGAATGAAACGCTTGATTGTTCGATGATCACGCTTCAGAAGCTTTGCAATTTTAAGAGTGCTGCATCCCTCTGCAAGATATCTCACTATTTTTGACTTTTCTGAGCCTGTCAAGTCCTTCTTTTGACCCATTTTGCCAAAGGAAAGGAAGTTGCCTAATAATTATGCACACCTGATATAGGGTGTTGATGTCATTAGACCACACCCCTTCTCATTACAGAGATGCACATCACCTAATATGCTTAATTGGTAGTAGGCTTTCGAGCCTATACAGCTTGGAGTAAGACAACATGCATAAAGAGGATGATGTGGTCAAAATACTCATTTGCCTAATAATTCTGCACTCCCTGTATATATATATACACTTATTTTCCTGTCACTTAATCTGGATATATGTATGTTGCAATGTTTTTGTAAGAATGTGGAGAACTAATTTAACTGAGGGTTTAATCCAGGGGTTTAAAGAAGGTTAGCATTTGTCCATATGTCTGACTCCTGTTATATATAGGATCTCTCTGGGCTCTGCTCCAGTACTGATTGTGTGTGTGTGATTTTAGTGAAAACTGTTTGGTTTATCTAAAGTCTGTTGTTTCCTATAGGAGTTGTAATCCAGTACCTACGCTTGAATTGGCCGGATCATTACTTTCACTTGGTGTATTTTTATATTTGACACAGCAGTTTGCTGTTCCTTATAGAAGCTGTATTGTAGTGCATTCGCTAGAGCTGAGTTCATTGTTCATTTCACTTTAAGTTTTAATGTATTTCAATATACTGCTCTATTTTCATCATTCTGTTCAGTGTTAAAAAAAATTTTTTTAAAGTATAAATCAATAATTTTGTGTTTTATTTCCATTTTCACAGGAAAATCCATTGGAATTCCTAGCCCTTTTTCTACTAAGGAAATGTACTAATAACAAAGAATTTAAAAAGCACATTTTCTTGACTGAATGTGACTCAGAGCAAACTCTCAGTACGTTATTACAGGTAAGACGGGTAGATTTATATGCTATAGCCAACAAGTACTCCGTTGCGTCACGGAGTCACAAATGTTGGTTGCAGTAATTTTGTCTAAACATATCTCGGTAATCTGTTGCACTCCATTTTATTGATTCATAGAGCGTAATAACCTAGCATCATCTATTATTTTAATTCATTCTTGTGCCTGTAAGATTTTTTGCTTTAATGGCAATATGTATTCAGGAATCTCTATTCTAGTGGTCTGCATTCATGTTTGGCATTACTAATGGTCACATTTCCTTGGTAGGTGATTTTTGGAGGGGATGCCTTCTAGGTGCCAAACATTCAGGGGGTCATTCCGAATTTGGCAGGAGGCCGCACGCCAAACCCAACCCGCCACCTGACCACTAGTGCAGCCAGGCCACTGCGGCCCCATTCCAACTTCACCACAGGGCTGGCGGGCGGAAACAGTGTTGCGGTGAGGAGGGCCTTAACATTGACGCCAGCTCAGAATCAAGCCAGCGCCAATGTGGCGGTGCAGGGGTGCAGCAGCACCCGTACGCGCATTTCACTGCCCGTAATTCGTGCAGTGAAATGCACAACCGGTCTGTGCATGGGGGCCCCTGCACTGCCCATGCCAAGCGCATGGGTAGTGGAGGGGCCTGCAAGGGAACCCCAATACCCCCATTCCGCCAGCTTTTCCATGGCGGTATGAACCGCCATGGAAAGGCTGGTGGAATGGAACTTGTAACCGCCGGGACCTCCAGGGTCTGGGAGAGCCGGCCTGTCCCCCTGGACTGCATTATAGAGTTTAAAGGATGTTTAGTGTTGGGGGTTCCCCCGGAGAACGAAGGGAATAGCTTCTTGATAGCTGACCTGAGTTGGAAGTAGGTGAATGCAAAGAATGGTGCCTCAGTCTGTGTTAGGGTCAGGTCCTCAAGGGCAACAAACTGCCCCTCGCAGTACACATCAATCATTGTCCCCAGACGCACTTTCTTGAATAGAGCAAGAGCTCCCGGTTCCTGAGTGACAGATAGGGCTGGAGTATCTCTGGTTTAGATAACAATTATACCTGGGGAAATGTATTCTTCATTTACCATAACTGTACTTTCACATGATGTAATAAGTCAGTGCATACTATTTAGAAATTGTTTTCCTTTGAAAGTAACATGAGCACAACTTCACCTCTGGTTCTTTGTATACACAGTTTGCTGGAAATGTTAATGGTAGGGCACACTTTACCTGAAACTGAATTGCATGCAGTCTATTGTTGTTGATTGATTTTTCCAGGGAACTGAGAACCTTTCATTCAGTCATGGCCACTCTTGTAACTCCACAGGAGGTTCAGCATCATCTGGACCTACCCTTGTAATAGTTGTCCATTTCAAACACACATAAAAAGAAAAGTGTAATGATTCCTGAACATGCCAGGTCAAAACCAAAAATGATAGGCAATAGAGAAGAATACAGGTTACCGTTACATTTCTCTGTTATTTTTTAGAATACCTGATATCTATGGTTTAGGACTGATTTATTTTGGTTGCTTAATCTTGGTTGTATGTTACATCCTGAAGAAGATCTAGCCATGAGAATATCTGTCATCAATAGTTTAGGACTGCATTTATTTTGGTTGCATAGTTGTGGTTGTGTCTTTTACATTGTGAAGAAGATCTATCCTTTTACCTGTACATATTCGGAGCCCTACGGGGAAACCTACAAATAATAGAGAAATGTTGAGTAGGGAGATATAATGGCCCCATTTAATTGTAATAAATGAGTTGGAAAGTAAACACATCAATGGAGGATTGTGAATGCATTAAAACACTAGCCTATCATGCTGAGGTGACCAAACTCTTTGACCTGAGATGGTTACAGTATTACTCATGATGTGCTGTCACCTATGATCACAAAGCCAAATTGCTCCATAGCGGACTAATCACGGACACAGTATGTATCACATTAAAAGGAAAGAGGGCTCTCTGTTATACAAAAGCGGATGAGACATGATTAAGGCCTTTTGGGAGAATTTACACGTAGAGTGGACAACTGTTATGTATTTTATTTATTTACTTTTCTATTTAGATTATTTATGGAGTGCAACATTCCTACTACATAAAGGCCAATTGCACTAAATTATTGAGGGAATAAGTAGATAATTTGCTTTGAAAATATTATGGGACGGTGGGGTATAAAGTAACTTCATAGACACAAAACAACAGGAGAGCCATGCATCCCTCCTTCTATATGGAAAGTTCAAACCTCTATTCTAGCACCTAATCTGCTTTCGGACACTCTTACCTAAAGATGTTCAGAGTATATGCAGAGCATATCTTTGGCTCTTATACTTGACAGCAAGTGCTTCCCATATAGGACATTCCTGTCACATGCATCTCATCCACTCTCTCAAGCTCCGGCTTGCAACACCGCTTTAAGTTAACACTACTGAGGCCACACAAGCAACAACTGTACCACTATGTATGCTAGTGACAATAATGCCACATGAGGGATCATATGTAAGCCTATCTGCCATGTGTTTTCCTTCCCCTTAATGCACTATTTCCTCATATTGATTCTTGCCATATAGCTGGGTCTTAAGTTTTTTTCTTTTGTGACGATTGTTTTTTAACTGAGGTGAATCGGTAACACTCAGTACAGGCATAACATATGACATCAAGCATAACAACACTTCTTATTGACATTTTTACAATAATCATCTCGTAGATAGGACTAAAACATTTGTGCAATCCACGCCTGCGATGCCCCTCCTCGCTCCCTGATCCAGCACCTCCTTTCCCTGTCAACTTCCTATACCTTTGTTAAACCATGGGGGGTCCTGGCAGGGCTCTAGGTGTACACCCTAGCATTAGCCTACCCCTTCCATATCTTGTAGTGTTTTTTAGGACATCCTCTCTCCTTGTATATGGGGCGTTCCTTGCCCATTCAAAAGTCCATGCCTTTAGCTCAAACCTCAACCTATGGGGCAGCCACCTCTTTCCAGGCCTTTGCAAAATCTCTCTTGGCTACTATTAGGCTCAACCATAGGAGTGCCCTCGGGTGTCCTGTGCAACCCAACTCGCCTGTCACATGAAGTAACACCATTCTGGGATTGCTCGAGTTTCTCAGGCCCAACGTTCTCTTCAATCTCCCCAAAACCCCTTCCCAGAAAGGAGAAAGAACAGGGCAGTGCCAAAACGTATGAGATAGTTTCCCCGGGAGCTCCCGCACCTCAAGCACCCTCCATCTGATATCAGTCTCTTGCGGCAGAGCCTGGCCCTGGTGTAGTATACCCAGTGAAGCAGTTCCAACTATATGTGTCTAAGCTGTGCAGCTATGACGGCTTCTCAGGGAGCCTCTTGGGCCTCTCTCCAATCATCATCAAGTTCTTCAATCTCCTTTTCCCATGCCCAGCGTTCCACCAACATAGGTTCTGGGACATTCCTCAGCAACATCTTATATGTCTCTGATAGCTTATGTTTGTGAGGAGGAGCTTAGCTTCAAACGATGAAAACTCTGGCATCTCAGCTGTGGCCTTAAGCGCTAGCAGCAGCACGTGCCTGAGTTGCAAACATCTGAAAAACTGCGAACAGTGTAGATCGTATAGCTCCTGAAAGAATTTCAACACGCTATTGCAGGAGGGGAAGAAGGACAGGCAGGCATTTCGGCAGTAGCAGTACTATTTGAATAACGGATCCGGTCACTCGGTACCAGCTCTTCCGCTGTCCTCAGATCACATGGCATTTGGTCTTCATCAGCCACTGGTTCATTCTAACAGGCTTCATCCACGGGAGGTGCCAGAGGTGAAGCAACAAGAATGTGTTGTTTTTTAAACGTCTATATGTTTCGGATGACTTCATCAGATCCACGGCTGGTGACAACCAACATACCTTGCCTCTTCACTACGGTCCACGGTAGGGCTATCAAAAGATAGACTGAATTTTCAATCTTTCAGTAGGACAGAATCCCCCACTTGGACATCCGAGAGTCGAGCCCTTCGTCACTTGCTTACTTAGTTATTGGCTGATTTGCGACGCTCAAAAGTTCATTCTTCATCGAGGGTTTGGGGAACCCAACTGGAGTGGTGCGGGATAGAGTCTCTAATAACCCTTCCCATCAGAAGATGTACCGGCGCACACCCAGTGGTGGTGTGTGGAGTTAGCCGATAGTTTCTTAAAAACAAGTAAATTGCCATTTCCACACTGTTTTGACAGGCAGCTGCGATTCAAATGGTTTTGTTCAAAGTTTGCATAAACCTCTCGACTTCTCCATTCGCTTGAGGCCATTGTGGGGTTATTCTTCGGTGTCTTATCCCGATCTAGGTCAGATACGATGCAATCTCCTGGCCTAAGAACGGAGGGCCATTGTCAGTCTTGATCTCTTTCATGATGCCATGAGTGGCTACTATCCTTTCAATCTTGGGAATGACCTCACGAGCGGTCAGCGATGGAATAATTTCTACTTTGGGATACTTGGAATAATCATCAACCATTACTAACATGTGTTGACCATCTGGCAGGCTGCCAAAATCAAGACTGGTCAAGGCCCTCGGTTGTTGGGGTCCTCTCTCTGTTTCTATCGGAGCAGGCGGGCTAGGACTGCCAGCAGCTTGACACAAGATGCCCAACCTCACAAGGGTCTCTACCTTCTCATCCATTAAAGGAAACCACACTTTGGTCCGTAACCGGTTCTTGGTTCAGACGATGCCTTGGTGACCAGCATGAGCCAAGTTGACCGCTTGGTCAGTGAGGCTGAAGGTGATGACAGAACGGTGCCCTCGAAGGAGACCTCCCTTGGGATCTATAGTCAGTTCATCACGCACGTGGTGCAGACTTTCCATGATGCACCAAGACTCTGGGTCAAGAATCAAACATTGCTTCTTCACAGCATGCCACTGGTTTCCTTGAATGGCATGTATCGCCTTCTGCAGACATTCATCTTGATCCGTGGCCTGGCGTATTACGTCAGTAGATATGGGAAGCGATCTGGATCTTTCAGAGTTATATCGGACATATTCTTCAATGTCACTAGCCTATTCTTCTTCCTTTTGAGTGGCTGCCTTGGGTGTTGAGATAAATAGTGAGCCAGATTATGGGATCCCGGTTTGTAGACTTTCAGACAGTTGTATTCCTGTAGCTGTAACATCCACTTCTCAATGCGAGGTGGAGGCTTGGAGGCAGTTCCTTTAAAAAGAGGAATCAAAGGCTTGTGGTCAGTCACAACTGTAAAAGGGTGTCCATAAATGTAAAGATGGAAGTGTTTGCACCCCCAATGGATGGCAATCACTTCTTTTTCGATTTGCAAATAACGCTGTTCAGTAGGGGTGAGAGACGGCTAGCAAAGGCGACCGGAGCCCACACATCATCTTTGTGACTTCTTTGAAGTAACACGGCCCCAAGTCCTTTCGGACCAGCGTACACCACAATGGTAGTCTCCTTTCTTGGGTCAAAATATATGAGAGTGGAGTCTGCAGATAGTGCTTTTTTTGTTGCCTGAAATGCAGTGTCTTGATCAGGGCCCCTTGCCCATGGAATGTCAGCATTGGTGAGATCCCTCAGAGGTTGCGTGAGCAAGATGAGATAATTGATGAAACATCCACAGTAAGTTACCATTCCCATGAAACTGCGGACTTCCATTACTGTGGTGGGCGGTAGAGCATCCTGGATGTCCTTGACTTTGGCGGGGTCTGGAGCGACGCCAGCTGCAGAGAATACATGCCCAGAAAAACTCAACTTGTCTTTCAAAAACTTGCACTTGTCTTGGTGCAGGGTCAGGCTGAAGTCTTGCATCCGCTCGAGTACTCATCTCAGCCGAGCAAGATGTTCTGCTACGGTGGGGGGCATGAACAAGAATGTCATCACTGACATTTATGACACCTGGAAGATCCGCAAGTGTTTCTTGGATGACATTCTGAAATACCTCAGCCACACTGGATATACCGAAACTCAGCCTCCGGAAATGTCGCAGCCCTACATGGGTCAAAAAAGTGGTGATGTATCTCGACTGTTCATGAAGTACAAGCCTGTGGTACCCTGATCTGAGGTCTAGCTTTGAGAACCATTGAGCTCCACCCAGCTCTCTAATTAGGTCATCTATTGTAGGTGTGAGGTGCCTTTCCCTCTTTATGGCCGCGTTGGGTAGCCTCATATCCACCTGCCCCGGCTGCTTGGGCTTCTAGGCGACCACGATTGGGGAGACCCAGGGCGTGGGCCACGTCACGTTTTCGATAATGCCGGCAGCCTCCAGTTTGTTGAGTTCTTGCTGTACTTGCGGTGTCAGATAAAAGGCAATGTGACGATGTCGTAGTGCCACCGATTGGACAGTTTTGTCAATGTGCAACTTGACCTTGCGGCGTTTTAGGCATCCAAGTCCATTTAACAGGCCAGGGAACTCTTGTAACATGGCAGTGATTGATTCTTCATGCACTCCCAATGCAAAAGTCACGATGCCCAGTGATTTAGCCACTCCACAGCCCAATAACATGGCGCGACCTGCGTCTGCCACATTCACTTGCTGCTGAATGGCCCTTGACCCATGGGATATCTGGAGTTGAACTTGCCCCTGATTTTCAACGGAGTTGACTGATCATCAGCGAATACCTTGACTTTAGTGGGTTGTAACACAGGCCTCGGCTCCATACTTTGATATACAACTGCGGACATGATGTTTATTGAGGCCCCCGTGTCAACCTTTCCTGAGTGTTGTGGTTCCCTACCATGATTACACATTTCGGCAACTTGCGTGTTGATCTGGCCGCCGTGCCTATTGTGAAAATCGAGTGTATAAAGTGCTCACCTTCGTCATCATCATCCATGTCGCTGGTGTAGGGCTGGTTTCCACCAACCGTGTTGACGGATGGCTTTGAGGTGGATCCTCTTGTCGAGCGGCAGACTTTGAGGAAATGATTGAACTTTCCACATCCTGCACACCTCTTTCCTTTTGCTGGGCCCTCTGTTGGGCGATGCATGGATCCACCACAGTATCCACCACTTTTGGATGCGGTTGTCAGTCTCTTCGGTCTTGACTTGCTAGTCCCCTGCATGATAGCGTTTACTGGTTCTACCTTCACTGTTCCTTGCAGTCGCGCTTCCATATGAGATGCCCGGGCTTTGGACAACTTTCCACTTTCGTACTTTCCATTGTTAGGATGTCTGCCAGCGATCAACCTGATTCCTTTAGAATCCTCTCTCGTAGCTTTGCCAATGCACAGCCCGGAATGATTTGCCCCCTGATTTCCTCGCTTTCATTGTCAAAACGGCACGTGCTAGCCAACTCTTTTAACCTCATGTAGAAAGTGTTGATGGATTCCTCGGCATGCTGTATCGCCTGACGAAAAATGAAACGTTCATAGTCTGCATTTATCATAGGTTCGAAATGTTCATTGAGGGCTGCAGTGAGGGTCAGGTGTGTTTTTGGGGTGGCCTTGTTGACAGTTTTGGAAATTCTATGAATGTCTTTTCCAGCCAGGTGAAGGATCATTGCTCATTTCTGTGCATTCTCTACCTTCGTAGCTTCAAAAAACAGGAACACTCTCTCTACCCAGTCCTTCCATCTCGAGGCTTGGGCTGACGGTGCACTATCCATGACAAATGTTTTGATTGGCGGAATAGTGGCCATGGGGACGTGCAATGTTGTATGACGTTCTGTCCTCAAACGCAAGTTTCCGCACCCTCTGTACTCATCAATAGATGTTGGATCCTGATCCCTTAATATATGTCCTTTCTTTTGTGTCTCTGCACAGGGGTGGGCACACGCACCGGTAAACCTCCTTCACCCATGTACAATAATGGAGCCTTCACTTGTGAAGGTAAAGTGTCTCTGCCCTGTACTGTCCTGCACTGGTATAAATACAGAGTGCCACGTGCCCTTGGTTGGAGGATTGGAGGGAATAGAAACCACACCTTGTGCAGCGTGAGGCTCAGCAGTTACTTGTAATGGGCCACCCAGGGTGACTGACCTGGTCAACATACGTTGTGCCTCCCAGGAAGTACAAAACAGCCTCTTCGGCGGTTGCCTGCAGTCCTTATTGATTGGCTGTGTAAGTGACACGAGACCGCTGCTTCATGGTGCGTCTGCAGGCTGTATCGGAAACAGCTTTCCCCTTGCCTATGCGTGCTACAGATGGGTGTGTCCACTGGGTGAGATGGAGCATCGTGTATTCCGGGGGCCGAAACACACAGCGCAGTGCAGGATGCAGACAGGGTCCATTGTTTAAACCCTTGTCACCGGTGTTATGTTGCTTGCTGGGTATGAATATAGCCCTACTTTAAATGCACACATAAATGAAAACTCAGACAACAAATGACTTTGAGATATATGGTGCATGGCGTATACTGTGTCTGATTGCGACTCTCCTCTCGTGCAGACGCCACACCCCCTTTATTGGCTACCACCACGTCACCCGGGCTGATCCACGGGCACCTTGAAATGACAGGGGGGGGAACCTGCACTTCCTTTAATTTATTTTCCATTGGACGAGTCTGCGCCACAGTTATGTCACTGTAGCTGAAACTCAACAGTGTTGTTGGCACTTCAGCAGTTGTACTCTAATTCGGTTTATACTGGCGAGTTCACCTGTGACCTAAACTAAGTATTTTTTTGCTTCGCCATAGCGTTGAGGTCTGATCAGTCTCTGCTCCCAAAAACCCCACTTTATTTAAGTGACTCGTCCTGAATGGTCTGCCAGCGCTAGGTGCATGTCTTGCAGTACTTTGATGATTCCACTGCAATTTTCAAACAGGCATCCAATGGCCATAGCCTTCGTATATACCAGCATGTTAACTGTCTCTGTCTGTGGGCCCATTGGAGAGGCAGGAGTCGTCATTCTAGTGGTGTCAGACGTCATTCACTTGATATCTTGTGATAGTATCCTTCTTGGTCCACTGCTATGGTGGATTTTGGCCTCATATTAATGGCTGCAATCTAAAATGTAGATTGTGCAGCATGTGGCGATGGTGTCTGGAGCTGTCAGTGAGGGTGTGGTAGGAGGAGGTATATCATAAGCTTTCTGGCGCCTCTCTGTGGTTTCTGATCCAGGGAGTAGCTCCCAATTAAAGAGGAGGACCCTGAAGGGGAAAGAAAATGCAGAATTTGGCACCACACTGTGGCGTTTCGGGGCGAAGGCCCGCGACCACCGGGAGCTCAGAATGGCCGGAGCGGAAACCCCACTGCGGCCCTGAGCAAGAAAATCACGCCAAAATAGGGTGCGCAAAACAAGTGGTTCGGGGGGGCGGAAGTGCCCCCCCAATCAACAAACACCCCCCCCTCCTTCCGGCCCGTCATAGGGGCAACGTTGGGCGGAAGCAGAAAGGAGTGGGGGCGACACAGGAGCAAGTGGCCAATAAGGGGGACTGCATCGTTCAAACCCGAATGGGGATGGGGGCACCCCGGGGGTAGCGCCAGGGGCGCTTAAAAGGGTGCTGCCCGGCACCTTGGACAACACAGGTGACTGGGCAGCCAAGAAGAGTAAGACAACGCGAGGATTGACGAAACCCACACAAGAAGACCACCTGAGGGGACCGCTGACCGGAGCGACGCGACCCTCCAACCCTTGGCCGTCGGAAACGAGCCTCGACAGAAGAAGCACCGGCAGGGGACCGCTCATCTGAGCCACGCGACCCTCCAGCGTGCAGGGCGGACATATCAACCAAAGGACTCACCTGCCCGGGCCGCTAAAGAGACCCTCCAACCCGTGGCCGTCGGAAGCGAGCCTCGACCGAAGAGGCGCCAGGAGGGGACCGCTCATCTGAGCGACGCGACCCTCCAGCGTGCAGGGCGGGCGTGTCAACACAGCGTGCAGGGCGGACCTAGTAACCAAAGGGCTCACCTGCCCGGGCCGGTAAGGAGACCCACTTCTCTCCGACCCTCGTCGTCGTGCTTCCTCCACGCCCCACAACTCCTCGCTCCCCCCACCGCCGCCTCCTGCCGTGGGGAGCCTGCACTCCACCTGCCCTCCGGGGAACACTCCCGCCCTGTTGAAGAGACCCGGCAAGCTCCGGACACCCGTGCTCAGAACCGGGAACCAGGATGGAGCCCCCCCACCCCAGGGCCAGCACCTCACCTGTTCCGGTTTTCAGAGGGGCAGGCGACGACGCCTGCAGCAGATACCCCGCTCTCCCAGGGAGCCGGGAAACAAAAAAGGGGAAAAGAAAAAACTCACCTTCTCCGGTCAGCGCAATCCGCCGGCATCCACACGCGGCAATAGACGAGCGTACCAAAAGAGCGCCCCACCCACAAAAGGCGGGGCCACAAGGAACTCTGCACGGATAATCCACGGGCTCAGGGACCGGGGAAAATAAACAGGCTCAACTGCGCCGGCCCCGAGAAGCCATTGAAACAAAGCGCGGGGCCAGTACAAAAAACCCACAAGAGCTAAGCCCAGGTAAAAAAAAAAAATTTAAAAAAGAGACAAACTTGTGCGTGGACCCAGTGGATTACAGAATCTGAGCAAACCAGCCAAGTTCACACCAAAGGAAGTACAGCCAGGGACAGCCGGCAAGGCGACGCGACCTGGCTGTATACTCGCACACAGATATAACCGGGGACAGCCCATCGGGCGACGCGACCTGTGTTAGACCGGGGGAGTGCAGAGTCAGCCCAACGGGGCAGTAAGCAACCCCGAGCTCGGGCCGTGGGGCAAGGCACCATGGAGATCGCAGAGGCCAACGGGGAGCTCGATTTGGAGGAGATCATCAAAGCGGCAAGAGAAGCGGCGACAACGCGCAGCAAAGACTGGATCCTGAAACAAATAAAAGGGGCGGGGTCAGACGAGAAGAAAACATGAGAGGTGTACAGGGACACCAGTACAACCGACACAACAGGAAGTGACGTCACACCCCGAAACAAAGAAGCGTCAGAGAAATACAAGCAGAGGAGCGAAAAAAGGGGACAGGAGAGAGGCGGGTGAACCCGCGAAAGCTGCAACCCCGGGGCCAAGCAAGAAAGCGAAGACATCGAACGGTGAGCAAATTAGCATAATTGTACAGGAATGTCTGAAATCCATGGCACCGCTATTATTTGTAAAACCAGGGGGGGGGCAAGAAGATAAAGTGGCTAGGGACCCAGAAGTAAGGGAAGGCCCCCCCCCCAGAAGGTCAAAAGGGGAAAACTCACTGACAGCTAGGGCAGACACAACACCTGAGAGAAGCCTATCACCAGACAGTGGGGGGGGGGGGGAGCCGGCCCCCCCAGGATCCCCAGCCCGGCCTACACAGGCATGGGGCTCAGGGCCAAATAAAACGACGCGCAGGCGGCGCCACCCAACAGCAGACGGGCAGGCTCCTGGGTCTTACAAAAGAGGGTCCCTGGGGAGGCCCTACATGGTGGTAAGGGCACCCGGGCTAGCAAGTCTCATCCCCCTAGCAGTAAAGGAGAGGATATGGCGCAGAGAATTCATAGATATTTTCACTCTGCTAGAGATTCAGGTCGAAGGTTTAGACTTAACCACGGTAGACAAGAAAGAAGAAGAAAGGAGAGAGCGCAACCGAGTTAGGAAGGAAAGGAACTTTGACAACTGGCTTGATGCTTTTAGGATCATGGCCTGTATAATAGTGGAGAAATTTCCACACTGCGCAAAGGATCTGTGGCTCTACGAATCAAAAATACACGAGGCACAGAGGCAATTTTCAGGGGAAGCCTGGCTAGATTATGACAAAGGCTTCAGGTTAAAAATGCAAGCTCACCCAGACATGGAATGGGACTAGGAAGATGTGGCCGGGTACATGCATAAAATGATGGTAGCAAGGGAAGCCACGAACTGGGCCCACAAAAGCGAGCAGCCCTTTCGCGGGAGCTTCCAGAAAAGCAGGAATGAAAAGGGTAAGCCCTACCAAAAGAGACAGCCATACACACAATGGAAGGGGCCCCAGACAGGGAGGTCGGCGGCTGCAATATGCTACAAATTCAAAAAAGACGGGTGCACGTGGGGAGCAGCATGCAAATTCAGACACATATGCTCGGCATGTGGGGGGGGCCACCCCGCTTCGGAATGCAAGCGTGGGGGAGGCGGCAACCTCAAGCGGGAAAAAGACAAAAAGAAATGAACACACCAACCACATAGGCTGGCTGGGGGGAAAGGTGGAATTAGCATTATCCCCCATTAACACGGTCAGGTTAAGACAGCTGGCCAATGAATACAAGAACCAACAAGACGCAAAACTAATATGTGAAGGGTTTGAGCGAGGCTTTAAGATACCATCCACGCTGGCATCACATAATAGGAAACCAAAGAACCTACACTCAGCAAGCGAGTACCCAGAAGTTGTGAAAGAAAAAATTAAAAAAGAGATAGAGTTAGGGAGAGTAGAGGGCCCACTCCCCACCCCTATCCCTCACAAACTGATAATATGTCCCGTAGGAGTGGTCCCCAAAAAAGAGGCAGGCAAATTCAGACTCATCCACCACCTGTCTTACCCAGAAGGCGAGTCAGTTAACGATGGCATAGACCCGGTACACTGCGCGGTAGGATATGCATCAGTTGACGATGCAGTGGATCTACTACGCGCCAAAGGGCGGGGCGCGCTAATGGCGAAAGCAGACATCGAAGCAGCCTTTAGGCTACTCCCGGTACACTCCGAGAGTTACCACCTGCTAGGTTTCAACTTTGAGGGCAAAACTTATTTTGACAAAGCGCTGCCAATGGGTTGCTCTATATCATGTGCATACTTTGAGAAGTTCAGCACCTTCATGGAACGGGCACTACACAAACAACACCTAAGGGGCGGCAAACTGCACTACCTGGACGATTTCCTATTCATAGGCCAGCCCAGCGGGTCCGAGTGTCAAGAGCTACTAGACGCATTTCAATCCCTAGCCGCCTCACTGGGCGTGCTGCTGGCGGAAGATAAAACCACAGGCCCAACCACAAAACTCGTATTCCTGGGAATTGAATTAGATTCAGAGGCGGGCACATCCAGCATGCCACTAGAAAAGTCAAAGACCTGTAAACTAACATCAAGGGGTTGCTGGGGAAGCAGAAGGCCACCCTGGGAGAGCTACAGGAACTGATAGGCAAGCTGAATTTCGCTGCTAGAGTGATCCCCGCAGGCAGAGTATTTTCCAGGCGGCTTTCACAACTGACCAGGGGGCTGGAGAAGAAGCACCACCATGTAAGACTGACAACAGGGGCTAAACGGGACCTACAGACATGGCAGGCATTTTTAGCAGACTTCAATGGGACCCTTATATGGAGAGAAGGCTGGGTGTCCGCCAGGCAAATCGAACTATACACAGATGCAGCAGGCAGCATAGGTTTCGGGGCAAAATTGAAAAACAAGTGGTGTGCCATGAAATGGACAGAGTCTTGGACAGCAAGGGGCCTGAACAGGAACATCACACTATTGGAGCTATTCCTCATTGCGGTGTCCCTAGCAATATGGAAAGAGCAGCTGAGAAAGATGAAGCTCACACTATGGTCAGACAACCAGGCGGTAGTTCACGCTATCAACAGAGGGACTTTACAGTGCGCAGCAATTTTAAGGCTATTGAGATATATGGTGTTCAGGCAGCTGGAAGGCAATTTAGAATTAAGAGCCAGACATGTTCAGGGTACCGCGAACTCTAAAGCAGATGCCCTCTCTTGTTTCCAGATGGAGAAATTCAGGAGCTTGGCCCCGGAAGCAGAGAAGGAGATGACCCCATTTCCAGACAGCTTGTGGGGACTGGTATAGGGGACTTAACAGCTTTGATAGCCCACGCCTTGGCACCAAAAACAGCCAGGCGCTACACGGCGTACGCAAACAGAGTGCTAGCAGTGACAGGCGTAAATTCCTGGCTCATCCACGAAGAATCACAAAAAGCAGTAGAGCGCTTCATACAATGGGCATTTTTGCAAAAGAAAACCAAGTCATGGGCCCAAGCACACCTAACAGCGGTAGCACAGTTCAGCAAGCTGTCAACTGGCACTGACCCCACAAGCTCACATTACATAAAAGCAGCTATGAAAGGGTGGCGCAGACTGGAAGGGCCAGCGGTGGACAAAAGGCACCCATTAGATTTCAAGACACTGAAGCAGCTGGTGGGAACACTCGGGGTGATATGCTGCAACAAGTTCGAGCATACCCTTTTCAAGTCAGCTTTCACACTGGCATTCTTTGGGGCGTTCAGGATAGGCGAGCTAGTGGCCCTGGCAAAAACAGGTCACAAGAATGCAGGAATTCAGGGAAACGACATGCATATAGGCCAAAGACAGATGCTAATCATACTAAGAAGGTCCAAAACAGACCAACTAGGAAAAGGGGCAAAAATAGAGCTGAAATGCATAGACGATCACGAAGTATGTTCAGTCTGCAACACACAGGAGCTACTCCAGCTCAGCCCCACAATGCAAGGAGCGCTCCTAACACACGAGAATGGGGAGTGCCTCAGCCTATTCCAATTCAAATCAATACTCAGGAGGGCACTGGCCAGGGTGGGGCTACATGCCAGTAATTTTGGCACCCACTCCTTCAGGATAGGGGCAGCCACCACAGCAGCCCGCCACGGCATGTCGGAACCGAGCATCAAGGCAATTGGTAGATGGCGGTCCAATGCCTACAAAGGATACATTAGGGAGCAACAAGGAGTAAACCGCCCCTAAATACCCCAACAGCCACCCCCCAATGTCCCCTTCCATCCACAGGTAAACAGAGAACGGCATGGGTGGTCGGTCACTCCTTCATACACAGAACAAAAGCTTGGTGGGAATCATCAGCCCTCACAACCGGGCAACGCCCACGTTGGACAAACATAAAATGGTTTGGTTTCCAAGGCATGAGGTGGGAGCACTTCATGGACAGAATCAACGAGCTCTTGGCCTCCCAGCACTCCGCCCCCGACGTCCTGGTAATCCACCTGGGGGGGAACGAACTGGCGCAACTGGGGAGGAAAGTACTAATGGAATCCATGAGGTTAAACCTCACAGCAGCGGCCAGACTTATGGGCCGGACCTCATTGATTTGGTCGGAAATCATTCCCAGGCAACAATGGAGGGGGGCCTTTATCAACTGGCGCACTGGACAGATCACGGAAAAAACTAAATGTCGTAGCCAAAAACATTTGCATCCAAAACGTCTGGGAGAGCATCAGACATGGGCTAATCAACCTACAAAGACCAGAATACTTTGCATCAGACGGAGTACACCTATCCAGGCAGGGGACGGAAGTCTTTTGGGACAACCTGTGGGCCGCATTACGGCTCGCCGGTTGCAGCTAACTCAGACAAAGGGGGAGCCGCCCTTGAGCGGTAACCCAAAGTGCGGCGTGGCGAAAAGAAAGGAGAAACGAACTACAAAGGCCACACCCAGCGCAGCGGGGTGGCAAGGCTACTTACCTTGGGATGCCTCACGGCAGGGTAAGGCAGTCAGGGGAGGTACTCGGAAACACGGCACTCGCAGCCCGGGTCCACTGGAGAGCGGGATACAAGGACCAAAACAAGGTAGCGAGCTAAGCCTAAACGAAAATACGAGTACCCTCCTAGCTAAAAATAAATAACGGACAACGCGGGAGATTGAAAGCAAAGAGCAAGCGGCATGTAATAAGATAATTATCGTCTAATGAGAAAGTTGTTAAAGGAAAGCAATATGACACAAATGTATCAAAGATATAACGATTTTATTGCCCTTAACAACAACATGTATGATTGATTTATGGCACTCATAAAATAAGGGCAGACATGCTGTAAATAATCCCTCAATAAACTGCGGCCAAATATGTTTCCAACAAACTACAGACTGTTGTGTATCTTTGCGGTAATGGGCCGTCTGGAGGGGTTTGGGGCGAAGGCCCGCGACCACCGAGAGCTCAGAATGGCCAGAGCGGAAACCCCACCGCGGCCCTGAGCAAGAAAATCGCGCCAAAATAGGGCGTGCAAAACAAGTGGTTCCGGGGGGCGGAAGTGCCCCCCCCCCCCAGTCAACAAACACCCCCCCCCTCCTTCCGCCCCCGTCGTAGGGGCAACGTTGGGCGGAAGCGGAAAGGAGTGGGGGCGACACAGGAGCAAGCTGCCAATAAGGGGGACCGCATCGTTCAAACCCGAATGAGGAGGGGGGCACCCCTGGGGTAGCGCCAGGGGTGCTTAAAAGGGTGCTGCCCGGCACCTTGGACAACACAGGTGACCGGGCAGCCAAGAAGAGTAAGACACCCACCCACCCATCCACACCATCTGAACAACAGGCACCCAGAACGTCGCAGGCTGGGTTGTCGGACGAAGAACAGCTAGTAAGAAGGTGAAAAGAAAGGAG
Organism: Pleurodeles waltl; assembly: GCF_031143425.1. Lineage (NCBI taxonomy): Eukaryota > Metazoa > Chordata > Amphibia > Caudata > Salamandridae > Pleurodeles > Pleurodeles waltl. The sequence continues at coordinate 514,738,565 of NC_090444.1, read as the reverse complement.
AAACGAACTACAAAGGCCACACCCAGCCCAGCGGGGTGGCAAGGCTACTTACCTTGGGATGCCTCACGGCAGGGTAAGGCAGTCAGGGGAGGTACTCGGAAACACGGCACTCGCAGCCCGGGTCCACCGGAGAGCGGGACACAAGGACCAAAACAAGGTAGCGAGCTAAGCCTAAACGAAAATACGAGTACCCTCCTAGCTAAAAATAAATAACGGACAACGCAGGAGATTGAAAGCAAAGAGCAAGCAGCATGTAATAAGATAATTATCGTCTAATGAGAAAGTTGTTAAAGGAAAGCAATTATGACACAAATGTATCAAAGATATAACGATTGTATTGCCCTTAACAAAAACACGTATGATTGATTTATGGCCCTCATAAAAGAAGGGCAGACATGCTGTAAATAATCCCTCAATAAACTGCGGCCAAATATGTTTCCAACAAACTACGGACTGTTGTGTATCTTTGCGGTAATGGGCCGTCTGGAGGGGTTTCGTGTTAGTGTACCAAGAAGAAACAGGCCATGCCTTATGTTTCACAGCCCTGCTGTGTTGCTCATTACAGGTTAGACTCAGTTGTCTCCGCATTACCCTACTAAAACTTTGTTATGCATTTTAGAGCTCAGACTCGGAGTGGTTCGCCATGCTCACCCGGCCAGTGATAACGCCAGCACTGAGATCGGGGCAGGGTTCCATTTAATCAAAACTCTGCCCAAGATTTAGAAGGTTATCTTGTGTCTGCTACCCTCCAGTTGCAATTTGCAATTAGAAGTTCAACTCCTTCATACTTGGACACTGACTGCATATTATTCTGTCACTCTCAACGATACAAAGCGCTGCAGTTTCTGTAAATTCACTTCCGCTTGACTTCAGAGGTGTTATTATGCAGTCTACCGTAATCAAAATTAATGGAAATGAGCTGTGTGACGCCCATCACCATGAAAAAGTGCCCTTCACGCAGGGCCTGATTCACAAAAGTAAACTTACTGTTTTGTACAAGTTTGTGATTGTTTACTCTTCACAAAGGGATATACGAGTAGTATCTTTACGAGTACGGGAGTCTCCGCACATAAAAAGGTAGTTTAGGTCCAGAGACTGGGTAATCGTACAGATATTTCTCGTAAAGGTAAGCTTACCTTTGTGAATCAGACCCTCAGTGCGCACATCGAGACACCCATCAAGGGCTGGAAGATCGTCCCTCTGAGTCCGCGGTGCTGCAGCTCCTCGTACGCAGGTTGGAGCTCTCGAGCCCCGCTGCCTTTCGCCAAGGAGCCTCTCCTTGGTAGCCTTGATGCAGGCTCACTGCTTGGCAGCTCAGGAGCTCGCCAGGCTAAGCGCAGTGCCACCGCATCATGTGAAACAGGCTTCTCACACACACGGCTTGCACAAGAACCTTGCTATGAGACTGGCCTTTCCTCACAGACAGAAATCTGCTTTTTTTGTCAGCCGCTCAGTGAAATCAGAGCTGATGGGGCTGTTCTTCGCCAAGCTTTGATTCTTTAAAAAAAAAAAAATCCATTGACATCTCTGGGTATCTTACCTATTGGGTGCCTGTCGTAAACAATTTACAGAAGGCCTAATGAGGCGTGTGCGATTATAAAGGCTTT